>NC_132813.1:21512653-21816745 GCF_048594095.1 Paramormyrops kingsleyae
ATATTTTTTGTATTTTTTTTTGTTGGTGCCCACATCTAGATTTTACAATTTTATTCTTTTCTGTATTACTTTTCCTCACTATGACCATTTCAGTGTAGGACCCCTGCATCATAGATCTGGCAAGACAATAGAGAGATCCAGACTTGAATGTATTCCACTCAGTAAAGTCCATTAATCACATTTCTAGTCACAGCACTAGTATCTGTGTCATTTATTGCACCTTATCTGACTTCACACAAATGAATGATTTTGTTTTATGTGCTCCAGCCCACAGCCAACAGCACAGACGTCCTACATTATTAAAAGCGTCAGAAGCAGCTCTGGTCTCTCTCTGCATCTCTCCCCATCCGTTCCTCCGCCTGCTCCAGCAGCATCTGAATCAAGGCTTGAATGGCGCTCACGCATACAGTATGGCTGCTCAACCTCGCCGTGAACTTGGAAAAGAAAGGAAAACAGCCGACGCAGATCGTCGTTTAAATTTAAATATGTGAATGAAGGATGCGAACAACTGCGATCCAAGTATTTCCCAGAGGAGAAATGCAATCATTAAAAACCTTCTGAAGGAGACGGGTGCTAAAGAATATGCGCTCCATCCGCACAGTACTGTTTTTTTCTATCATTTCACAAAATCTGTCCCTTAATTTTTTTCAAGGACATTGTAACTAAAGTTCTCAAATCTCATTGCTAACAGCTGCATGGGTTGGGAGGCATCTGCAAGTCCATACGTCCATCTGTCAGATGCAGCGTGGCGTGAGTCAGTCACAAGACGCGCAGGACAAGGAGCAGGGAAACAGCCTAGACTGGGTACCAGTCTACTGCAGCACACACACGTTAGGTATCTATATCTTTGGAACGCCCATTCATTTCTATGGCCAAAACTGTAATCCCAACTATGACACCTTTACCCAGCCCTAACCTTAACCATAAGTAACCTAGCAAAATACAAGTCTTTTGGCTATTTAAGTTTTTTGATTGCAGTCACAGATTTTTTACAAAATTGAGTTTCTGATTCTGGAGACCAAAAAAGTATCACCACAACATCAAAATAATAGATTTTTATCACATCGTGGAGATATTTGTTCTCCACAATGTAATATATGCATACCCCCACCCCGACACACACATACGCACACACAGATCACAGGGAGAAAGTAACCCCCCCCCCCCACACACACACAGGCAGAGCCGGGGGCTGGGTGCATACACATGATACACGCATAAGAAATGTAAGGCAGATTAATCAATAAATCATTCAAGGATTTGCATCAGAAAACTTGGGCTCTTCGGTCCCACATTCCCAGAAATACTTGCAGGGACACGTCCAGTTAGGCAAAGCCTAAGAGTGATAAGCCTGCCTGTGAGGGGCAGGGAGATAGATGGCACCGGGTCCCCTGGTCAGGACATGGCACCCTGCCCTGCCTGAAGATGGTCACTGCCACTGCTCTCACCCAGTCATTCTCTGTCTGCATACAGTCACTTCCTCACTTACTCGCACGCTCATTGGTTCGTTCACTTCATCGATCATTTATGATGTCTGTGACCTCACTTCTTGCCCCGCTTTCCCTTCCCACAATGCATAACTTTCATTTGCTTATGTAAATACACTCGGGCTCGCAGGACTCCGCTCTCGTCCATTCTCGTGTACGTCTGTGGTGAAGCAACTGTCAGTGGATTGATGGGGGCGGAGGGAAATCGTGACCATCACTTTACGGCATGCCCCCCCCCCCACCCCCAATTTCACACTTCTTCATTTGCATTCACACGCTCCTCTTCATCACTCTGTCACTCCTTCATTTCCTCAATCATTTCCTCCCACGCGTCTTTCACAGTTCTGCGCCATGTGCTCTGATTGGGTCAGAGCATCCGTGCTCACCCCCCCCCCCCCAATACTCCAGCAAAGCTCACCATTAAATCAGGTCCTGGTTTGTAAACCATAACAATAATCTGACCTTGTGCGGCACAGCCAAGGTCAAAACCAAAGTCAATACAAACAAAGGAAATTCATCCTCCTGATTCATAGCAGGATGTGAGGGATTTGTATTTCTCAGACTTACTGACAAAAAACATGAAAATGAACAGAGCAGCACAGGGGGATAGATGCCTTCTTGGGGAGGTGGTTAACCAAGAGGTATTTTTCACAGCATCTTTCATCATGTATAATTCAGAAGCAGTCAGCAACTCGCATAATCTGTTAAACAAAACAATGCATCGCTCAGAAAATAAATCTCTCGGCACAGAGCGAGCTATCCATTTCAAAAAGACAAACGAAAATGAAAACAAATCAGCCTTGATCAGGAAATCCACTGAAATATGTTCTACACATTTAGGTAGGTTCACAGTTAAGCTGTAAAAATGTGTCTTTGTTTTTAAATCATCTTTGCTTATATTCTGTTTTCAGAAAAGGTATTTCAAAAGTAGCTGTTTGTCTGAGTTTCAGGGAATCAGGGGATATGGGTGATTAATGTAGCCCAGAGCGAAACTGCTAGAGTTTAAAAATAACCCTAGTTTAAAAGCACACTTTCTTTTCCCAGTGTTTTATTTAAATTTTCAATCAACTAAAACCACCAAAAATCTATTAAAAGGAACTAAACAATCCAGGAATCGATAAGGGGGAAAAATATGCTTCAAACGGGCCAACTGTGACCATTTGATGGTTGAGGAGAGACAGGGAATCTGCCTCCGAGGGTATTCCGGAATGACAAATGTGTCAACTTCAAAGAGGATATGAGGGCTACATCAAAGTCCATTTTCACCCAGAATGCCTCTCTCCCTCACTCTCTCTTCAGCACAAAGTCGAGAATGACAAAGGCGAAGCTGCCTCCACACCATCCCGTCTAGCTGAGGAGCAGCACAGCAGGGAGTTACGCTGCGTATCTCGGGATGTTACGCTGCGTATCTCGGGATGTTACGCTGCGTATCTCAGTGTGTGTAAGCAGGCCTGCCACAGATTTAACCTCGTAAGTGAGCAGTACTTAATAATTCTTGGCCTTTATCTTGTATGTCTTGAGGGGAGAAGCCAGGAATGAGCCTTCAGGAGAAGATCCTGGTTTCTGACTGAGCCGGCACAAGCTTCCTCAAAGGGCGAACTGGACCTCATACAATCTTCCATGCTGTGTACTGTGTAGGGGCAGTGTGTGGGGGGGGGGGGGCAGGTACACAGAGCAGGAGACGAGTAGAGTGAAGAAGACGTCAGACATGGGTGGGTAAGGTCAGCTTAAAGAAGGATGAGACTCTGTGTAAATAAAGTAGGGGTTAGAGCACAGCAGATGGGCACACACATACACACACACACATACACAGGGAGCGTGGAGAGCTTAATATCGCTATGTGACTCTATCTGTAGGGCACAGGCTTCTGCTCCCACTCTTTCCCATGTGTGTGCGTTTCTGGTGTTTTCCTCCTGTGTCCACCCCCCCACAATCTGCAGACATAAGAAGGACTGGCGCTCCATGCAGCAGGTTCCCTACCTCATGCCCTGTGCATCGTGAGCCAGGCCTTCAGGCTCACCACAACCCTGAACTAGATAAGCAGTATGGATGGACGCAAATCTACTAAAGTAAATCAGGTCATCTCTATGTATATGAGTGCAATATCAAAAACCAGCGTATATCCACCCCCCCCCCCCCCTCCCCCAAGAAGGGGGGCCCAGGTGAGCTTTCCAGTTGCTGATGCTCAGCAACATGCTGCTGGGACATTAACCCCCACCCTGTGAATGCAGCCGCCATCCGCTGCCACACTTCGCTGACCTCTTCCACCTCTGCAAATTCAATTAGTCAGCGATCTGTCAATCGGAAAACTCCTCCCCCCGCCAACAGAGTGAAGCGTACGAAAGGGTCGTGCACGGCAACAGCCACCAGGCTGCACGGTGAGGCTCTCCTGCAAGCTAGCAGTTGCACAAGCTAGTAGTTACACATTTTGCTCATAAGAAGCAGAAACTGCCTCTGAAAAAATGGTTCTCAGGTCAGACCCGTAACTCTTCCTTAATGAGTGTGCCCTCTGTGGGCAGAATGTCTGCTCTATCTGCACTTTTTTCCCTTTGTATCTGAGCATCTGGTTTATCTACCATGCTACAGTACCAGCACCGCCAAAGTAATGATCATCTGTTGCGCTGGACATCTCCGTGACAACCGACTCACACAGTACAAATGCAATCTCCCCAGAGAGCGATCGTCAAGGAGACCCATGCGGCATTTACCATTCGCTATACTTTTTGCTAAATTTAAGCAGAACAGAGCGTCTTCTCTGGGAAACAGGTGAGACTCCGGGACGGGCAAAGTGCTGGGTGTTGCTGGGGAACCGGGGGACACCACAGGTCAAACGAACGAAATGTTTCATTTATTTCATCTGCGGAAGGCGGAGTGCAGAACAAAATGTCCCACAGCATCCCCATTAACGGCCCATCACCTCTCTGATAGATATCCATCAGAAAAACGGGGGATGAACACGAATAGGCAGCACGGGGCGATGAGCTCATTCATTCACCCCAACTGAGCCCAATCACCAATCATATAAGGCTACTGTAGTTTGTTGGTGGGGCTGTAGCCTCACACATTCAGGGTTGGGGGTTGCAATCCCCCTTTGCTGTGTGTGGTTTCCTCTGGGTACTCCAGGTCCCGACCACAGATATGCAATCAGGCTAACTGGCACCTCAAAATTGTCAGTGTGCGTGTGTGCGCGTGTACATGTGTGTGTGTGTGTGTGCGTGTGCATGTGTGTGTGTGCGCGTGAGCATGTGTGTGTGTGCGCGTGAGCATGTGTGTGTGTGCGCGTGAGCATGTGTGTGTGTGTGCGCGTGTGCGAGATGCCACATGTCTAACTGCATGGAGAGAAGAGGCTCTGAAGAACAGTGTGTAAACATATGATTAATAACCATGAAAGAACAAGAGACCGCAAGAAAGGAAAATCGGAGATATGATCCATAAAGGCTGAAAACAATCAGGCCATTTCGATTTTGAATGGATTTCAAGAAAAACACAAACGGCTGGTGAATCTGCCCCACAGTGATAGTCTGCTCTCCGGCCTTCTGCAACCTCAGCCTCCCACACACCCAGATTGTTATCCTTAAGACTGCCACTAAGTTACCCTTTTTCCAAAGGGGCATTAATCCCACTCGGAATCATTCTGGATTTGGCTTGATGCAAACGGCATGTGGGAATATCCCTCTCGACCAAAGGCACCCACACCAGAGGTCCCTTTCAAACAGGATCCCCATTTGGAATTGGAAAGGGAAGAACTCGATTTCTGCCGGCGGTCTGTAGCGGACAAAGCTCTCCTGAAGGGGACATTGAGTTCTCAGCACCCTTCCTGCCGAGATTTACACCTCAGAGCGTGTCGCATCCTGACTATGATCCACACCGGCTGCACTAGGGGACGAGACCTAGAGCACAATACCCTAGTTCACTCCTGGGTTGTCTTGATGTACCACCGAGGGACATGTAATCAAATGGCTGAATTCAGGAAGTGACTTTACTTCCATGCACATATGCTCCGCTGCTTAGCAACCAGTGGCGTACTGGGAGCCAGGCAGATATCTCCTTTGTATGGCAATTAGACATGGTAGAGGATAATTGGGTGCAACAGAGAAACAAATGTATAACGGAGAAACCTGAGAGGAGCTCCAGGTATCAGCTGGAGGTGTAGGCGGCCCCCCAGGGGGTCTCACAAAGTGCATATTGGAGTCGGGTGTTTTAAAGACCACATCCAAATCTGATACTTAAGTCCCTATAAGCTCAGAAGGATTGTTGAGGAAAGAGGTTAAAATTGGTGATGGGGGGTAAAAATGGTCTGATTTAAAACACGTTTGTGTCACATTTTACGCAGCAGGAAACTCTTCTGCAGGAACATTTTTTAATTAGTCAGGGTGCACTTCATTTCAGTGGTTATTGCAGGAAGTCACAGGCCACAGACGACCTGCCGCTACATTTCCCAGAGCCACAAGCAAATCGAACCACACTGGGCTGCTTTCTTTTGCTTAAAAAGAGGAACCCTTCATCGGAACAAAAGGCGTCAGATTACCAATGGGCTGCCATCGCCAACCGCATGAATGGTAATAATTTTGAAAGAGAGGAAGCCGTGGATTCTCCGGAATCGTGAGTCACCCGTGATGCCGCTCGGGCTACCGCCACCCCACTGCGCCCACGTTAATCGCCACCATCATTGGAGAGCCACGCGGTACAGGCTGGATGTGGAGAAGTCGGTGACCTGCCCGGCAGCAGAGCGAGAGGGCGCCATTGAGAAGAAGTGGCTTCCATGTGACATGCTGATTGGCTAGAATTAATGAAGCATCACAGGCCACCGTACAGCTGAAGCAGGCACTGGAGGAGCCAAAACAAGTGAAAAAGATCCTCCATGTATTCAGACACTGCAAATGTATGTGTGTGTGTGTGTTCATGCTAAAGGGAGAGGTAAGGTGAGGATCTTCACTGGAGTGCCCCTGAAGGGAGACCCCACCACATGTGGTACCCTTCCAGCTGCTCCATAGCCTCCTTCTGGCAGCTGCAAAAAAACCGTGTGCCAACACTCTCCACGTGCAGAGCCAGCATCCCCCAGGCATCGATCTGATTGGGCGAGGCTCCTAAGCCGGCTATTGGATCAGACTGTGCCACAACATGATGCAAGTGTAGAGCCTCCCAGAGTCACTGATCACGCTGGATCGGAACCCGGCTGGACAGTGTCACAATGAACAATATGTTCAAAAGACAGCCTACAAAGAAAATGCTATTTCAAAAAAGATGTCTACAAATACTGCCCAGTATCCTTTACATTTTACAAGTATATCCCATGCACTTACTGTACATATGTATGTCAGAAATAGGAACAGGTCTAATGCAAGGGTTTGGTATCCAATTAGAGGTTTATACATCAAAGATCTACATTCCACTAAGAATAGCAAAGATGTCAATCCCACCCAATGTGTGCTGGACACAGTTACATCTGAATCATTCCCTAAATATGTGAAATCTGCCCCCTTTTTCAGAAACACTTCACCATCACTCATACAAATATCTCTTTTTTAAAAATACAGGAAATATAATTAGGAGAAAAATTACTGCATGTTTTCTTTTGCAAATAAATTAACCCCAGACAAGACAGCAAATCCCCTAGAGTGCTTGTTTTTTGATTGAGTGCTTACTGCTAAGAGATTAACAGAACAGTGATTTGATAATTCGGCAGAGCAGCATCGGATGCTGGATATTGATCTGCCTGCTCCTTTAAGCTCAGAATCTTAGAAAATGGGCAGTGATTTCAGGGGGTGGTGTTGGTAAGGGGTACAGCAGACCTAGCCCATGGCATTTATTACACAGAGATTGGTGTCCAAGAGGCAAATGAAGGAGTGCTGAGGATAAAAAAAGTTTTCCTCCTGAAAAAAATCTCTTAAAGACTGAAATATACCCCCTGTACTTTTAATGAACAAAATTTAAGCCCCAGCGCACATGTTCAGTGTACCAGCTTATCCCTCAACTCTAACTCAATCACATCGAATGGAGGAAGTTCTTCACGGTTCAAAGGACCCCAAACCCAGCACTGCCCTCCCAGAAACTGCTCCAGACTGCCCCCGGTGGTGGCCTTACATGGAATGCACTCCTTCAGAGCTCCCCAACTTCAGAACTGTCCTGAGATGTGAGCTTTGCAGCTTCTTCCCTGATCACATATACCCCAGGGCCTGTGTGCTTCTGCCACGTTGCCTGACTGGAGAGGCAGATATGACTTTGCCCACCCCCCAAGCAGCACGAGCCATCGCCATGGAAACAGACATCGGTCCTCACCGCTCCACAGTACACTAGATGTACGTCAGAGGAGAGTACCCCTTCTCCCTGTCCCTATGTGCATAGGTAGCATGAAAAGCTGCATTTATAACAGCTAGAAGCAGGATTCAAGACCCCTGCTGAAGGGCTGTGAACAGCTCCAACAGAACCTACAGCAACCCAATAGGACCCAACAGAGATCAGCACACGTTTACAAAGCAAGGTTAAGCAACAAGGCCTGACGCCTGTGATCAAATGGAAAACTCAGAACAGACACACATTTTTTTCTTCTTCTCAAGCAGGCAGTTTGAAGTGACTTTGTAGTCTATATTTCTGTATAACATACTTCAAGTGGGCATCTGTTCGGATACCGTTTCTGCGTGTGTGTTTTTCACCTTCCAGTGTAGCATGCGCCTCTTGCAGCACTCGCCCAACTCCCCTGTGATGTGCTGCCACACCAGCTGACGCCCACGCAGGCAACGGGGAAGCCTCATCTCACCCGAGGCATGCTGGGAATCAGAGTTCCAAAGAGCTACCTGAGTGCAGAGGAACCTGCAGCATTGCTGTGTCCAAATCCTAGTGTACTTAGACTTTGAGACGCTTTAGTATGGGAGTGCTGATAACAAGAAACACAAGAGCAGGAGCCAAGGATTATTGGTTTCCTGGCTGCACACAACAGTAGAATTTAAAGTCTACTAGAGCTTTCTGTACTCTACAACACAGGAGGTCTCAAGGATAGCCGGGGTGAACTGAGAGGGAGGATGCTGCTAAAATTCCAGCTACAACTTGTTTTTTCTAAAGGCCAGTCGCTCCATAAAATCAGCATGGGGAAAGAAATGGCCGTCTCAAATTAAAAACAAAGAACCTCAATTTCCACTGAGTGACACTAGCAGAAAAATATCAGAATTAAACTAATCAAATGGTGATGCTGAAGTCAAACTCTACACTGATTGGCCTTATTCAGAAAGAACCAGCAGGATCTCTGTAAGTACATTTATATCGTAAAGAGATGCCTGTTCAGGCCCGAAATTACCAAGGTGGCAGTGATTCACTGGTGCAGACCATCCAGTCTCAAAATTATAACATGCTTTAGCTGTTGCTCAAAGTATGTGGATGATGCAGAAGGTCTTATTAACCATACAGATCGTTAACAGGAACAATTATAACTGGAACTGACAGCAAGTACAAAGTCAGCACAATCAAAGCAAGATGCTTCACAAAAGATCAGTTACTCCAATCTCAGTCTGGACCACTGGTTGCTTCTCAGTCCATGTTACTCTCACGCATCAAGAGACAATTTGGGAACAGATTTCTGGGACACAGGAGGGTCGAATGAGGGATAGGATGTCAGAAAATGGGAGTTGGCTCTCCAACACAGAGCCCCAAAATACACACAATGAGAAGCTCAATCCAATCATCAATCCATTCATTCTTACCTTCCATAACAGCTTATCCAGAGCAGGACTGGATGAGGAAAAAAAAACAATCTGGGAAGCACACTGGGAAAGGGGACACCCTGGATGGGATGGCAGGCAATCACAGAGCTCAGACACTCACGCACACACTATGGAAAATTTCAGAGACCTCACTTTGCATTGCTGCATGTCTTTGGACCGCGAGAGGACACCAGAGTACCTAGAGGAAAGTCACACAACACAAGGACAGCATGCAGAGGGGCAGGATTCGAACCCCAAGCCCTGGAGGTGTTACGCTACAGTGCTAACAGCATGCAGATGTCGCTTATATCTAGGCACAGCAGCAGGAGACTTGGTCCAGTGTGGGCAGCAAACTGTCGTCGTCACATGGGGCCTGTTTAGGGTGCGCTTACAGGGAGACCCACACACGCAGACATCAACCTCCTCTCTACACCGGTGCCACGTCTGACACGTTTTAACCCCTTCATCTCCTGAGACACTGCCAGCGGGAGCCATCCATCAGGGATTCAGCTCCTCTGGATCCTCATGTCAATGCTTGTGGGGGGAAAGGCACTGGGGGAGTCAGCTTAGTGGGGGAGGGAGAGGGGATGGAGAGATGAATGTGGGAGGGCGCAACGGAGGACAGGAGCAGGTAGGAGCCCAAAGGGGTTTATGCAAAGCTGCGCACTTGGGGACTCTACGCTCCCCAACTGGGGAGGGAACAACACAAAATGTCATCCTGCTATAGGAAAGACACGGAGCAGCTCCAGACAGGAGACATCCACATTAATTATGCTACACTTCGGGATACATTAAAAATCCAGTAGAGCATCCCTGAGGACAGAGAAGCCCAGTGACGTGGGGATGTGAGATCCAACTACTGCCTGCTGACTGCAGCTCCAGGAGTATAAACGATGAGTCAGCAGAGTCGTCCCCTGCTCTGACCCAGACTGATCGGGGAGTGATCAGCCACCGTCCCTGACTGCAGAGCAGGGAGGGGGAGCAGCCTCCGGAAGATGCTTTTCAACACGGCCTTCCATGTGGTGTCCGAAGGAGGAACATCTTAAATCAGAGGATCCAACCACCACAGGGCATAAAAGTCAACAGATCACAGCAGACATTCATGACTTTTCCCTTTTAGGACCGCCCCCTTTTATTCTGACCAATCAGAAGCTAACCACACATAAACGCAATATGCCTGTCTAAGTGATGTCATCGGCAATCACACTGTTATGCCACAGTAAAGGGTTAAAGTTAGAGTTTTTTTAAAAACTGGCATTGACCAAGTTGTATATTCCAGTGTGTCAATGTGATTAATTTCTGGCTATAACCTCAGACAGATCTGAGAGTGTGTGCTTTCGTAATCTTACAAGTAATTTGTATTTTGTACATGTTTTTGTGTGTATATAAAATTCATCTAAATGAACCCCCCCCCCCCCCCATGGTTTCCGTATTGGCCCTCCATGAACCATCGCCACTTACTGTTTCATATGTCCAAATGACTAAATGCTTCCTCGCCTCAGCAGGCAAGAGCGGACGCCACACTTCTGGATCGAGGAGAGAAAATTACAGCCCACCTGAGAGAGTGTGCAAAAAACAGCCCGTCTATAAGCAGAACGTGGGTGTCATGGAGAGGACTATGTTTAACTACAGATTCAAGAGCACCGGGTCGTCTGAATGAAAAGGAGAAAGTGTGACTGAGGAAGGCATGAAAAAAATTAGATTCTGCTCTTTTGCAAGCATAAATACGTGTGTCTGATCCTTCGCGGTGACACTGCGGTGCAGAAAGTGAGTCGGTGTGAATTTTGAACATCCTCGGTTGGGAACAAATCATGGATCCATGGGCGTATAAGAGACCTTGAAGTCATGCTCTTTGTGACAAACATGAGTGGACACCTTCCAGCTCACATTTGGGGTCACAGTGAGCCATGCACAGTTGCATGAGCAGCTGTGGGATCCCAAACCCCTGCAGAAGTTCTCAAAGAGCAACAGCAAGACAGACCCATCTACAGCAGCAGCCCAAGGCTGCACCTTGCTCCCAGCCTACAGATCTCCTACAATATGGATTCAACCAGAATCATCATCAGAAAAACTGAAATAGACCATTAAAGAGCTGTACAATGAATGAAGGGGAGGTGCTGATTAGTGGAGCACCGTCAAGTCAACACATTCACAGCTCCTAGGCCTCCTAGAATGCGTTGAGGTGCTACAATTGTTGATTATTCAATTTCCTGAAATTCACTATGGAACTCATGAGCAAAACCAGGGATCAGAACATCTGCAGCCTTAAGGGCACTAGGATCAGTACCACACTGCAGTCAGGCTCAAAGAGAAACCATTAGTAGAAGTAGACAAGAATGCAACCTGTCACTGGGGATGCTTTCATCTTTCATCTGCAAGAAAGTGACAAAAACAAGGGACATCTCCAGTGAGGGCAGTGGGGTAAAGAAACGAGTTTACATGACCCATTAAGGATGCTCTCTCTTAAAAGACCAGATAGGTTGTGCTGTCATAGTAAAAGTAGGGATAACACCAGCAAGATAGATCGGCACAAAATTACCGGAATTATTTCTTCTTGTCCCTTGATGTATCAGTGAATTCAACGCCTGGTGCATCCATCCAAGCAGAGGCACTCAAAGATCGGCAAAATTTCTAGTGCTGCTTGAAAAACATGCCATCTCCCTCTCCGCTCTCACAAAAATGTTCCATGTGTCTCTCTGCAACAATTCCCGCCAAAAAGCCAGCAGCCTATTGTGCTTTTCAAGGCCCCCAGAAACAGCCTCACTCCAGATGATGCCATGAACCGGCAGCACTTAATCTATATGCTCATAACAAGTTTCCCAATTTTGAAGGCTGGCAAGGAGGCAGGTTCACCAATTTTTCCCCTCAGAAGCAACAGTGCCCTCCTGGGCCAGAGCGAAGGTGCCATGATTCTTCTCAGTCAGTAGTGACATACTTCACCTGTCTTCTTTCACTTCACAATTTTGCATGTGTTCCTTACCTATCCATCAATCAAGCCATCCATGCATCCGCCTACCCATCTGAAGATACAGGCCACAAGACAGAGGAAAACCAAAAAAACACCACATTCAGAATAAGCCTTCTCATACATTCCCAACAGAATCGTCTTGCCTACAGATGACCTTGCGGCCGACTGTTCAGGAAGCGGCCTGTGGAAAGCCAAGATTGGGCCGAGATTACTGATGTGTGGAACTCATGACAATAAGACATCTCAAAATGGGGCAGTTTCTCCTTTGCCCAGGGAAGTGCTCCATTTTCAAGTGCGAGAAACAAACTATGAGGCTGCAGGTGACTCAGGTTTCAGAGTGGACCACCACCACAAGAAAATGCGGTCAGGCTGGAAGGTTATTCAGAGGCTGATATGAGGTCTTGTACGCCTTTCAGCTAGCAGCTATCAGACTGTTTAATGCCCCCTTCCAACAGGCCACACCGACCAAAATCAATGGTCAGGCTATATGAATAACATAACCAGCAGCCATAATCATGCACACATCCATCCATCCATTCAAGTCTCCATGGCCCATTTTTCATCAATGCTTTCACAGCTTGATCAGAGCAGCTTGTGAGTCGGAGAGCCCCCGGCAGAGCCCACCCCCAACGGGCAGCCGTGCCGCTCTTCCTATTCAGCTCATGCTGAAAGCTGCCCGCTCCATTGACACGGCCGAGGGTGGGGCTTACTGGGGCTGCACGTCGTCTTCTGTCGCCACAAGGGTCCCATCAGCGAACAGGCCATGCACCCTCATGGGAGAAAAACTGTTCTATGTTTTTCTTTGAGTGAACGCATTAATAAAAATATTAATATATCATAAGTACTGCTTACAGTTGTTATAATGAACAATAACACATACAAAATCAGTAATGATAAAACAGATGCCGTTCTACATGAAGTGTATGGCAGCTGGCAGCTCTGTGGCAGTTCATTGTAATTTATTCTGTTAGAAATATATCATCCCCATCTATCTCGCATAACCACTCGCCTAGTATAAATTACAATGAACTAGGAGGGGCTCCACACACATACATCCAGGTGCAGCATTCAAACCCCCAACCCTAGAGGTAATAAACTTATTCAGTTATTTATTAATGAATAAACAAATGTGAATACATTCAGTGGCCAGTTCATTAGGCCTGCTTGCTTACTAATGCAAAGACTGCTTCTCCAAACAGCAAATAATTTGACAGAAACAGAATATATACAGCTTACAGACAGGGTGAAGAGTTTCGTGTACAATCTGACTAAGTGTTAGAAAGGCTAAGGCGACTGATCCAAGTGCTTTGGAATGCAGCGCGTTTGTTGGTGTCAGACGTGGTGGATCCGGCACCTCAAAAGTCCACCTGGGATTTTCACATGCTACAGCGTCAAGAGTTGACTGAGAATGGTGTGATGAGCAAAAAAACAAAACATCCAATGTTAAAACATCAATAGAATTTCTGTGGCTAGAGAGGTCGGAGGAGAATGGCTAGACTCATTAATGCTAACAAGAACTCAAGTGCAAAAATAACAGCTCAGTTCACCGGAGGTGTCCATAAAGGCTTCTCTGAATGAACAACTCATCTATTGTTGAAGAGGTTCTAGAGGCAAAAGTGGGTCCTACCTGGGACTAACTTGGTGTACCTAAGCATCCACTAAATGTATTGTGAAAGATCCAGCAAAACAGGAAAGAAGAGAATTTAAATGGTTGCTCTTTGGTGGACCAGCTTTCGGAGAAGATAATGCCTCACATTCGCTACATAAAGATCACTATGCTTGATGTTACCTGGTATAGACACGAAGCTCTCAGCTGCAGCATGTCAGATCCATAATATCAAAAGAACATTTTCCAGTCATTCCTCAAGCCTGGAGTGTGGAATAAATCCAGAGAGCGGAATCTGTTTAAGTGTGAATCTGGGGGTCGGTGTGTGGGCCAAAGAATCGGAGCCCCTACCCAAAATCTACTTTAATTGCTAGAATGTAACCCCTGTTGATCTTGAGACTATGAGGTTATTTTAGAACATCACAGCTGAATAGAGGTAGTGCAGTGTGTGCCTCACACTTCAGGTTTGAGTCCTGCCCCCTTCGCTGTGTTTGGGGTGTGCAGGTTCTCTTCATGTCATGCAGCTTGAATCCTGCCCCCTTCTCTGTGTCTAGGGTGTACAGGTTCCTCCATGTCATACAGGTTTCCTCCAGATACCAGTTTCCTCCTGCATCCCAAAGACAGGTGAAATGGAATCTCCATATTACTCCAAGTGTGTATGTATGTTCAACGCTGGACTGGTATCTCCTCCAGGGTTTTTCCCTGCCTGGCATCATGATAAGCTAAATGCTCACTGCAACCTTGTACTGGATAAGAAATACGAATGGATGAATGGATAAAGAAGAACAGAGCTGAACGCACATGAATATGTATTGACATGTCAAAGAGCACAGAAGGCATTCCTCGAAATAATGACAGCATCAGCGTCCACTGTAATTAGAGAGGTGTAACCCTTAGTTTGACCCCCAAGACAATTCAATTGCAGACAGGATCCATTCCATCTTGCAACAGAGACCATTTCAGACTAATAATTGTGCTTTATCTGTGCTGGAGATGCTTATCCAGGTCTGCATGTGCCTCCGAAGATTAACAACGAAAAGCCCCCTTAATTAGCTGAGATAAGGGATGATTGAGATGGACTGCTAGGCATGGCTTCAAACCACATGTAATCATACTCCCCTCACCAAAAGCTTTGCGGGGGTAACTCACATTTATAATTACAGTTTGTCACCAATGCTCTCCCCCGACCCCCGCTTCCCACATTCTCCATATTGTGAAAAGTATCTCTATGTCAAAAACAAAAGTACAGTATGCAGTGCATGCAATGTAACGTTTACTAGTAGTAACTGCTGACTTGAGCAGTGGAATTAGTCTCCAACATGGTAGAGAGATAAGTGAATCCAAGTCAATGATGGGAATACACACTCCACCAAACTAGAGCGTGACTGGGTGATGTCACCTCTTCATCTATTGACCCCCCCCACCCCCACCCCCACATCCTTTTTATCTCATGCATGTTGTTGCTATTTTTCCATCCATTTATCCAAAACAATCACGATTATGGTAATTGTGGTCAGTGCTGAGTTACTCATCCATATCTGGATATGGGAGTCCCTCTCAACCTTCAAGAAACATCCTGAGACCCAGGATCGTCTCAATTGCCTCATCCACAAACCCGCTCTCCCTTCACTGATCTCTTGAATATCCTGGATACTCTAGTATTTTTGCACTTGTCTTTGTTTGAATGGCTCTCTTATTATCTTCTTGCAATGGTTTGCAATGTATTGTACAGATTTCACTCCAATGCTAACTTGCACATATCTTCACTGGAAACTGGCTATACTTGTGCTTGAAGTACTATATTCCTCACACTGCTTTGGACAAAAGTGTCTGCAAAATAAATTAATACAAATGAGTCCCTTGGGACTGTAATATTGAAGGGTGTACAGTACACACACACAAACATGCACACTGCTCACAGTACGGGTCTTGGCTGTCACCACAGCTCCTTGGGCTTTAATAAACAGTCTGGCGTTAATCCCGGTGAGGTCACTCAGCCCTGACACGCTCATGGCGAAGGGCTGACGTCAAGGTGGCATGAAGTCCACCCAAGCAGCTGGTCCACTTACCTAATAACAGCGTTAGCAAGAAAGGACTGTCCTCCTCACCCAAACCCAAGACGAATCACACAACCTTATGTTTTCACTCTTAGTCATCATGCGAGATTGGTACTTAGCCCAGGAAGGATTGACATCTACCAGAGTAACCAGACAACAACCTAAGAGCATCAAGGCAAACGCATCAACTCAAGTTACATCTGCAGACAGATGAGTTCAGGACGCATCTTCCCTGCAACTGCTAACATGCAGTGTCTCCAGCATACCCAAAAACAACAGACACCCCGTGTCCTCTCCTGCCCTCTCTTACACGCTCTACTCTGTCCCCCACACCCCCAAGCCAGGTGCGTCTTTCTCACCTGCTGCTAAACGGCAAAAGACGAGGCACAAAAAAGCAGGGCGCCAGAGTCGCAAGAAAAAATGCATTTCTTGCCATCTGTTCAGTTTTGTATTGCGCCAGGACACACGATCTTGGTCCCGTTCACATGACCGCTGGAGAGCCACGCCTTCTCCCCAGCCTCTGCACGCATTCACTGCATTCCTGTGACCCTTCTTCTGACCCAAGTGGCCAAGAGGACTCGGGGACACACTCTGGGAGCATAACACCAGCTGGCTGCCTGCTAAGGTCACAGGGACACCATGTCCTGACAAGGCCACATAGAGGGGGGACACTGGACGCCAAAGGGCCTTGTCATGTACCACAAAAACAGAAAATATGTGACGCGTCTATTTTTTTTTGCATCATGTAATAGCAGTTGCCTTGCATCAGGCCACCTCATGATAATCATTCAAATCTATTAACTGATTAATTAACGGGAATGGTCCATTTGAAAAGCAGTTTATTTGTGCCATCTTGCTAAACTAGTAAACACCGGTGAAAGGTGACCTTTCTCCTTCATTATCAGTCACTTTTAGTGTTTTATTTTCCTTTAGTTTCCTTTGCTAACAAAAGCCTAATCTATTTCAGCACTCGTCACACATGTTCACGACAGCAAGAAATCAGCAGTCAGGAAAGATGAAAAGACATCAGAACAAAGGGGTTTCTTTTTATCTTGATGCTTAATCTGAACATTGCACACTGAGATGATGATGAGAATGAGATGAATCTGTTCTCAGTTCAGTTCTCCAATGTGCCCATCCTCAATCTCATTAAATGAACACAAACATCCAATTCCAGGAGACGGGAAAACAGGCATCAACGCAGGGAAGAAGAAAGAAAAAGACTGACATTTAAAAAAAGAAATTCTTTAAATCACCAAATCCATTTATTTTTCCTTGTCCTTCTGCTTTTGGGCTGTTTACTCAGGTACCAGGAAGGTTACAGAGGCCAGTTGGAAAATCTGCCCCAGTGCATGGTTCCCATGGAAACCGTCGCCCCACAGCATGCGAGGTGACAAGGAGTCAGGTCACCGACGTGGCTCAGAGGACTTAAAATGCTGCGCGCTGGAGCCAGGCTTCCTACGTGGAGGGTCTGTGCTCGGCTCGCTGCCGGAGAGACAGGTGAAGGCTCGTGTGGGACCAACCAAGGCCACAGAGCTCCGTGAGAGCAGAAGTACATTATCGGCAGCAAACTCCGGCAAACCGGCGAGACTGCAGACCTCGCTGTGGATAAAAGATTTACATGGCTGTTTATTTGAAGTGTCCTTGCCAAGAAGAGACCCAGACCAGACACTGAACTTAAACCCGACAGATTCAGGCCAGATGACTTGATCAGAGGAAAGCCATATTACACCAAATGCTGCACCACGGCACTACCCCCCCCCCACCACCACCATTCCCCAAACAAATCATGTGGTCTTTGAAGTGCAGCGGGCGAGACAGAGAGTGAGCATTGTGCATAAGACATAATGATTTATGTTCTCATGTTGCCCAACTGAGGCAGAACAACAATCGACAGGCAGATAAACAACGAAGATTGGCATGAAGGCGAGGCACGCTCCTCCAGCTGGATTGGCTGAGATAAGAATGCTGGAAGTCCTGGGAGTTCTCAGTCTTACACACACACCTGGGTGACAAGATGCTGTGCAAGCATTCTCCACTTCAGAAAAACAACTAAACCCCATGTTTGGACACAACACGGTGTAGGGCTGCACCTAAGGTCTTCCTCATCCATCGTCCCCACAGACTCCACCTCCTCTCTGAACCACAAAGGTGCTACTGACCAAAGAACACCTACAGTCAGGGACCTACAGTAATTACAAGGGCAGATTGCATTCCTCTCCATAGCTCCCTCTGCTGGTGGAGCAGGTAAGGACCTCGCCTCACTTTTGTTCTGGAGCTGCATGTTGTTCAGAAAAATGATTTCACACACTTTTTATATTATTTTTATTCAGAGTAGTATGTAATTACGTACCCTAAATTACACAGGATACACCTAATACTATGTGACCAATGCAAATTATCTAACCTCAAAGGTTGTTTGTTCCAGACCGATGTTGAGGGACAGTGATAAAGTGCCAGAAGGGAAAAAACATAGTAACCGTAAATAATTAAATTGCAAAAAAACACATTGAGAGATTTTAACCAAAAAAACCCCTGATAACTATAATATAACAGTTTAACGTTCGGTCATTTTAAATATACAATAAGAGCTTTATTGGTCAGCATAAATACTGTTTCCTATGAGAATCATGCTATCAAGCACTACTTAAGTAAAATACATATTTGGAAGGGGGTTATCTAGCTGCAAAGCCAAACACGGATGAAAAATTAATATCCTGAAGAGGCCAGGCTATCTCAGTCAAATGAGAGTTTCTTAGTATTTTGGCCTGTTAACTCTAGTAGGAAGTTACATATTCTTCTGGGTTATACTGTTTCTGAAGGAAAATAACTAACTAAAGCCAGTTTGCAGGGTTTTTAGTTAATAATGTTATTCGCGTACATTTATGGTAGGTACCAGTTCACCCTGAAGCCGCCGTACTCCCATGCACAACCCTGGTAGGGACTGGTAGGGATCGGCATGCCCCTATCTACACCCTTGTACCACTGCAACAACAGTCAGCCGACTTGATTAAAGGAGCCTACATTGTTTTGTCAAGCAACGGTGCAGGAAACAGGAAACATTTAAACGTTGATCGGGAAATAACACATCACGCAGTTCACAGCTGATAATATCCAGGTAAAGCTACTTTCTGTAAGCTCTCGGGCAGAAGCACAATTTCCGTCTCTTCGGGTAAACGGCTGCGCATCTGCTAATTGTCCCTTTGCGATCATAAACCATAACTCATGTTTCAAAAAAAGTCACAAAACAAACGATGCTCTTAGCCCGAGCCATCCATCCCAGCCCGGTACCTCCGTATTACATTATTGGCGGCCATCAGTCAATCTGTGAAAGGCAAAGCCCGCTATATCTATTTCATCTTATTAATTAAGATCGCTCATGAGCAGGCTAATTCAATCAATGCTAGTAAACTCCTTGTAATATCTTCTGAGCTTGCGAAATTTCTGTTTTCTATACTTGTACGGACAGATTGTGTTTCCTAAGCTCGTTTCAAATTAAAGGGGCTATCGATAATATATGCTTTGAATGGACAAGTCAGAAGGAAAGAGGCATGTCAAATCAACACAATGTATATGTAACCGGTCAGTGCCCGATTACATATACACGTTTATCATACTTTTATTGGTGTCCATTTCTGCGTATAAATCACATAATAGTATAGCCACCCGTAAGGTATGTTAATAATACATGGTAATCTACAGGTGCTCTCTCTAAGGCATTCAGTCTAAATCGATAATGCGGTCGGTGTGGACCAATTGACCTTTCACAACTGTGCACATAGCAGCTTGTCCAATTAAGACTGCAGTTTTGGCGCTCTGAGCAATGTTTGATTTTAACTTACTAGCGTTTAATCACCGTTTTGCGACATCGCCGGTTCCGCAGCGTTACAGTAAAGCATCGGAGGCCTGTTTAGCTGCGTACAACTAACATCACCAGCACCAGCTTGTCTGCCTGTAGCCACCCAAGAGTTTATCAGTTCACAAGCATCTCTGGGAAAAGCAGAGTTCGTCTCTTTCGTAGCATGTTCTACTTAGTGTAACCTTTAAGATCTTCGTTTTAAAATGTGTTTAAGTTTTTAGGAGAACCTGAAAACAATTCAATCGATTAAAATTAAAACGGCAAAAAAAAAAAACAAAAAAAAAAATATTAGCGCAAAAAAGGGTCAGAGCACCGTCCATGATTTGACACTAGCAGACAGTAATGCGGTGAAGCCGGGGAAACAGTTAATGCAAGATACAGGGAAACGAAGACAGCATCCGTCAGGATAACCACAAAACTAATATCTTAAGCATTTTTCTACATATTTTATCCACCAGATATTTGCACTCCAGGATCTAGCCCAGGTTTAACATGTTATCAGTCAATGATGAGCATAGAATCTCTCTGTAAAACAAGATTCAGACTTTTTCTATGCCATTCAACTCCCGATCGTAGTTATCATATTACTCTACTAATCGGAATCATATATGACCCAAAAACGACCAGAAAAACTGATTCCAGCATCACCACTTCCGATATGTCAGTGACTATTTCAGATGCAGGGGGTATCCAATACATATAAACCTAGCTTTATACTGTATGACTATAGTAAAGTCGTGCAAGGCAGGCTACTTGTCACATCGTCACACCTCCAGGTCTGCAGTTCGCTTTCTATAACACGATCTGAAGGTGGCCTATAAAAATAAAACGCCAAAGAACAGTCTGTGGAAAAAGATTTTAAGTAGCTGAATACACAGGACTTTATAAAACCCCGCTTTCTACAAAGCAGAGACGCGGAACTTCATGACAAGTAGCATATTGGGAATAAGAAGGGCCACTTATGCTGCCCGGTTGTTTAGATGTTCGTTCCTTTTTTACTGATCATGTCTTCATTCAGAGATGATGAAGCTTTCTTTGTGGATTTAAGACCATCCACGGAACTCTGCTTAGCGCTATAGAGAAACATCCACGTTACAGAATAAAGCGCGTCATAATGGGAATGTTTGGATATTCCGCGTATAGATATTTATACGTCGCTTAGCTGATCAGAATATCTTTTCTGCATGTAAGTGTTGCCAACTCTAAGTGTTGTACCTGCCATTGCCTGTACAGGGAAATGCAGCACGTATAGCATATATATACGGCCCGCGCAGATTATTCATTATTATTATTTATAAATAAGAGGGACTTGTACAGCTCTGTGATTTTCTTACCAGGTTCAGAACCGTCTCGACGATGTCCCTGTTGCTGACCTCGCCGACTTGGATCAGACCGATGAGGACGGCGAATTTCATCTTGATATTCCGGATCGGAACCGAGGGATTGATCATCCCGGCGGGCAGAACCATCGAGCCTGACCCAGACACCATCATCTCACGGATACCCGAGCCAGTAGCCCCCTGTTGCCCATGATTAGGTGGAGGTTCTCGGTCCGACAGAGAAACCGAACCCGGTACAGAAATGGACTTCTCGCTTGACATTTCCACCGGAATCCGACGGAGCGACAGCACCTGCTTAATATCACGACCGGCTATACAAAAGCATCAAGGAAAAGGGGGAAAAGAAAATTCTCGAATATTATACGGGTAATTCTCCTTTCAAATGAAATCCACACTCTCGCCCATGTATGCATAGAAATGCATACGTATCCAGGCAATGTCGTATTTAAAATTGTGTAAGGAACAGCACTTTATCTTAAAATTTAATTCGTTCTAGGTGTCAGCCAGTAATGACAGTGGTGAAGTCACTAAGCTAATGTTGTTCTGAAGGCTAAACCACTCTCTCCGCCATGTTGCCGCCCCCTGCCTGCGGCACGATTCACCACGCCTGCGTGCTGGCCAGGGACGGGTGGGGGGCAATCCCGTTAGACAGAAAGGGACAGGTGAGCAGGTGGAATGTGTGTGTACAGTACGTGTGTGTGTGCGCGCCTCATCCTTGAAATTGCAATTCAATTTCAATTTTGAAAGGAAAAAGGTAATCTTGCTGTTAAAAAAAAAACATAAAAACATTTATTCAAAAATGCAATTTTGCCGTTAGTATAGAAGGTGTGTAGGTATTTTTGGAAGAAAAAAAAGTTATGTAACTTAACATTCATAAACCTGTCGTCCAGTACAATGTCATGGGGGGCTTAATCTCTGTATTGGACCGAAAGCAAGGACAGCTTGGCCAATTTAAAGACACCAATTTATGCTTATCATTGGACTGTGAGAGGAAACTCCCCCCAAGAGTCACAACATTACTAGCCACACAGGCACACTATATTTAACCCAGTCTTAGAGGCTCTCATTTTATACACAAATGCTGACACTGAGCTCACAGTCTGTAAGAAAGCTCAATTTTAAACAGGAACTCTAATTGTTGAATTAATGTTGTACAGTAGGGGGCAGTGTGTGGCTCAGCAGGTTAGGATGCTGTGCTTATAAGGTCATTGGTTCAAACCCCAGTGATTCTGCTGTTGGACCCTAGAGTAGGGCCCTTGACCCCCAATTGTTCCAGATGTTGTCAAATAAGTCGCTCTTTTATAAAAAAAAAATATATCCACTTTGTTAACCTTGCCCTACCTTCAGATATAGGCTGCTTTGGTTTTGGGGCTTTTGTCCATAATTTGTCACTGTACCACGTTTCCTATCCTGCTATGCAGGCCTGTCACTTTCTAGTTTCTTCTCACACTTCAAATGAAACCGAGTGTAAAGGCATCTGTTAGTCACCGAAAGGCTCAGAGTCAGCAGTGAAGCTATTCAGAGTTGCCACACAGAACGTGTATGAGGCTTACCCACTGCCAGCCCCCACGCCAGGGGAGTACTGCCGCATCTGAAATACTCACACTACATCATTCCTAGTCACTCCTTGTTTCTGAAAGAATAGTAGAGACGCTATGCTTCATCTATAGCTATATAAATCACAGCGAGGCTTCACTCTTTGCCAATCTGCGGCCTCATTTGTGAATAAGTAGGCTAATAGATTCAGGACTACTTATGGCAATACTTGTTTGAATTGTATTACTGATGCCGTCCAGACAAAGGCTGTTCTTTATATAGAATAGTTCTGTCTGTCTGTCTGTAAAGGTGCCCCAGCAGAATAAACCCTTCTGGCTCCATGGTCTTTTGCTCAGTTGCTGTGTGACACAGAGAATCTCTTATTTATCAGTTAGTATGAGTATTATTACATGCAAATAAGGTATTTGTTTGCAGTGACTGTTCGGCTTATAAATGTATTTACCCTATAATGGTAACAGAGGTCTATGGGTAGTTAGACTTATCTAATCAATTCATCTTCCAGTCACTTATCTAGATCTGAGTCAAAGGGGGCTGGGAGCCGTCCCACCCACATAGGACATTAACAGCGCTTTTCCACTGCCACCAGGAACTGAACTGTACCCAGCTGGTACTGCGAACTGACAGTTTTCCATTGTAAAGTATGAAAGTTTAAACTGAGCTGGTTGCATCATCATCATCTGATTGGTCGAAATACACAAGGGACAAAAAAGAACCAGCGAGCTGCGTTAATATTCATGTATTATGTGAAGGAAAAAGGGACATATTCCATATATTATACATTATTTATGCATTACCAATAATTTCCAACCTCCTACTTAAAAATTACAATAGAAGGGCTGAACAGAATGGATTCATAATGCAAATTGTTGCAAGATAATGCCAATTCCGCTAACATAACGATGGTAACATAACATGGCAATTGTCACAGATGTGCTAGCGGAAATTAGCGCATAATAAATCATGATGTACACCGTGTGAACAGTAAACAAGCGTCTCTTTGGTTTTACGTCACTGTCGCTCTCCAAACCCGGCAACTCCTTTACCAAGCCGAGCCTTCTGCAGTGGAAAAGCAGAGCTACCAGGAACTACGCTGTAACTAGTCTCTCTGCGTGGCACAAGTCGGTTCCTGTATGCCAGTGGAAAAGCACCAAAAGCAGGGGACACCCCAGGTAGAATGCCAGTCCATCACAGGGCGTGCGTGCGTGCGTGGGTGTACACAGACACACAGTTCATATACACTTGTCATAATGGGGACTGTCCACCCATTTCTATGGGCATAACTGTAATCTTAACTATGATGACCCAAAACCATACCCAGCCCTAACTTTAACCATAAGTCCCCAAAAAAGTCCCCACAAGCTAAAGAGTCATAGGATTTGTCCCCACAATATGGTAAATACAACAACCCCCCACCCCCCAAAAAAAAATTTAAAAAACACAGACACACACACACACACACACTGTGGGAAAGAGAGATATAGCAGTTTATCTAACTGTCTTTGAACAGGAGAGTCCAGATGTGCAATATAGGTAACATATTTTCACATATGCTGAGCCAGGGGCAGATTTGAACCCCAAACACAGGAGGCAAGATTGATGTCCAGTGAGTCACCATGCCACCCAAATGATTTGGTGCATCCTAAGCAACCACTCTTTCAGCTAATCACATAACGACCCTCAAATTTTCCCTAGAACAGTGTACCTCATCCCATAAAAAACCAAATCAGTTTCTATGTTCCCATTGCACCAAAAATTATGGCCTTCTCTACTTATGCTCTAAGTACATCATTAAAATTATTTGCACCATTAAATTAATGAATGTTTTGATGGTTAAGGCCGACCAACATGAAACATGACAGATGCTGAGTTTTTGCTGCAAGCCGTTCCCACGTAGGAAGTTTCCTGAAGATTATACTGCCTTGCTATACTGTCTCAGAGCTTGTCACTTACTATGGTGCCGTTAAGTCCATCCCTCTCAGAAAATGTGACACCGTTCCTTTCAGAAGCCATTACTTCTTTTAAAGAAAAAAATCTCAGGGGCAATAGATTCATTTTAGGTTTATTGAGATTATATTGTGCTTTGATGTAAATGGCTGCCTGGGTAAAGAAAAAGGCCATCTAAATGAGTTTATCATTATGTTTATGTCAAGAAAAAAACTATATAATGTAAAGTATTAAAGTCTTCAAATTGGAGTTTTTGTTTTCCCTCATTAACTTGTCATGTGCATCAAACCCTGGGAACTACAGACTATAGAATTTGAATATGCTGTCGATTGCTCTTTCAGAAAGAGTATAAGCACTGTCACATCAGAGTATTCCCCTGTCACATTGTTTGAGATGTCAAACGATGACAAGAGTCCCTTCAATGAACGCGAGGAATCCAGAAATATGAGTCATGTCTCCGTGTGTGCATGTGTGTGTGTTTATTTGGAGGGTTTGGGGAGGCAGCTTGGAGGTGGCAGACTTTCAGATTACACCTTTCCGGCTGCTTCCATGGAAATGAAGGGTTTGCTGACTGTGACAAGTGCCGAGCAGCGCCCCGGTGGAAGTGACAATCAACCACCTTCGGCAACTGATCACCGGATGCAGCCCTCCGTGTGTAACTGCGGCGGCAGGGTGCGTCTCGGACACGCCACCCGCCTGTCGTGAATCATTGACACCTTCACACATGAGTTGTGAGCGGAGAACAATTTGGAGTCATCATTTCACCCGAACCACAAATTTTCAAAAGTGTGTGAGTAAACAGGAGGTCCTTAGAGGGTGGATCACTGAAGCATCATTCTGCCTTGGTGATGCACTAGTGAAGTACTGCTTCAATACCTCTATACTGGCGGCATGTATAATATTACATCTGATGTTGAAACAAATGGACAGATATTAAAAGCAGATGACCTTTTATCTGCTTTTAGACAAATACCTGGGTTAGGAGAGGTTAAATAAGGACCACAATCAGACAGTTCAGTTCTGCAGCGATTGGCTGACTGGTCCTGATAATGCACTGACTTCCTGGGTGAGGATGCAAATTAAGGCTGTCAACCACACAAGGCTGAACCAAAAAAGGGGGGGGGGGGGGGCACACCCTTACGGGGACTGTTAGAGCTTATGGTAGCTGTGCCACCGTCGCATGCAGACATTTCAGATCAATCCCTCTGAAGCATGTGCATTGACTTACTGGCATCTGACAAACATCAGGTTACACCACAGCTGGGACAGGGAGATCTGACACACGTTCTCAGACTTAACCGACTCTGACCAATTAAAGAACAAGCTACTTTCCGTGTCGTCAAACTCTGGCACTGGTGATTAAATCATTACCTCATTAACTCATTATTGCAAAGATAAACTACTGCAGCTCCTCCTTTGGATGTTTGCTATTCTGTGTTTGAGTCCACATGACAGGAGCTGCTATGGCCGCTTATCCCGTGCTGGGTCACAGGGAATCTGCAGGAGCACGGGACACACACAGAATGCCAGACCATGACAGGGCATGCACAAACCCACAGTGGCAGGCAACCCTAACCCTGCAGTGCCAGTAGCCAGCAAGTTTTCTATCCTACCTGGTCTCTGATAAACCAGGTAGATAGGAACTCATCAGGTAGGATGGAAAACCAGGTAGGGAATCCAGGATCAGGGATGCTTACGCCTCTGTTAGCTTAACTTAATGCTTATAAAGTGCAGGAGGAATCACACACAAACACAGACCCACAACCCAGGAGATGCCAGGCTAGACTGCTAATCACTGAGTGCCTCCTCCCTCCCCCATATAACATTGATCCATATTCTGGCCTGACTCCAGGGTATAACTACAGTTTAAACAAATCATACTATTATTATACAGCACACAGTATGCACTTAGCTGGGTAATATATGCTTTCATAGCAGCAGTACCATATAGTTATTACTGGCAAGTGTTTTGTTTGTAAGATACTTGCTCCAGAACAACATTTTATATGCGGGAACAGCAAAGAAAGTCCAGTAACGTGGAGAGTCATGCTTAACTGTTGGCTGACTGGTCTTGGTAAGGCACTGACTTCCTGGGTGCGGCTGCTGACCTTACCCATTAGGGAGAATGTGCCTGATCAGCGTGTTCAGACCATGCTCAGGCTGAACGCAAACCACGGGGCGCACGGAAGACTGAACGCGAGCGCTCAGCGTCACCTCAGAGTCACAGCCTCTGATCCCGCGTGGGGCCTAACGACCGCTGCCATGGAGAGCAATGCATTGCATCGCCACGTTGGGGACGGTTGCGTCACATGGCACACATCTCCCATCCCTGGTACCGTGAGGTGGTGGAAACACTTTAAGCAACTGCATTGTGCCTCTTTGTGCTCTGCTCTATCACCTGATAAAAAAAATGTTGTGGTCCTGCACCACAAAACCACGCTCCACCTACTCCACCACATGCACCCTCAGCATCCCCCTTTTTTGTTGGCGGGGGGACGCTGTCACCAATCTGCCCGAACTGTGATAGGACGATCATGGCACCTGATCTTTAGTGGCACCACAGAAATTACTGCTGTGCATTTTTTTTTATTATTTTTTTAACAAAAAGGCTCCACACACTGGTCTGACATAACAGATAATATAACAGATTGTCCCCAAAAGCTTCAGACTTGGTCTCTTCCTGTGAGTTGTGACTGTCAATCTTAGATCCCAATTTCTATGGGATACTCAGGCAGTGTCGTCACTGACAGCCTTACAGAAAGGATTCTAGAGAGAAGGGTGTGAATTTAGTTATAACATCGGCTAAAAATACTGAAAGGAAAAATATTACAACTGGATTATGTTAAGGAAGTAATTTACCAATCTTTAATCATAATTAAATAAAATCTATGTCATGGGTTCCCTCACACCTGCTGTTGTCACACAAAAAAAATAATTACAAAGATGTGTTATGAAAATAGTTGTGTAACAACGATGCAAGTAGTTTCCTCACACCTGACAAACACATGGACAGGTTTATTCACAATGACTGCTGCAATTGTTAAAAACAAAAAAGTAAGGTAAATTATGTACACTATATGGGCAAAAGTATTGCGACACACCACTTAATCATTGAATTCAGGTGTTTCATTCAGACCCATTGCCACCTAGCCATGCAGTCAAGTTTATAAACATTTTAAAGAATATGTGATTCTGAAGAGCTCAGTGAATTCAAGCGTGGTGCTGTCATAGGATGCCACCTTTACAATAAGTCCGTGACACTTCTTCTCTGCTTGATATTCCCCGGTCAACTGTAAGTGGTGTTATTGCACAGTGGAAGTATTTAGGAACAACAGAAACTCAGCTATGAAGTGGCAGACCATGTAAAGTAACAGATTTGGGTCACCAAGTGCTGAGGTACATATTCTATTTACTCAATAACTGCAGGGTTCCAAACTTCCTCTAGCATTTACTGCAGCACAAAAACTCTGCGCCAGGAGCTTCATGGAATGGGCTTCCATGGCCGAGCAGCTGCATGCAAGCTTCACATCACCAAGCACAATGCCAGCCGTCGGATGGAGTGATGTAAAGCATGCCGCCACTGGACTCTGGACCAGTGGAAACGTGTTCTGTGGAGTGATGAATCACGTTCCTCTGTCTGGAAGTCTGATGGACGAGTCTGGGTTTGGCAGATGCTAGGAGAACGTTACCTGCCTGACTGCATCATGCTAGCTGTAGGGACAATAAGGAGGGATAATGGTATAGGGCTGTTTTTCAGGGGCTGAGCTTGGCCCCTGAGTTCCAGTGAAGGGAACTTTTAATGCTTCAGCATACCAAGACATTTTGGACCATTTCCAACTTTGTGGGACCAGTTTGGGCAAGGCCCTTTTCTGTTCCAGCATGACTGTGCCCCAGTAAACAAAGAAAGGTCCATAAAGACATGGGTGGGTGAGTTTGGTCATAGTTTGGTGTGGAAGAACTTGACTGGCCCACACAGAGCCCTGACCTCAACCCCATCGAACACCTTTGGAATTAACTAGAAGAGAGCAAGTTCCACCTTCACATCCAGCATCAGTGCCTGACTTTGCACATGCTCTTCTGTTTAAATGGGTAAAAATTCCCACAGACAAATTCCAAAATCTTGTAGAAAACCTTCCCTGAAGAGTGGCAGCTGTTACAGCTGCAAAGGAGGGACCAGCTCCATACTGATGCCTATGGATTAGAATGGGATGTCATAAAAGTTCCTGTAGGTGTAATGGGCAGGTGTCCCAATATTTTTGTCCATATAGTGTGCTTGCCCACAATCACAAAACCCAGTGGGTGGTCTCAGTTATTTTTGTGAATAAACAGCATTGCCTGGTGGCCTTATTCATAATTAATAATGACTAGATGTGTACAGAGCCTGACTAAAGATGTCAACCAATCAAATAACGCAGTGTTCAGGACAAATGGTTTGATGGATAACGATATTTCATCATTAAATTATTGCATGATGTAGAATACTTAATATGTTGCAGTTCCTTACAGATGCTTTGGGCAGCTGTTATCTGCTTTGTAAAAAGTTAAATTTAAGTAAAAGTTACTGAAGTGCTGAGCTCTGTTCTTGGGCAGTGCAGCCAGCAAGAATATTGCAGCATTTTTGTTGCATATATTTCATTTTATATGACACTCTCCTCCATCAAAACTGTTATATTCTAACGTTTTAACTTGAATGATAATGAAGATAGGAGCGCATAGAATTATGATATTATAGCAAACAATCATCTTATCCCTTTAAAGCAGTATTTGAATTATCCTAACTTTTCTTTTGTCATTCATAGTTTTGTGTGCTACTTTTTGTTCCTGATGGAAAATCACAGAAGCATCAGAGACTGGCTTGTCGTTTCTAGGGGCCCCAAATGTGTTGATCTTTTGTGGCCAGCCTGGGGCCCCCATACATTGAGGACCCATGCAAATACGTGGTTTGAGAGGTGATGAACATAACAACACAGTTTACTAGTTAAAGGTTTTGACTGTTACATCTGTCTATTCATTTGAGGTAAATCGTAACACCCAGTACAGCCAGACAACAGCAGAGCCAGAGACGGACCGTCTCACACATTTCAGCACCTGCACAAGGTACGCCCTGCCTAGGCACCTACAGACAGCGCACTCAAACAGCGAACTCAGGCAATTAAATCATATTAAGATACATTAACTTTATAGGTTATACCTCTGTGCTCTATTGCACCTTACAGCTCATTCACAATCTGTTTTGGGGTCTACTTGTTTCTCATTTTTCCCAGTCTGAGTAAAGTAAGATTAAATACAGTTTTAAACTTGATTTAGTCCATTACCTTGTGAAATACACACACATTAGCTTTTAAAGTCTTATACATGGTTTCCAATGGTCATTAAAAGTCTTAAAGGTTTAAATTCGAGTTGAACCAATTTAAAAAGTATTAAATTTAAGTTTGCTAGGTCTTCATTTTTAGGTCATATGGTGTCAAAAATATTTAATCTAAATTTAAATGTGGCTGATTCAAGGGCATAACTTTGGGTTGAAAACAGGGGGTGTTTGATGTCTCCACCCATTTAAGGGGGTCGAGGGGGTTGTATTGGCCGGTTTTAATTACTTGGGGCATTACCAACCCCCATCCCCCCGTAATTTACGCCCATGGACTGACTCTTAAGGAGTATACTGCAATGTCGGTTTAGCTTGAGTCGGATTATTTGCCGTTTAACTCCGACTTGTTGTGGTATCATTGTAGAAGTATACGTTGCCATAGTAATTCAGCCTACGAGACTGTCCAGCTGCAAGCAGGGGCCTGTATCATGGGAGTAGGATTACTGAACCGGATAACTTTTAGGCTAAGTAACGGTAACTCTGGCTTTCCAATATAAAGACATTGGTTTACTCCTAAGCAGTATTCATCACTACTGTAATTCATGCTACACACTTCACTAACCTGCTTCAGAGCAGTTTATGGTTCAGGATCACCAATAACAAACAGTGCTTGGAACGATAAAATAGAGGAAGTAGGTATACTGACATAAAAAGGAGCTTTCCCAAACTTTCCAAATAGTTTGTCCGTGAGACCACGCTGAAGTTAGTGTGACCGAGCCTCCGGATTCAGCTATAATTTTATATTAATAATAAAATAACACCACAAGCTCCACCTCAGTTACTGAACATTTCTTTTTATTAATAATTCCCTCCGCCTGTCTTTTTTTTTTTTAAACCAAGGGCAAAGCACTACTGCCCTACGGCAGCTCTGAAGGGACACAACCCACAAACTACAACCAACACAACTCACAAGAACCACCAATACTTTATATAACAAAGTTGATACATATGCCTCCCCACAAAAAATGTCCCTGTTTCAACAAAAGAAAGGAACAATCACAAGTCCACAGCTCACAAAAAAAACACAAATGACAAACTCAGGGTGTCCATTACAGAACCAAATCAATTCCAGAGCACAGAGCAGTACCAATAAGAATATGTCTACATGAAACAAAACAAGCAAAACAGCAGCAAACAGAACATTCAGTAAACCACAAAGTCTGAGAGATGTGCAGGAGGCCGCAAAACTCGTCCGGCCTGAGACCGCGCCGTCCCGTGCCACAGGGGATGAACTCAGACTGGAACAAATGGGCAGGGGGATCCGAAAGATGGGGGACTGGTAACATGTAAGGTTTTAGTCTATTGTGATGGACCACCTATGCCCTTCTATGTGTGTCCAAAGGATTGACAATGCGATGTTAGTCCAGCTTCCCCCTCTGAGTCCATCACTTCCACAATCTGGAAGGGGCCCTTCCAGTGGGTGGCCAACTTAGTATGGCTCCCCATGGGATCATTTAACCATACCATGCCAACAGCATAGTTCCCATTGTGAGCACCTTCATCATGGTACAAACTTCAATGGATCCTCGTCGCCGAGCCACATGTTGCGTGAAGCAATTGCTAACTTAAAATTAAGCGAAACTATTGTAAATAAAGACGCCGGCACCGATTAAAGTTGCTTCCAGCAACAAATCCCACCACTGCCACCAATGTGACCGAGCCTCCGGATTCGCCTAACTTGATATCAATAATAAAACAACACCACAAGCTCCACCTCAGTCACTGAACACTTTTTATTAATAAATCCCCGCACCTCTCTCTCTCTTTTTAAACCAAGGGTAAAGCACTACTGCCCGACGGCAGCTCTGAAGGGACACAGCACACAAACTACAACCATCACAACTCACAAGAACCACCAACACTATATATAATAAAGTTTGTTACATTAGTTATATATACGATAATATCTTTTTACAAGGTAAGCCGTTTTAATCACAGACCTTTGATGTCCTGGGGCAGACATGCACTCCCATCATCTTTGCGTTTCGAGCCCTTTCGTTATGTATGCCGAGTATTGTTAATATGTACGAAAAGTGGCGATCTCTGCCACACCGAGGTACTGGGTCAGTATTTTAAATTGATAGCGACACTCCCACACACTGTGGTTTTCCAAAATACTTTACGAACAAATTTGAATGTTAGCAAACGCGTTTAGTTACTGTCTATCGCTTGCAGCCACCTAAAGGATTATTAGGAACACCTGTTCAATTTCTCATTAATGCAATTATCTAATCAACCAATCACATGGCAGTTGCTTCAATGCATTTAGGGGTGTGGTCCTGGTAAAGACAATCTCCTGAACTCCAAACTGAATGTCAGAATGGGAAAGAAAGGTGATTTAAGCAATTTTGAGCGTGGCATGGTTGTTGGTGCCAGACGGGCCGTTCTGAGTATTTCACAATCTGCTCAGTTACTGGGATTTTCACACACAACCATTTCTAGGGTTTACAAAGAATGGTGTGCAAAGGGAAAAACATCCAGTATGCGGCAGTCCTGTGGGCGAAAATGCCTTGTTGATGCTAGAGGTCAGAGGAGAATGGGCCGACTGATTCAAACTGATAGAAGAGCAACTTTGACTGAAATAACCACTCATTACAACCGAGGTATGCAGCAAAGCATTTGTGAAGCCACAACACGCACAACCTTGAGGCGGATGGGCTACAACAGCAGAAGACCCCACCGGGTACCACTCATCTCCACTACAAATAGGAAAAACAGGCTACAATTTGCACGAGCTCACCAAAATTGGACAGTTGAAGACTGGAAAAATGTTGCCTAGTCTGATGAGTCTCGATTTCTGTTGAGACATTCAAATGGTAGAGTCAAAATTTGGCGTAAACAGAATGAGAACATGGATCCATCATGCCTTGTTACCACTGTGCAGGCTGGTGGTGGTGGTGTAATGGTGTGGGGGATGTTTTCTTGGCACACTTTAGGCCCCTTAGTGCCAATTGGGCATCGTTTAAATGCCACGGCCTACCTGAGCATTGTTTCTGACCATGTCCATCCCTTTATGACCACCATGTACCCATCCTCTGATGGCTACTTCCAGCAGGATAATGCAGCATGTCACAAAGCTCGAATCATTTCAAATTGGTTTCTTGAACATGACAATGAGTTCACTGTACTACAATGGCCCCCACAGTCACCAGATCTCAACCCAATAGAGCATCTTTGGGATGTGGTGGAACGGGAGCTTCATGCCCTGGATGTGCATCCCACAAATCTCCATCAACTGCAAGATGCTATCCTATCAATATGGGCCAACATTTCTAAAGAATGCTTTCAGCACCTTGTTGAATCAATGCCACGTAGAATTAAGACAGTTCTGAAGGCGAAAGGGGGTCAAACACCGTATTAGTATGGTGTTCCTAATAATCCTTTAGGTGAGTGTATATATAAAAATAAAAACATGTCGGGAGTCCGTCTAATACGTATGATGTCAGGGCTTAGGTGGAGTTGTGGCTCTGAGGCTAGAGATCTGTGCCAGATTGCTGGTTAAAATCCTGTAAATGCCAGTAATGATTCTACTGTATTAGGCTCTTGAGCAAGGGCAGGCCCTGGGGTAGCGGCCCCTCCTATCAGTCCACCCATGGTGACCACCTAATCCATGTCAAGAGAGGACTCTCTGAGCTACTTCAGGTACTGCAAGGTTCCTGTGCTTGGCTAAAATAGTTCAGCTTGTCTTGTGCTTTGACTGGTTTGTTTCCTTGATTGAAAGACTCACACAGCTGTTTCACATTAACATTAGTGACACAGGCATGATTTTAGGAGACTGATCAATCAGCCCAAGGCAAGAGCTCAGTCCTTAAGTGAAATCTAGACCTTTTAATTTAAATAATTGTTGACAAATCCTGTTCTACTCAAAGTGTATATTTACCATTCAGACATGAAGATTTTCTAATCTTAACCCCTGGCAAGAATGCAAATAAGCTAATTTCCAAAAATGTTGAACTTCTCCTCCACCAGTATATTGGGAAGAGTGCATCAAAAAGAATGTCAATGAAAATTGGACCGCAGCAACTTCAATGGACAGAATTTCAGCGAAGGTCAAGGCCAATTACAGTGGACCCAGGAGCAATAGCTCCGGGGCTCAGTGTACAAACTCAGGGGCTACAGGAGCCTGAAACAGAAGGCAGGGGGCGCTGTTTAGAAACAGATAAAATATGTATTCAATATTGGAAAAAACTCATTGAGTGGTGCTCATTGAGTATTGTAGCACATTTCCTTCAGTTTGAAATCTGAAAATTAATTTTTCTTTTTTATAGCCAAAAGATATCATATAGCCTACTAACACTTCAGTTTCATATTTTATTATATGAAATAATATCATAGAAATAATACAATTCAGCAATACATAATGTATTGCTTAAAGGTGAACAAAAACGCCTCAAAATTCAACAAAATAGGCATACTATTTTATACTATTTATCAATTCAATGACAAATAAATTAAATTAGCTAATGCAAATAATCCGTATATTACTGTCAATAAATATATTCTTGTGTGCATATTAAAATTTAAATATCTTTCAGCTCAGTATGTTTTATAGCAAATTCTCTTTATAATAATGTTAACGTATCACCTCCAATTACACCTGTTGCTACAGTGTGTAGAGTCCCGTTATGATAATAAAGAGCAGCATCGCCACCTAGTGGTCCAATCGCAAGTGATCGTTGTCGAAAGATAACACCAAAAAAAATAAAATAAAACTCTACTGCGACTGAAGGGACTGGCTGATTTGTTTCTTTTTGCATTCTTCTCTTTACACGGCTGTGCTCCAAGTTCGTTACTGGTGCCCAGTCAATGTTGCCTCTGACATATATAGTGGCTGGTTTGCCTAACCAACACTGCTGATTTTGCAGCCCACAACAGCACACCCGGGGTCTGTATCACGAAGCAGGATTTCTTGCTTAGCCTGATAATTTAACAGATTTAATTTACCCCAGTTTAAATTGACCTTTATCTTCGTTCACTTACAGTAAGCCCAGACTGCCTTAAATTCCACAAGACTGATTGTTGGCGGAGTTTCGCAGCTCTCTCTAATCCATAACGCACAGACAATATTACAAACGTATGCAAATAAACTCCACATTTCCCCCCTAATTTTTAACCATTTATTGTTGCTCATACTAGAAGACTGAGGCGATCATTGTCGTGCAGTATGTAGGCCACCCACCAGGGGAAGACAGAGCCGCGGTTAACCCGGGTAATCTAAGCAGAGTTCTGTCTTAACTCCGTTAAAACACGAAAATGCATGACATGTAATTACGTGAAAAAGAAAAGAAGACAGTCGTGGTAACAGGGAGTACTTTACTGGACGAAAAAAAAAAACTCGATCATATATTTAAACAGTTCTGTAATGCTCATCCCTGCATCGTGGCGAGGGGCTTCCAGACGCATTTGAAGTTATAACGAAGAATTTGACTGTTTGACATTGGATTGTATCAGGCCTACATCGTTCAATTCTTTATTTTTAACGATTCCAGATTTCGTTGTCATATTTAGTCATGCATTAGCTCCCCGGTTTACATACCTAGAGTCAAACTCATGATGAACCATTCAATAACACATATGCACATACGCTAACTGAAGGGAATACGCAACTTTACCGATTAAAATCCTTAAACATACCTAATCAGCCCAATCAAACTAAATGGCATTTACATTCTTTTAAATGTTATGTCCATGTGGGGCTGTCTGGATTTGTACGATTTTCAAGTTATCTTTCCAGCAAGCAGGTGATTGTGGGGAGAAAGAATTTAAACACTCACTTCTGAGAGATTCCTGCATGGGACATCCTGTTGTTATTTTTTCTCGCCAGAAGTTCATGGGAATGGTAGAGCTGTCTCTGAGACAGGAAGTGACCTCGCGGGGCACTCTCATGCACGGCCTTGGGCTTCGGGGTCACATCTGGCTCCAATCACAGACCATGACTGAAAGTCACCCTTCCCCCAAACTGGAGAAAGTTGGAAGTCAGCTTTTACAACCAGTCATGTCACGTAAACCACCTAAAATTATGTGTGTGTGTGTGTGTATATATATATATATATATATATATATATATATATATATAAAATCTCCATCAACTCAACAATTTCCATCTTTATAGAAGCACAGGCTTTTGCCAAGCAGCCCCCCCCCTCCCAAAATTACACGGATACCTCATAAAACCCTGCACCCTCTGAGAAGTAAGTGAGGAAGACGAGTGTCGGAGTGGGAAGGTCTTGGCTCTGGGTGCAGTTGCAGGCATGGCAGTACAGTGGCCTGTCTAAGGTCAACCTCCTGTGAACATTCCATCCAGGACAGGAATAGAATGGCCCTTTCAGTGCCAGCCCTGTGCACATGCGTCACACACTGCCTATTGAGGGAAGGTACGAGGGTCCAGAGCACGTGTGGGATCATAACAGGCTTTGGGTTCGAAAGGTTATCGCAGGGTAACTGCGCATCGGTCACGTTCACATGCTGTTTGTCAAGACAATGGACAGACAGTGAAGTACACAAGCTCCAGAGTTTGGGGTCTTTTAATGTTTTCATGAAAAAGGGTTTTGGAGGTACTTTCCCCACCCTTCAAATGCTGCAGAGTACAAGAGCAGGTATGAAAAAAGTCAAACCTGAGTCAAGAGTTTTCACCCTCCGAACGACAGGGTTAAGTCAAATTAAATTACACTCTCACAAACAGTACCAAAGAGGCGCAGTAAAACCAGCTTACAGTTGTGTATAATTTCGATAAGAGCAAAGGAAGAAGTATGCCGATTTTATCATTTCATATTTACAGTATGTACAGTCTGCAGCCACATGTGTATATTTATATACACACAGATTTAGGCACCCATGCTGACACGTTTCACATACACTTAAAATATAGCTTTGTTTTTAAAATGAACGAAGAGAAAAATGCTTCCCAGAAGCTTCTGAATGTTTAAATGTCCCAGACATCGTACAGAACGATATTGACCAGAGCAACAGCTATAACAGTATTACCATGGTAACAATAACAACAACAGTACAGACAATGATGCTAAGGCTAATTAGGGAATAGTCACAGGCTGCCTGGCCCTTCCCAAAGTCATGTGATGTCTAGTGCGAGGGACAGAAGAGCACCAGCTTAGCGGTCGTGCAGGAAGCCACGGGGAGCTCCACGAGGGAGAGTAGTGTGAAACCCACCTCCTGTCCTGGGTTCCATCCCCCCCCCCCCCCGTACCGTAGCCCTAGCCCTGCCCCTCCACACCAGGGCTGTCATGTTAAGTTGCCGGTAACTCGTGATCCCACTTTGTTTCCATTCCAACCCCATTTCTCAGAAATAACCTAGTTCAATTAGTAGTTAATTATCTGTTATATAAATATTTAGACTTTTACCCCAAAAGAGAATGTTTAAATATGGTATATCCTGAATACATAGGTTAAAAAAAATTACACACAAGTTTTTAATGTCAAAATGAGGCTGCTAATTGTGTTGTTACAGGACGGGGTTGGGGGTTAACCCACACGCTGGGCCTGCCAGGAGAATCGCGGCTTCACATTCAGATCTTGGTCTCTGGGCCCTCGGTGGCGAGTGGCTGGAAGGAGTTGCGGATTCGGGCGACTTCGGCCGCACACAGGTGACCGAAGGCCTTGTTATACCAATCAGGCGTTCTTCCCCTGAAAGACAGCAAAGTATGGATGAGTGTCGTCTACCCACATGTTCAGAGGAATCATTCAATGATACAGGTAAGAATTATGTATACAGGCCCAAACTTCCATATACGACATATCAGGATACAGGTAGATGGTGTGAAGGCACTCTGAGCAAACTTCTGGAAATGCAAATATAAAATCCCGAATGCGGGTCTGGAGTTGACTTACTTGAGATCAATCCTACATATGTGAGTCAGACGGGATTTCCCAGAGCCGCATGGTTCGAGCAGGTACTGCGACTCCAGCACCACGCCCCGGACTCCCCCCATGGGTGCGGAGTCCTCATGATCCACCGAGACGGACACCAGCGCACATGTGCCTTTAGGAAGGTCTACCCTCCATGACCTGTGTGAGATGGGAAGGTGATGAAAGTGGGAAAATGGAAGCACCCCCCCCCCCCCCTCCGAAACATTACCCCAAACTCACCTCAGCACCACAAAGTCCCGGCTGGGATGTGGGGGCATACGGCTCAGGGCGTACTGATACACCTCAGTCTGCCTGTCCAGCGTCTCGCACACCTTCCACTGCAGCAGGTCCACATCCCATAGGTGGCGCTCTCGGAGCACGCGGTTCAGCACCACTGAGGGTGGGGCCTCCACCTCCACTGACACCCGCCATCTCCTCAGGGGGTTTCCATCGCCAACCTGGAGCAGGAAGGAGAGTGGTGAAGATGAGTCACTGGAAAGTTGTTGCCCAATTCCTGGAACACAGTAGCTAAACTTACTGGATGTGTTATCAGATGGTCTTAGTCACAGGACGGTCTACTAGTGCTGCCTTCTTATCAAGATACAGGATTCAGAATATTTCGGTTAAGTAGCCATAACTAGCAAAATGGTAGGTGCTCCCTGAATAAGAATAATGATGGTTAAAAGGCTGTCAGTAGGGGCTGTCGCATGTTGTGTGTCTTTTATGAATGTTTCTGCCATATTGGTCACCACAAGATATGACCTATACAGTTGTTGAGATGTATTGATGTTGATATAGTGCGAATGAAGATGGTGTGCATCTTATGAAGGTGTCATGAATGTCTTATACAGTACTGTGCAAAAGTCTTAGGCAGCAAAGAAAACGCGACCTTCATATTGGCGTAAAACTATGATTTTATGTCTGTCAAAGTGTCTCAGCTTAGCCATTTCAAAACCTCTCCTAAAATCACCCCAGTGTCTGCAGCGGCCATCCTGTACACACATGCATTTTTGGTTTGACCGCTAGCACATCTCGTATAGCTAACCGATATCTCATTGACTTTTTAAAACTAATTAAATTAATTCATTTAGCGAGCTGGTGATGAAATTTAATAAATACATTGAATAGCTGAGGTGCCCCTGAGGAGAGGTTTGGGAATTAAAGCAGCCATCCTACTAGATATCAGTGACTTTTTGGAGAACGGAGGACATTCTTACTAGTTTTTATTGTCACTATTAATTTGCATGTATTTTAATGCTAAATTGTGTTTTTTGTTCTTAGCAAATGTGCACTTACTACCCATATAAATAGCTTTAATCATTTCTTTTGACTGCCTAAGACTTTTGCACAGTACTGAAGGTGGTTCTTTTAGTCAGCAATGTTCTAGGTGGATCTTTACACGTGCCAGTGTTGTGGTTCCCTTACCTTCTTGTAAGACAGTTCTGTGTTGTTGGCACTAGAGCACGACACCCAGCCCTTCGACTTGTCGCGGGCCTCCTTGAGCAGGTTCTGAATCAGGCCGTCCATGTGGGTCCGGTAGGAGCAGTCATCCTGCTCCGACTGCCTGCACAGCTCCTCCAGCGTGGGCACCTGCAGCTCGGCCTCCACGTAGGAGTTGCGCGACTGTGTGACCATCTCGTGGGGAATCTGGGGGTCCAGCACGTGCGGAAAGGTTGGCGCTCATGCCGAGACACTAAGCCTTACAAGAGGCTGTCCGGATGAGTGAGGATACCCCTCCAAGGCTTGACACCCTGGCACAGAGCTCGCTCTCACCTCAAAGAGCCGGTTGCACTCTGTGATCATATGGGCCAGCCCCTGGGTCGCTGCCAGGTTCTCCTTCAGGTCCTTCTGATCAGGCCTCCCCGTGGCATACTTCTTCTGCATGGCTCTACAGGCGTGAGATAGAGGCGGCTTCAGTCAGCATGGCACCATGGCACAGCGTCCAGCGCTCAGCTCATAAACCTACCCCTGCCACCCCTCAGCCGAAGCAGTAGTAACTCTTTGATCCCCACACCCCCTCAGAAATTTAATTAGCGGCTTAATGACAGACGAGAGTCTGTTTGTACACAGCAGGGTCCTATAAAGCCATGCACCATGCAGAAGGGAAGCGCCATAAAAAATGCAGTCTGTGCTAACGTGGCCTCTGTAATTTCTGACTGCTCCCTTTGGGCCAACAAGAGCAAGTGGTTGCTAGGTTTATGTACTGTGTCTATATAACACAGAGGACTACATTAGACGCTGCACACTGAGGAACAGAGACTACTGAGTCATTGCAATAAAATTCATGGGTTATGTGTCAGAGAACCAGGGAGCTGCATGAGTAAATGACCTTCTTGGTGTAAGATCTCATCATGTCTGTCAAAGTGTGTCAGCTTAGCCATTTCAAAACCTCTCCTAAAGTCACCCCAGTGTCTGCAGCGGCCATCCAGTTTACACATATGTTTGCTGACTCAGACACTAGAGCGTCACGTTTAACTAATCAATAACTCATGAAATTTCATTCATGAAATGAAATTTTACCAATACAAGAAATGGCTGGTTGCCCCTGAGGAGAGGTTTGGGAACTGAAGCGGTGTTGCTCTAAGCTGGCAAGATACCAGTAACTTTTTGGAAAACAGACGAAATTCTTGTTGTTTTTGTTATTGTGTTACAGTACTGATCATTTGCATATATTCTAATGAATATTTACAAAAAAACTATTTAACTCTTACTATAGATAAATTGTTTTAAACCTTTAAGACTTTTGCACAGTGCTGTATGCTACGAGGAAGGCAGTGGCGTTGTGTGATGGACAAACATTTAAGGCAGCCCCACGGCGCAGCGAATGGGTGCTGAGATGCCATGGGGCGAGACGTAGTGGGCACACCTGGGCGACAGGTTGTCCTTCTTCAGGATGTTGAGGTGGAACAGGGATGGCGCCAGACACACGGCGATGTTCATGGGCGTCATCTGGTTCTCCTCTACAGAGGAGGTGACATCGCTCAGGAAGCACAGGAGGGTCTGGAGCACCTCCCGGTTCTCGTCCGACATGAGCATGATGGCGGCCTGCACGGCCTGCAGTCTCTGCTCCTTGGGGACATCTGAGGTGTGGTGGGGGTCAGGAGGGGAGGGGGGCGAATCAGGTGGACCAATGGGAGAGGAACAAGAAAAAGTGGGGGGAGGGGGGAAAGCATTAATGGGCAGGACTGGAAACATAGGGATGGGTTCTGATCAAAGTACATCAGCACGGACATCCGGTGCCTCTCATCACCTCATGAGTAAAAGTCAACATCACGCTGACTGCATGGCTGCCGCTGCTGACTTTGTTAAAGAACCTTGACAGATTGCCCGCAGGGATAATGCGCAGAATTAAAGGCAGGGTGTCGACTGACAGAAGGTAATGAAACAGAGCAGTTCTACATCCCTAAATTAAAACTCAGCAAAGATGCATTTCAAGACCTCTCAAGACTTCAAGATCTGTCTCCTCAATCTTCAGCAAATGTTTGTGTGTCTGCTATTTTACGTATCAGCATAAGTTTGTCTTGAAATGGTGAAATGTATTTTTTGTCAGTTTCTGTCTATCTTGTAAAGGCCTTGTGAATTCACATTTGGATGCTGGTGTGCTTCTGAGTGCCTGTGTGAGCACCACAGGTGTGTGTATGTGTTTGTGATTGGACAGCATTGCACATGAGTGTGTGTGAGTCTTACATTGGTAGATGTGCAGGAAGGTCTCGCCCAGTTTGCTGGTGAGCAGGGGTTCAGGCAGGTCTCTGAAGAACTGCTTCACCATATCTGCTACATCGTAGGCCGACTGGTCTTCGTAGTTCACATCTTCGGGAGAGCTTTCGTTCATCTGCCGGAGGGCCTGGATCCGGGACTTGACTCCTGACTTGCGGAAGAGACCCACCTGGAGCGGGATTGAAGTTAATGGAGTTTCTTTGGCTTGCTCTTCACCATGCTTCTGTTCCATGTTGTCCACAGCCTGCTGTTCCACAGTACTTCATGTACTGTAGACTCACGCACCATGTGTGATGGACCCGGGTCTCTTACCTGGTCCAAGCACTGGCTCCTCAGGAACTGCAGGGCCTGCTGCAGACCCACAGGCAGGGGCTGGCCAAAGCGCTGGACGTGGATGATCAAGGGGACGCCGAAGACATTCTTGTCCTTGTAATCCGGCACCTTCATTCTCTTCATGAACTTTGGAACTGACCTGAGAATGAACACCCAACTAGTTAGTCAGGGAGAAAGCCATGCTCTACACTCTCATGCACATACTGTATAGTGCTACTCGGGGAGTGTCACGCAGAGATGCTAGACTTTGATAGTGGTCCAACAGTCTCTTGGAGCCAACCGACTCATGGCAAGTGTGATGAGATAAGAAGAAGGAGAGTTTAGCTCTGAACTCTCTCTCCAAGCATATATCCTTCAAATCTCCACAAGAAATCACCTTTGCAGGGGACATTCCATACTTGACAAATGATAAACTGCTCTGTTATCATACAAAGAAATCATAAAAACATACTTTCAACATATCGGGATACTATGAACTAATCATATACCTAAAATCTTAAATGAAACATTTTTGGTTTTAAGATCAACAACTTTCCAACCCGTATTATATATTTTGTAGGACAATAACTTATCGTAGATAACAGAAGTCCAGAGAACACTCTTTGCTATCCCTAGTACCGTAGTCTCCAACTCACCAGGTCCAGCCATGCTTGTTGGACATGGAATACTTCTCCATGATGGCAGTGAGGCGTAGCAGAGAGAACTTCTGCAGCAGGCTCAGCTGGGCAGCTGATTGGTTGGTGATCTGGAACGACGCCACAGTGCGGCTGATGCGATGGGAGATCTGGAAACTGGGCCACCTCAAGCTGAACACGGGGAAGAAGCCACGTCAAGTCTCAGGTCTGATATCAGTGGATGAAAAAATCAGTCAAGCCTGAACTTCAACTTATCCTGAAAGGGCATGAACATGCAATGGTGCTTAAATACATTAAAATGATGTATAATAGTAGCACAGTTTAGTATATTGTGTTTTGAATTGCCCATTTGACATATAGGCAGTCCCCATGTTAAGAACAAGATCCGTTCCCTAAGTCTGTCTTTAAGTCAATTTTGTATGTAAGTCAGAAAAATAATAATACAGCACAAAATAATAATAGAGTAATAATAAAAGTAATTACAAATGGTACTCTAATGCACCCCAAGCCAAGGAACTGCTGTAGCCATGCAATGTTTTCAGGAGCGTGACAAAGTGGTGCGTCTGTTCGTTATTAAGAACCATTGCAATTAATCCTAATTGTTAGTGTCAGAGGCTTTATGGCAGTCCGTTCGTAAGATGTCGGGTGTTCTTAAGTCGGGGGTATATTACTATAAAGTTCCTCTAAAAAGTACTGGAAGCAAAGATAAGAGATGCTTCTTACTCATGGACAGCTGATACTGTATATATCTCGTGCTCACAGACATTCACTGCCACCCCCAAGCAGAATCTCACCGATTGGGTCTGGTGAGAGAAGCCCCGACCCCAGAGTCTCGCCTCTCCCGCATCCCAGAGGAATCTGTCTCGTTGATGGACACCCCGTCCTTCCCCCTGTCGCTGGGAGTCATCTGGCCCACCAGAACCGAGTTCCCCTCAAAGTCCAACACGATGGGGAAGGTGGGATGTGGCGCCTGGCCCCCACCACCTCCCTCGGGGAGCATATTCTGTGACCAGTGGTCTACCAGCTGCTGAAGACCACTAACGTGTTGCAGGATGTCATCCAGGTGTGGGAACAAGTCCTCCTTCTCCAGGTCTATGAGGTCACCAGTGCTGGCGTATAGGTGTGATCCAGGGACGTTGTCATAGATGCTAACGCGACTGCCGCGAGGGTAGCGCTGGGTGACGGGCCGCGGCTCCTTGGTGGAAACGCCGCTGACTAAAGCTCCATGGGTGGGGGACAGGCTCTCGATGGACAGTGCTTTGGGGAAGGTTCCTGGCTTGTGATCCTTTGGGATGTGCACCACCAGGTCCTCGTAAGAGCGGAACTCATTCCTGCGGTTCTGCTCGGCCACCTTCTTTGCGTGGGCACCCGTGAAGACGTCCACGTCCTCCAGGTACATGCCGCCACGCTTGTGGTTCCGCGACCAATGGTCCGTCACGCTGGGTGTGCTAACATCACTGCCACCTGATTGGCTGCTGCCGTCACTGCCTGACTGGGAGGCGGGACCTCGGCAGGTGGGCGTGGCCGACAGCTCTGATGGACTTGTGTCACCATTGGTGATATCTCTGCAAGGCAGCGTCTGCAGAGCCTGTGGTTCCTGCTGCAAAATCGGGGCGCTGATGGCCAACGACCTGCGGTCACGGACCCCAGGGCCCCGTGAGCGCAGAAGTTCCATGCGCCGTAGGAAGTCCTTCGCTCGCACTCGCCCATGCCTCCCGCCCTTTGTCGGCAGTGAACCATACAGTGGGACATCTCGGTGTGGGGGTGCCGGAGGGGGCAGGCTGAGGGACGTGTAGTCCGGCATGGCGGCCGAGTCGGAGCAGGTGCGGTGGGACGCCTCAGATGGGCCGCTGCCCCCACTGCCCTCGCTGTGCAGGGATGAGTCCTCGGGCTCGCTCAAGTCCGTCAGCACACTCTCGCTGCTGGTGGTGTTCCTCAGGGCCAGGCCGGCCGGGCTCGACCCCCCGACGCCGCCCAGGAGACAGTCAAAGTCCTGCAGCCTGGACCATCGCCGGCTGCTCTGCTCGAAGGTCCATCGGTCGCTGATCGCAAGCAGGTCGTCCTCATCTGAGTCTTCACTCTGTGAAAGAACACAGGACTGGTCACACCAGCAATAAACGTGCATTTTTACACAGCGCCTCGGCCTTGGGATACCAGAGTCGTGGGTTTGATATCTACCCCCGACTCTGTGTGTGCTGGACAGGCAGCTTGCACCTTTACAGTATTTCTGCATTTGTGTGCCCAGTAATCAACAAGCTTCCCATTCATGGTGGGGCCTGGAGGCTGAGGATGGGATGCCATGAAACAAAGACGTTTACACACACGCACACTACGGGTGATTTAGAGGCACCAGTTTACCAAACTGCAGGAGAAATCCCACACTACACGGGCAAAGCATGCACACTCGTCACACACAGAGCTAGGATGTGATTCAGAGGTAAAAGGTAACAGTGCTACCCACTAAGCGCTATGCTTTAAAAAAGAGAAAAAAAAAGCATACTAATTGATGTTTTGTTAAAGAAGGTGTAATAGATATTAAAACATGCATACATATACACACAGAGTGTAAAAATCGCTACAGGGACAGGAAAGGTAACCTTTTCAGGGAAGAAACTGGGACAAAATCCTACTACAGTTCTGGTGCTGGGGAAAACGGACTCACTCCAAATCCCGCTTCCAGGATGTAAAACACTCGAGAACGGGAAGTGAACAGCTGAGAAGCAGTTAAAGCATTTACTGGTTGACATTCGGTCCCAGTGACAGCACAGGAAAAATTACATAGAAACATTGACAAGAATCCTGGGATATGCAACAGCCAACAAACTGCTAGCTAAATTTCACCTAAAGTGTTTTTTTTTTAAATAAAAGATGAGAAATATGCACAGCCGTACTCATGCCGGTGGCAAATCCTGAAAAAATCCCTCAAAGCGAGCAGGACAAGACGATGGAAAGAAGATCTGATTCCACTTATCGGTGTACTGAGATGTGTCAGGAGCAGAAAGGATGTAGGACGTCAGCCCTATAGACGTGCGTGATACCGCAGGTACTAAGACCGTAAGCCCTGGATGGTTAAACACTCCTTTACAGGATACTGGTAGTTCCTACTGCTCTGGTGTCATCGTTCAAAGCCAGAGATCTAAAATCCATAGGGTGTCTACTTCTTAAATTTAATTACAATTAAATTTACAAACACACAGCTATCCATGCATTTTCCATAAGCACATACGCAATGAGGTTTTGCAGTGAATCAGTGCCAGAAAGAAGAGTGTGTGAATATGGAGACGTCCAGAGAGGGGTGCAAAACATACAACTAACCAGTCATGACAAAATAAATGCAGTTCAAACAGCGTACAATACATATTAATACCTGGAGAGCTATATCTTAAAAAAGATCAAACGCAGAAATCCATATGGCACCTACTTTCTTTTTGGGATGGTTGACATCAAGTTTCATAGAGGCACACTTGTTCAAGGTGTTGAGTCTCCTAGAAGACAAAAGATTCCCATTCAGCTTCACTCAAGCTTTCCCATCTCACCCAGTACTGACCAGTGGCTGAGAGACCCACCCCCAGCCTTAGCCAGCTGGGTCCGGCTAATGTGGCCTGACTCCCCTAAACGGAGCCCCTAAAACCTAATTAGGTCATCTAATAAGCGAGCCCTGGACTGTCTCTTCCTCCCCAGAACTTAATTGGCTGCGAGTGCTCGGTGCAGCGGGGGCCTGGGGGGGGGGGAGACCCTTTGCAGTGGCCCCCAATGATTTGGTGGGGGCGGTCCCCGATTGCCGCAGTCAGCAGATGGTTGGATGCTCTCTGCCCCCTGGAGATCATCCCTTAAGCAGCCTGATGCACCCTTAAGAAAAGAGGATCTTGTTCCATTTTTGGTGGCCGGAATGGGTGGGTATCAGCTAGAAACATGCAAACAAGCTCACCAGTCCCAAACAAGGGCAGGTAGGTTAGGCTGCGACCCAGTGCCGCCCGTATGGCACCGGGCATGCAAACACCCCACATTCAGAAGTGTTCCCAGCCATACCTTTTCGATTAACTTAGTCCGTTTCAGATGCTCGTCTCTATTAAAGTTCCATAAAAGCCCCTGGAAATAACAATGGTGCCTTATAATATTTCCCATAAACCAGCATCATGGGAGCCAGTGGAGGGGGGGGGGGGATCACAGGATTGTGGGAGAGCTGGGACTGGGTGGTAATCATGGAAAATCTACTGGAAACAGCATGAGTGCTTGTCTGCGTGTGTCTGTGTGTGTGTGAGAAAGAGAGAGAGAGAGAGAGGGAGAGAGATAGTGAGAGGGCAGTACTACCAAAGGAGAGATAATGAAAACATTAAGTTTTAATTACACACAAGGCAACCACAACTTGACAGACAATGGGATCATTTGTGGGAATGAGGATTTTCATTCCATATCGCTCCCAAGGCTGTAGTGAGGCTTGCCAGCAGCTATTCCAGTATGATGTAACTTTTCTAGTAAAGCTTTTCCAGTGTTGTGTCTTATTTATTTATTAGCGACTAACCCAGCTTACAGTTTATGTGCTTTACTCAGGTTCAGTGAATCGCTTCACATCAGTATCACTCCTGAGGCAAAACCCTGCAGCTTCCCGCGTACAAGGCTACGCTCTAAGCTACTGAAACACACAGAAGCTGGGGTGGGACCAAAAGTAGCCTTTGTCAACAGGCACCTTTGACTGAGGGGGCACAACAGCGAACAAGGGAGGTTCAGAGAGGCTGCAGCTATGATCTCAGATGAGGGGAACTGTTCCCAGGAGGCCTTGTGTCCGTCTGAAGAGAAACACGAAAAGAGGCGGAGCAAAGCAAGACAGGGTGGGTGGCCACGCCCCAGATGCCGCGATTGTCCGTCACGGCGCAAGATCGGAATTTTGATTAGTTTTTCAATGCTGTGCGCAGCGTCTGGAGTCTTGTGACGCATATGCCCCCCCCCCCCCCCGCCATTTCCTGTCTCTATGGCGACCTGAGCTGGGAAAAAGCTGTTTTCAGTTCAGTTTGTGAATGACTTGCCAGGATAGACTGGGGAGGGAAGAAAGAGAGCAGGGTTGAACTGCACGTTCTCTGTGTTCCTCTTAACGTGCCCTAGTCCTGGGGTGACGGCTCCAACCTATAGCGGTGGGGGGGGGGGGGGGGTTGCCTGTTCCCACACCGCCGGAAGTGCTACCAACGACAACGGCGACCTGTTAACAGCAGCCAGTTAAGAAAAGGCTGGGATTAACAGCCAGGATTGTTCCCTTTGGGTCCAGGCCAATGCAAGCAGGGCAGATGGCCGGCGCTATGGAGGGGGAAGGGGCAAATCCATGATCACCCTAAAACTGGAACGGCTCCCAAATTTAATCTGCATTTTTAAGAAGCCAAGCAGAGGCGTGAGTGATATTTTGCCGTGTGACGAAGAACACCTCCTTCCCTACTGACACAGCGAGAGCTGAGTCCTGCTTCTCACACGGGTCCCGCCCCTTTGTGCAGTGGACTTGTATGCCAGCCCCCGTGTTCCCAACTCTCTTTGCCCCCCCCCATGTTCCCCTACATTGTCTGCAAAGAGACGCAGCAAACCAAGGCCTATTCAAAAGCAAATGATAAATAAATTGCATGGTGGATGGGGAGGGGGGGGGGATCATTAGGGGTGGCCAGTCATGTCCTAGAACCCCCCCGGAGACAAGACGAGAAATGGATTCCTTACCGGCAGAGAGGCTCCACGAGGTCCTTCTCCAGAAAGTCATGGTCCTTCTTCACAGCCGAAATGTCAATCGGAAACTGAGAGTCTGCTGGGGAGTAAGAATGCCTCAGCACTCCGTTCAGTGAATGAAACACTGTGAATTCTGCAGATGAAGTTCTGCCCGTAATCCCCCCCTCCCGCCCCGTCCATTTTTGGTGACTTGCGTATCCAATTAGTGTGGAGGTGGCACAGGGGGCAGGGGGCAGGGGGCATCCTGGGCGGAGTGCCGCTGCTTCGTAAGGAAGTCGCTCAAACACACTCGTACACGAGGAGCTATTCAGAGCCGCTAATTCACTGGAACCGCATTTCTATAGACTGTAGGTGGAAAGCGCAGTTCCCAGAGGAAACCTCAGTGCCACCACTGCTTTGATGAATTTCACTGGACATGAAAAGATCAATAAATCCATAATGAAAGACACCAGATTAGACATTCCCCTTTAACAGTAAACAGCCATGTCCATTGTGGATCCTTTGCCGTGGGCAGATGGGGCGAGACACATCAGAGCTGCCTGATCTGCACCCCGCAACGTGCTGATTGGCTGGGACACCGTTCCAACCTGGTCATGTGATACCAAGCGGCCTTCACAAACGTCTCACCCTCCCTATGCTGTGATAACTGCGGAGGTAAACGGCGGCATTACTTGTGACTGCACCTTTTGAAAGTCGTTCTTATTTAGCTCTCACAAAACCTGGGAGGTCTGTGACAGACATGGCACCAATCCTGGGTTTGATTTGGGGTGGTTCTGTTTGTTGCACTACAAATCCTTAAAGTAAAGTAAATGTTTAATATACAGGCAGTACGATCCCTTCTGTGAAAACGGGAGGCAGCAGTTAAGGTTCCCGTGAGTGCAGCAGAGCCCCCCCCCCCCACGTGCATGTTGGGATGTCCTACATGACGGTTCTGTGCAGCCCCCCATGCTGCCCAGCCAGAGACGTTAGTGGCGAGCTCACACTTCAAACAGCTGGGTGGGGGGGTGGGCGGGAGTGGGAAGCCAGTGTTTTTTTTTTTCTTTTACCATGATAACAGAGGCTTTTTCCCATGACCTCGCTTCTTTAGCTCCGCCAGGATGTGTTTGGGTAGTAACTCTACCCTGGAATTACTCAGGCCCAAATCCACCAGAGATTGTTCACTCTCGCTTACCCCGGTTTTGAGGGGGCCTGGCTTTAAGGAGGCCGGAGTACAGCTGTGAAGGTTAGGCTGCTAAAGGGTGGGCCGGTTCATTGTACCAGTCAAGGAGGGGGGCAAAACAAAGGCGGGCTGGTACACTGTAGTTCCATAGGGGGAGCACACACACATTATGCATTAGCAACACACTAACCCTACATTATTAGCCCTAAATGAAAAATGAAAGATTTCCCTAAAAAGCGGCACTTGAGTTCAGATCAAAAGCTGTTCCACACAGACTAAAGGGCTGATTAATGAACTATCACCGTTGAAGAGAATAATGACGTGTTTGACATGAGCCAGACCTGAGTGTCTTACCTTCGTAGAGCTGAGCGTACTGAGGGAATCCCGCCGCCCGCAGCCAATCACACGCCTCCTTCGCCTCGATCTCTGAAACACAGATGGTGAAGACGCCGCTTCAGCACCGGTAGGGAAGCGTACAGTACATGTAAGCGCTGGGGCTGTCAGAAACCCATGCCCACCCCAGGCCCTGCTATTTCAGGTGTCCCACTAAGAGCCTCTGGGTGCTGCTGGACTGAAACATATATATTATACGTTTATCTCCAGGTTAAAGGCTGAAAGCCCACAGTGAAGCAAAAAACCGCACATGCTCAAAGGTGCATGTGGAAGTCTTTGCTGTCAGCGGTGATGTTTACTGAGCCTGACTCTCAGCCCTGCTTTACATCTTGCTTACAGCCACCCGGAGTCCTGCCCCCAGTGTTGACCTCCCGCTCGGGGTCACGGCCGGCCTTCCCGGGAGCTCTGTCCTCTGGCTCCAGACCCCCGGCCGCAGGGCGGTGGGAGGATGGATGTCGGGAAAGAAGGGCTCCCACAGAGCTCCTCGGACAGGAGAAACACGAAACAGACTCTCCTCTTTATTTTTGGCGCATGCTCAGGGCACGTGTGGCTTTGGAGGGGGTGGGGGGCGCTGAAGCGTGACACAGGAGTCTTTGATGGGAAAAAAAAACGGCCACCACCCCCTGGGGAGGCACAGTGCTGTAAAGGGGGGGGGTCACGTGGACGCACCACTGGCGTGTTCCCACACGCGGCCGGACAACAAGGGTGCTGTGTGACGCCGCCGCTGGCTCTGAGAGCGACGCGCAGGTCGCTGACATTACCGCTGGCGTGTGGGGGGGGGGGGAGCTGACGTAACGGGGAGCCTGGGGGAGGCCAGCCAAAGCCCATTCCCACAGCTCCGCAGAGGAGCACCGCAAACACTCACTCGCTCATTGTCTACCACTAATGCTTCAGAACTACGGCTTCACTAACTCATTTCTGTCTCATTCCTGTCACGGTTAATTCACATTTAACCACTTGACCACTTTGAGCACTTGATAAGAAGAAGAAATAATTTATTTATGAAATCTCCATAAATAAACAAATTAATTAAATACGCTCCTTGGGACAAGACGACAGAAAACTTCTAGGCAGTAACAGAACAACAGCACACAGAAAGCGTGCAGCATGGAAAGACTTCGCAAAAGCGTCATTTACACCGTTTAGACCCAGGTCGAGTTCCGTGCAGCATGAGGGTTATGGAAGTGGACCAGGAACCATGAAGGTTCTCAGGAGAGCCGGCCCTGCTATGCAACTCAACACCTTCGGCGCGCTGACGACACCACATTTACAGCTCAAAACTATGTACAGCTGGAGGCACTTATAAGGAAAGTCAAATAACAGAGTGAAAAAGGAGGACTACGGCTCAACGTGACGAAAAGCATGGGTAATACCTCAGGATCGACAGCCAAATTTATTGCTGATGATGACGGCACAGGGAGTATCGACAGCCTGTGCCTATTTGGAGCAGTCAAGATGTGCAGTATCTTAGACTGGCATTAACCCGAGGTCTAACGAGGGGCCAAACGGCCTCAACAAAGATCAGCAATGATCTGAAAATGCATCTGAATGTGAAAGCAGGACAAAAAAGAACTTTCACTTAAAGCACATTGAATATTGTACATACTGTATTTGAAGACCCAATGGATAGACAATGATGCTGGAAAAAGTTGAAGGTGGAGGAAGACAACCAATAAAAACATGGATGGACTCATCAGGCAGCAATTAACATGCCTTGGGAAGCCTGTAGACCTGGACAGGACACAGAAGGTTCTGGGGAATTCCGTCTAGATGGTCACTAGAATTCAACATTGACTTCACAGCACCTAAAACAAATAGTTTTAAAATGACGCTTTTCCCTAATTTCTAACCAACGATTCATCCAAAGCCTAAAGCCAACCAACCACAGTATATGTGCCACATAGCCTGGGCATCTGCTCCACCTCCACTATACTGACAAACATGTAAACTGCCAAAAAAATATTTATTTTCTACCCTAATTTCAGTATTTATGCAGTTTTTTTGCTGGTACTGTTTAAACAAAGGCTCTGTTGGAAAATAACTGCAGAATTGCAAAACACAAGATTCATTTATTGTGGAGATCACGCTTTGCAAGAGAAATCCCTGTGACCTTGTACTGGATGAGGTGTTAGGGTTATGGTTAGGTGTTCTTCGATGGATGGATGGAAGGACGGATGGATGGAAGGACGGATGGATTAATGAAGTGAGGGTTGGCTGAAATATAAATGACATGGTATCACTGCATAGAAAATGAAGAACAAAATTCACGTTTCTAGTACATTTACATTTATTTAGCAGACAAAGGTGGGAGCAAATAGAACAGACTAGGAATAAGTGCAGCTAGGAGCAGTATTAAGCAGTATTAGGTTTTTCTGAGAAACAAGATACAAACTGCTGTTCTTCTACTGACCCCTAAAGGGACCGTCTCCCAAATGGGGACTAGAATCCTAGACTCTGAGATTTAGTCTGATGCTCTGCTGATTGAGCTACTGAAAACTTTGACAAGTAGAGTTTAGGGGTAACCTGGTTTCACACACTCACTGCTCAGCCCAGTGACAATCTAGACAGAGTTCACCATGACCGCCAGTCAAACCAGTCGGCTGCTTCCTACCCACATCCTGAGCAGTGAGCATGTGGTAAATGCATCTATCATAGCTCCTACCCATAATGCACTGGGCTCGACTGTGGCCTTCCCACAATGCCTTGGAGCTTCAGCTCTGCTCAGCTGAACGTCTCAGTGAGCTTGACCTCTTGACCCCGGCAGTCGCAGTACCTACAGTCACTAGGCGGAGTGGGAGGAGTCAGGCTGACGTGCTGGCACACACAGCATTCCCCCCGCCTACTCCCATTCTCCCAGGGAAAACCGCGGACAATTGCTGCACTGGCTCTCAGCCAGAACACGCAGATGTGGAAAGCAGACTCTGGGTGTGGGGTGGGCCGGTGTTGGGTTTCTACTCCACAATGGGCAGAGGACACCATGCGACTAAGGCACAATGGCCCCAATCGCCTGCGACACAAACGTGACCCATGGGGATGGGGGTGGTGAGGAACATGCTGTGCGAAGAACACGAGGAACATGCAGTAACAGATTTTGGAATGGTACTAGGAGGGGGGGGGGGGGGGGGAGGGCGGGTGTATACATGTCCTGGCAGCAGCGTGACGTTCCACAGGGCCTCCCTCTCACTCCATCACCTCTAAGCCAGGGAACAGGCTAAGTTACACGAGAGTACAACGATACGGCACAGAGCAAACCCATCACCACGAAGATGGAAGCTGGGACAATCCCTGTAACAAAGGGGTCTGACTGCAGATCCAGCTACTGAATGACGAAGGATCAAACATCCCTGTCACACAAAAACGAGCTCCGGTGTGAAGAAGGTGTCATGGATGCCACACAGCAGCACGGAGAAGCACTACGGCGTCACCGCGAATTGCAGGTCACGCAGCACTACGGCGTCACCGCGAATTGCAGGTCACGCAGCACTACGGCGTCACCGCGAATTGGAGGTCACGCAGCACTACGGCGTCACCGCGAATTGGAGGTCACGCAGCACTACGGCGTCACCATGAATTGGAGGTCACGCAGCACTACGGCGTCGCCGTGAATTGCAGGTCACGCAGCACTACGGCGTCACCGCGAATTGGAGGTCACGCAGCACTACGGCGTCACCATGAATTGGAGGTCACGCAGCACTACGGCGTCGCCGTGAATTGGAGGTCACTCAGTACTACGGCGTCGCCGTGAATTGGAGGTCACGCAGGGCTGCTCATTTTCCCTCTGATAAACAGGCGGACCCCCGCTCTGTAAAGCAGCTGCTGGATTCCCATACATATCCTGCTTCTCTTTCTACATGTTACTGCCGGGGGGGGGTAGGCTGATCCACACCCCCCTGTTCCAGCCACTCCTAAATCTCCTGCCGTCCACCACTGATCTCCTACCCCAAATTCGTCCCGCTTAGTACGCCGCATCTTCAGTCCTGCCCCAAAACCTCCATAGTTTCCATTTATGGGTTGGGGGAGCACCGAAACAGGAAGCAAACAGTATGTGAATTTAACTCCACTCCTTTCCATTGCAGGATACAATCACATCACACCGGATCCTGGATCCTGTTAGATTAAGCTGTGTGTTGAATGCTGTAGTGAAGCTGCTCAGCCCCTACCACAGGCCTGAGGCATGCTATCCAAAGGGGGAAAGTTCAGGTTCAGAAAGTACAAATCCAGATCAAGGTTTTGTTTCAACCTACCAGTTGAACACAAAGAGTCACGGTCACAGAGAACTCAAGTTGTTGGTTGAAACAAAATCTTGGTATGGATTTGTTCTTTCTGAACCTGAACTTTCCACCTCTGATGCCACCTGATGTGTGTTGGAAGGGGGTTCAGATGTTTCTGTTAGCTATGAATGGGAAAAAAAACTGTAGGAAGAGGGAAAAAGAACCATAGGCAACCACCGGCAGTGAGTCAGAGCACTAAGCTAGGCTAAACGAACTAGGCTACAACCGCTAAACCTGCTACGCTAAATGTGCTAGGCTAAATGAGGTAGGCTAAATGAGCTAGGCTAAATGTGCTAGGCTAAATGAGCTAGGCTAAATGAGGTAGGCTAAATGTGCTAGGCTAAATGAGCTAGGCCAATCGCCTGCCAGCATAATTGCAGGACCTGTGAGGTATGAGACATCAGCTGTGTAAGAAACCCCACGGTAAAGGCAGGCGTAGCAACTACAGAAAGAACAGGGACATGACTAATTTCAAATATTTCACTCAAAAAACATCACAAAACAAAATTCCCTAATCAATGCACTCTTTTGGTATTCAGACAGCCCCAGACCTTGTTCTTTAACTGAAAACAGCTTCTCTTTCTCTCTCTTTCCTGTCTGCCCTTCATGCTTCTACCATCCTGAAGCTAGTGTCTGCGACGGGCCGCAGTACCACATGACAGCGGCCCGGAGAGCTTTCAGGCTAATGCATGTTTTCCGTGTTTCATACACAAGAATTCCTTTGAGTTCAAGAAAGTTTTAGAAGCTAAAAGGTCATTTCTTGGAAAAAAATACAAAGTTATGCTCATTACTGGCAAGATCAAGGTTTAGCTTACAGACTGAGAAATAAAAGACCCAAAGAAAATACTGCGGTCATACTTTTTTTTCAGATGAGAATGTTTTAATTTATTATACAATACCATGGCTAGACCATGGTAAAGAGGAAAAACACCAGCATGAGTTCGAGCTTGCGGTGTAAAATGCAGGCTGAAGTCCGTCATCACCTTCCTGCTGGATTAGGGAGGGAATATGCACAAATCCTTCTCTTCCAAAGCTGAACCGATGATATTTAGGCTCAAAAATATTCATGCTCAAGTAACTGGCACAATTAAAAAATATTAGTATAAAAGATTGAAATTCCTAATAATTACAGTATTCTATTAAACATTTTCACTAAACTAACAGAAATTACAATTAGAAACAAAGAAAAAGTATCTCGCAAAGCCTGGAGAACATGGTATGTTGGTTTGCCGTTGTTTACCTCGCAATCTCGTGCTGTATAAAATATACAATTTATTAGTATAAAAGTATTAAAGTGGATGAAATGTGTTTTTCAAGAGTAACATTCAACCAGTGTTAATTTCGTCAATGAAAATTTTGATGATAAGTATTCATTGATGATCTTTTATTTCATGACCAAATTGTAAGGACAGCGTAATTTAAAAATTGTTGACAATGAAAGTTACAGCGAAATTTCTGTTTGTTATGCTCTGATGAAATTGCTGGCTCTTTTATGGCAGACAACCTAGATCACAGTAGCCCTCTCAAAGCATTGATTGTTGGGTGTTTTAACCAATCACAATACGCATAATCTGCAAGCACTTGTACCAGTTCTCACTGTCTCCATGCATCTTCCTCATTGGATGATTTGTTTTTCCCGCTTGGTGCATGTCTATGCAATTGCCAGTATAACTAATGCTAAGTTCGCACTATACAACTTTAGCCCCGTTATTCTGCTCGCTGACAGTCTTTGGAAATTGAACCCCCAGAATTTTGAGGCAAATCGGCATTCGATCGCTATGTGTGAACTGTTTATAACGCAAACCGACGGACTCGCCAACACGTCGCAGTCGCCCGTCAGATATCTAGCAGGCTAAATATCTGGACCTGACGGCAACTCCAAATCCTCCAATTTGATGGGTGTTTTAATGGAAAAGTATGTGTTGTTGATGTATGCAGAAAATAAATGCGACTTGTGAAGGAATTATGATTGTATTGCTTGTTTCTAACAAACTTTGGGCATTCATTTGTATATATGAAAGTACGGTAAGTCAGTAAACATTCTCAGCCTAGATAATTAAGGATCATAGGGCATGCTTATGTATAAGGTATGCATATGTAAAAGGTGTGTTTGCTTCTGAAGGGAATTTATACAGCCAGGAGAAATATCCTTCAGCAAAATCAACTTCAGTATCAACCTTTCTGAGAAAATTATCACTAAAATATTGACTAAAATTATACTAAAATTAAACCTGAGTTCTACTGACTAAATCTTAACCAAAACAAAACCAAAAGACTAAAATATGACTTTAATCCAAATACAATTTTCAGTAAGTGACTAAGATTAAAACTAAATTTAAAATTCTTGCTAAAATTAACACTGTATTAAGCTATCGGGAATATTGGGGCTAGGTTCACCTATCTGGCAGTGGTTTGGTCCAGACATTGCAAGATACAAAAACATTTACTGCATATATAATAATGTGACCTCCTGCATGTTACACATCCTCTAGGTGCCACACACACATTACACTCGACACCCAGAGCGAGGTTTGGTCTTTCGAGATGCCCCGAGAAGCGTCTGGCCACCCCCTTCGAACACAGTGCAGTCACTTTCCAGGTAAGCCCCGCATTCCTCTGTTATTCCCGCATGCTGTGACGCCGATGTCAGGTAGGGTGACCACCTAATCCATGTCAGGAGGGACACTATGAGCTACTTCAGCTTTTACGAACTACTTTAAAGCTGAAAGGATTCTGTGCTCTGCTAAAATGTTTGGTTAGTTCCTAGATTGAAAGACTCATCCAGCTGTTTCGCATTAACATTACTGACACATATGCATGATTATAGGAGACTGACCAATCAGCATACGGCAAGAACCCAGTGCTTAAGTGAAATCCTGGTCCTTTTAATTGAAATGTATGAAATGGTAGTTTACAAATCCTGTTGTAGCTCATAGTGTCCCTCCTGACATGGATTAGGTGGTCACCCTACTGTCAGGACAACCGAGGCCCTGACGCAGGTTTCCGCTACATGCCTGTCGGCTCTTGCGGAGACGCTCTGGATGACGAGCAACACCAGATATCGTCTCCCTTTCCCCACTGCCACTGGGTGACTCAATCAGTGCTCACTGCCACATAGGCACCCCCCCCCCCCCCCCACAGTGACCTCACTCGCCCTGCCCCCAGCAGGTATCCCACTCAGTCAGACATCTCTGTTATTCGTATGGTAACCAGGAAGACAGCAGAAAGACTGGGTAAATATGGTATATAACCCCCCCCCCCCCCCCCCCAAAAAAAAAAAAAACATACATGCCCATTCAGCATGGCGACTGACTGGCCGGAGACTCCCTGCAAGTGTTTTTGTCGGACATCAAAGCTACACCCCAGGTCCCGACTATATAAAGAGCTGCTGGCAAAGCAGGAACCTTAATTAATATCGCAATGCCCCCGGGTCATTTTGCCGGTGTCGTGGGAATAAAGGTCCCCTATTTCTTCCAGAGGGAGTTTAATTAGTAGAGAGCCCGGAGTTTCTCCAACCCCTAGTGGGATCATGAATGTAGCGCAGCAGCGGCGGTGCCGCTCGCTAAGTCACCCAGTCGGGTAGCGCATTTCAGCGGCAGCGCCGGTGCCGCTCGCTAAGTCACCCAGTCGGGTAGCGCATTTCAGCGGCAGCGCCGGTGCCGCTCGCTAAGTCACCCAGTCGGGTAGCGCATTTCAGCGGCAGCGCCGGTGCCGCTCGCTAAGTCACCCAGTCGGGTAGCGCATTTCAGCGGCAGCGCCGGTGCCGCTCGCTAAGTCACCCACTCCATGTATTTATGCAGACGTGCTGGCCGAGACAGCCAGTCATTGGGCTATGAGGTCAGGTCCTTAACCGCGGGCCTGCTTTCTGCCCAGGTACATGAACGATGGGATGCTGTGGACATGAAGATTATCAAGCCTTTAGTTTGCTGATATTTATGTGAAGTGAGATATGATCAAATCAAATCAAAGTTTATTTATAGAGCACTTTTAAACAACCAAGGTCGACCAAAGAGCTGTACAGATTTACATCAATAAAAGAAAAACAATGATTATGATATTTTATGGACCGTCATAAGACAAAACGTCTAAGCTCAGAGGTATCTAAATATTCTAAGACTATTTTGTCGATTTGCACTGCATTCACATTCCATTCTCCTTCATCAGTCACAGCCTAAGTTTTTTATTTTTTTTTTGCCATGACTGATGCTGGCATCAAGCCTGAATTCAGACAAACTTATATCCTTGCTGTCATGATTGCTGCAGACATCCCAACAAGCAGAGACAAAAAAGCCCTTAAAAATCAGATGCATGATGGGTCTCATCAGACCTACCCTGACTAACATGGATGAAATAGGCCAGTAAAACGGGGCAGGTATTAATGGACCCCTGTGCTGGAGTGCAGCGCTATACTTCTTAAAATGCTGTTATTGTTGCACTTGTAAGCTTCTATTGGCTGGTGTGGGGGTTTTAAGCAGAAATTCAGGCAAAAAGTAGAATACAAGGTAGCACAGAAGGTAGGACAAAATGCAGGGCAGCTGGTATGACAGAAGGTAGGAGAAAAGGTTGGACAGAAGGTAGGAGAAAAGGTAGGACAGAAGGTAGGAGAAAAGGTAGGACAGAAGGTAGGAGAAAAGGTTGGACAGAAGGTAGGAGAAAAGGTAGGACAGAAGGTAGGAGAAAAGGTAGGACAGAAGGTAGGAGAAAAGGTAGGACAGAAGGTAGGAGAAAAGGTAGGACAGAAGGTAGGAGAAAAGGTTGGACAGAAGGTAGGAGAAAAGGTAGGACAGAAGGTAGGAGAAAAGGTAGGACAGAAGGTAGGAGAAAAGGTTGGACAGAAGGTAGGAGAAAAGGTAGGACAGAAGGTAGGAGAAAGGGTTGGACAGAAGGTAGGAGAAAAGGTTGGACAGAAGGTAGGAGAAAAGGTAGGACAGAAGGTAGGAGAAAGGGTAGGACAGAAGGTAGGAGAAAGGGTAGGACAGAAGGTAGGAGAAAGGGTAGGACAGAAGGTAGGAGAAAAGGTAGGACAGAAGGTAGGAGAAAAGGCCTGGAAGCATGAAAATAGGGAAGAAGGCAGGGTAGAGAGTTGATCAGAAGCTAGGACAGAAGGTAGAATATAAGGTAGAGAAGGTAGAAGATAAGGTAGGGAAGATATGTCAGCAGGTAGGACAGGAGGTATGGCAGGAAGTAGAGCAGCAGGCGGGGCAGCATTTACTTATGATCAAGAGATCAAAAGACACTAATATGAGGGGATGCTCTGTCACCTGGGTTAGGGGACACGGTGCCTCCCAGACCACCTTCCTGCTGCCTTGGTCGCTGTTTGCTTCTCATTTTCTTCCTCTACTTCATTTGCCCTCCCTCTGCTTGACCTGTAACTTTTACATGGTACTTTTTTTGGCTTTTCCAAGGCACATAAAAACAGAGGGATCGCTCTGCGCTGTTCTCCAATTATGAATTCCCATTTACGTCAGTGAGGTCTTTGGCATCTCCAGCTCAGTGCTCTTCCCTGCTGTTTGTGCAAACAGGTGCCCCTAATTCTCAGCAGCAAGGAGAGCATGAGGAATGTAAAAATGTAAAACTATAGCAGAGTTTCCTAATCCAGTCCTTGGGGACCCACAGTCGGTCCAAGTTTTTCCTCCCTCCCAGCTCTCTGTCAGACAATCCACAATTTTGCTCCCTCTCACATCCCTCCTGGGATATTGCCCTACTGGGAGCTGGGAGGGAGCAAAAACGTGGACTGTCGGCGGGTCCCTGAAAACCGGATTGAGATACATTGCTATAGCACTCCCACACAGAAGCATGCACACATATCACAGGGTCCGTCTGAGTTGGCACTTCGATCTAATGCTGAGACCCTTGGTCCAACTTGCTTTATCTAACTAGCCAGAAGCTGAGAAACATCTCCAAGCACGCCAATACTGAGCAGATGTCATCCTGTCCTTTTATTTAAACCAACCCTTTTGCTGGTAACGGTTGCTATGAAGAACTTCCCAAACCACATATGGCCAATGTATGTCTGAACTGCTGTTTAAAACACCCAGCATTTGTGACACAAAAGCCGTTCAACACAACAAGACCAAGCCCTGTTTTCCTAGGAATCAGATGAGACTGTAACAGTTCTGCGAGTGTCGATGAGACAGGTTAACCGTAAACACATTTTGCCACACTATGATTACTATTCAAGATGCAGAGACTTGACTGTGGAAGCATCAAGCAGCTGGGTTCGTGTGTCACCATCATACTTAATATGGTTATTTATCCAAATACTCTCAAAAATTCCAGAATTTTAGAGCACAAGATGACATAAGCTGTAGTTATAGTCATAGATGTGTCTTAGTTACATTGTTCGGAAGCAAGATTCATTGGACACTATGTTGCATTGTTGACATGGTATTTTCTCTGAGAAGAGGAATATTTGGATAAGCCAGTCAAAGGAAAAGTCTCCCAGACACAGACAGTAATAAGCCAGATTGATAATATCATGCACTCACAGCATCCCGCACGCTGCAAATCATCATCCCTTTTGGACCAAGGCTGCACCCGCCAGGGTTTAAATACAAACGGAGCAAGGTGGGGTCCAGCCCCGCCCCCTTACATCAAAATCACGCCTTGCCAGAGCGCAGCTCCGCCTCCGCCTCTGTCCCATTATTCAGCAACAGATTCAAAGTGAACGATTTCATAAAAGGTCGAAAATCATGTTTTTTTTCCATCAGCTTTAATGTTAATTTTCATTATTAGTTCTAACCAGGCGTTCGTTTACTGAGTGGATAAGATATTGCTACATGACGCCTTGATTTGATCAGTACCGTGTTTTTCTATTTTGTCTTATTTCGCTTACTGCGCTACTGCCAAAACTTCACCTTTAATGCATTTTTACAGAGACATGAATGAATAAGGAAGAATATTACTTGTACTGATAATCCATTTTGATGCATTTTTAAGTATCATTTACATGTTATGTTTCAAATAATTCATATACTATTGAACTACAATCTTAGGTTATTTTGTATAGCTTTAAAGTCTTAACCCAGCATGCAGACACATGAACATGTTGCATCTGTAAGACTGTGATCACAAATACACATGATAACAAATAAACTAATGTACTGAGTGGCTTATTCAGGACCACCCCCCCACACTCCTCTCCGATTCTAATTTAACTCCTTCCTGCCCACCACTTTGAAAGTCTCAGGCACTCCGATTCAAATGACTAACCAACAAACCAGCTTCCATAGTGATGTCACAGCCAAAATTGCTTCAATCAGCAACAAACCCTCTTTCCCTCAAAGCCAACCACCCGATCATATTTAGGCACCTTCTCCGTTGGTCACGCCTACCCCTATCAAAGGGGCACCCAATCATGTGGGTCTACTGTCTCATACCAATAACAGACCCTCTAACCCTGACCAAAAGCTTCCAGAACCCCTGTCATCTAGCCTCATGGCCAGATGCTCCACGGAGCTGGAATCAATCAGCACGGCTCTCGCTGTTATACATACTGCAGTCCCCTGTAAGCGTCTGTGCACTAGATAAACACTTCCAGACTCTGGACCACAGCCATTTTCCCACACATGCTAAAGTGTTTTGACATCCATCTTGGAGGCATGTGTCAGCTCCAGGTTTTGTAGACATCAAGTCCAGCTTTTGAAGACAGCTATTTCCTTTTTAGCTTAAACACATCTCCCTGTCATCCCTCTAGCCATTCCTGCGACCTCTTAGGGCATTGCAGCTCATTATTTGTTCTATGTAAAACCACCGGAACATCATCAGAGAATTACAAAGCCAGCCCAATGACATACCCAATGCAATAAAATCAGTGAACTCAGCGGCATAGACCTTTACAAGGTAACCTCTCCGTTCAAGTGGAGAAATACTTAGGAAGGTCAAACTCAAACCATTCATTTAGAGATCAAAGCTAAGCCAGCGTTCCGTCAGCTAAAGACATTATTCTAGAGGTAATAAAGCAGTACTGATGAGGAGTCGCGGCCTCTCGGGATGCCTGCTAGGGGTTCTTGTACCTCTGTGTACCGCATCCGTGGCCCTCAGCTTGCAAGGGGGGGGAGATCAGGAGTGTCTTCAGGCTGGACCTCGCTGAAGCCGAGACGCTTCTCTCTGCCCCACTCGCTCCTCGGCTTCCTCTCGTCTCTCTCTGCCCTTTCTTTACTCCCACTCTCTCTACTTTTTTGCCCTTTACTTGTTCTATTTTCCTGCCTACCTCTCTCTCTCCCCCCCCTCCCCTCTCTCTCCCTCACTCCGGCGGGCTTCACTCTGGGTCTTCTCACTTGTCTCTCAGTCCCCTCCCCCCTCCCCGCCCCTAATCCAGTGAGGGCTACAGCACAGCTGGGTTGTGTACAGTAACCCCCCCCCACCCGCCGCCACCACCCCCAACCCCATGAAGGGGTGCTACAGCTTAGATCTCTCGTTTCGGTGCAATGTACGAACACTCTGAGCCCTGTTTGCCTAAGACAATGTAACTTATAGCCCCTGACTACAATCCCTGTCTATATCCACAGGCCTGTTCCCCGGGAGTGACAGGACCTAACTTAGGGTGGGGGGCGTGTGAGTACACGAGGAACAGCTGGTGAGTCCTTACTTGACCCGGGTTCAATTAGGGCACTAAATCGAATCAAGCCATTTTAGCACGTCTGGCATGGGTTAGAGGGCTGCTTTTCTGCATAGTTCTCAAGGGAAACCGACCATTACAGCTGCAGCGATGGCGATGGCATAGAGTGTCTGGGGGAGACGGATCCCCCTCAGCGCTGGAAGAGACGTCCGTTTAGGACGCGCCAGTAGGCCCACCTTTCTGTTCCTTTGGACTGGTTCCAGGGGGTCCTTTGCTGGGTGTGTAGTTTGGGGGCGGGTAACTGGGTTGAGTTCCGGCTTTTCTGAGAATGAGCCCAGAGAGGAGAGATCAGAGCGAGGGGCTGGGGCGGGCGCCGAGGCAGGGGAGGTGTGAGACGTAGGCCCCCAGCGTGAGAAAGACCCCCAGTGGGGGCAGGAACAATAAAAGACAAGGCTATTCCCCAAGGACAAAGTGGGTCTAATTATCCGTGTCAAAGTGAAAGGCCAAAGGCCATGCCTGAGGATTCCTCCCAGTAAGTCACACTGTACCTCCCCAGTCTGCCTGCCATGGGTACAGTAGCCTGGTCCTACTGTTCAACGTTAACTGGAATCTGTCACTGGTGGGACTGGAAGTTCTCAACACAGCAGAGCATGAAGATGTGTGTGTGTGTGTGTGTGTGTGTGTGCATGTGGGTGTGCATGTTTGTGTGCACGTTTCTGTGTGTGAGTGTGTGCATGTGTGTTTGTGCGTACATGTGTGTGTGTGTGTGTGTATGTGTTTATGTGAGTACATGTGTGTGTACATGTGTGTGTGTGGATGCGACAAACTGAAAGCCAGAAAGGGGGAAAAAAGAGAGACATGTTTTGATAAGTGACTCCTCAGGCGATGACGTGACACATCCCCTCTCCCCAGGTGTAGAGATGCGTTACACATCTGGAGACAGAGGAGCTCAGCAGGAACTGAAAGGGCCTAGGAGACCATGTGCTGATGATGTGTTATTTTAAGCCTCAAGATGATGAAATACTTTGCCCAAAGACAGCTGCTTTGAGACCTGCAAGACCTGATGACACTTAGATATGTGCGTGCCTCTCATTTTCCCAGCAGAGGGCACCAAACAGCAAGTAAAATAACACAAACTAGCTGCAAAAAAAGCATCTATTTACATTAAAGGAGAACATTCTAAATTTCCTTAATAGCAAATTACAACTATACTGCTCCTATATTTGCCTTCTGCAATCAGAAGCCTATTATTACAAAAGGTCACACGCAGAGAAGACGAAGCACAACAACTATTGCAACAGAAAACATGTCAGCTGCAGTAACTATTGTTCAGGAATTATTTAATGATGTAAGAAAAGGGCTGCAGTGTAGCTGAAAAGCGCCTCCATCCTGTCCTGCCGGGCATGACCAGAGGAGGTGCCACACCAAAGGCTTCACGTTTGTGATTCAGCCTCCCTGCCGCCTTCCTGTGTGCCCTGGACTGTATGTCTGCTTCTTCACCCGTCTGCCACCGTCCCCCGAGGGTGACACTATGCACAATCCTGTCTGGTGTGGCTTGTCTGCATTGTTTCTGTATGCATGGGTGCCCCCCCCCCGCCCGCCCCAGCCCACCGTCTCTCCTTCGCATATATATACGCTAACTGACTCATTGTGGCGCTCTCCTGGGATGCCTGGGGCAGGCCCCCCCCCCCCCCCCCAGCCAGCTAACACAGAGCTTCTTCACGGCTGTGGTGCCGCATGGGCTGTTTTCCTGTCACATGTAGGCATCCTGTCAGTCATTAACCAGACATGTGGACCAGCTGTCGCATTCAGCCTCGGGGAAAGTTCAGCGCCAGTGGAACGAGCAGGGCACGGTGCCCGTCCCACAAGCCCCAGGTACACGCACCCGCCGGCAGGCACGTCTCCGAAGATGGCGATGATTAAAGGCGCTGTGACGTGGGCCGGCTTTCCCCTAACCCCCCCTCCCCCCGCCCCCATCGACGGCCGCTCTGATTTACAGCCTGTTTGCATTAGTCCACGACAAGCCGTTGAAATTCAAAGGGGTGCGTAGTCTGTGTTTTTCAGTTCCGTACTCTGACCTTTGACCCAGCAGTGCCTAGGGAATTCCCTTATGCCCCCAATGTGCTTTTAAATCACTCTCACCCTCAGAAGGCTTTTCCTGCCCTTCAGCGACATGCCCAGCCCTACGTCCTGCTGTCACATGGTCCTTTATTTAAGTTACAGAGGGGAGAATATTAGGAGACGTCTCATCACGGCAGAATGTACAATAAAAACTGGCCCACAAATATCCAACAGCTACTCTGGCTCCACAGACTCACATGGTACCAGGCTCCCTGCTCCTCCTCCCATCCCAGGTGGGAGCAGCAAGGCTATGGGGCCTCACCGGCACCAGCCCCCCCACCCCTCAGGTGTAGGAGGAGCAGCCCTAGTTGACCCTTGAGGATCCAGGGGCCCCATCCACACCCAGATGAGGTCCGTGATTAAATGCTGGGTGGCCGTGACAACGGGCCACAGGTCACATGACCCGCTGCTATAAAACAGTAGCGATTAACCCATTAAAGCCAGCAAGGATCAGTGCAGGAAGTGCCATCCATCGATTTCTGATGATTAATTTTCCAAGCAGGACTACGTCAATTAGATGCTAAAGGGCTTGCAGTGAATGGGTCCCTTAACTACAATGAAATGAAATTAGAGCATCGTTTGCATATGGGAACCTTTGGGCCTTCCCCACACACCAATCAGACGCCCCTCTTACGAATCCCTAATTTCTGCCTGAGCTGGCACACTGCCACTCTCACATTCATGGGCCGATTCACATCCACGGCAGAGCTCAGCCAGCCATTATCTCCATTATCTTTTGTTGTGGTTGGGGGGGGGGGGGGGGGCGTCTCTTCCCCCACCTGGCACTCAGAAAAGCTCCATGGACCCGAGTCTCTCAGCAGGCAGCCCAGCACCCACTTCAGGAATAAAAACCTGTTTTCCTCTTCACATGAATAACAGACCTGAGGAATGCTGATGTGGGTGTGGGGGGGGGGGGGCGGGGGGTGCTGTAAAGCCTCAGAAGTGGTTACACCCGCCCCCCATTCTAAGTCCCGCATCCATAAGTCTAGGTGTGGCAGACAGTGAGGCCCCCTTCTGTCGCCTCCATAGGCTCTGGAGAGCTCTGCCGTGTTTCCACACACGCTACGGTTACCGTGCTCCGGATAGGTGCCGCTACGGCCCGGTGCCGGCCAGCTGCCCGCACGCCGGGAACCTCGCAGGGAGAGAAGAGAGCACAGGAACACATCATCCTCTTAGAAATTCTTCTTAAATCGCCATGGGAACAATACGGCCCGTGCCAAAGCAGACAGACATTCTGGAAGTGCTAGGAAATGACATAAGGAAGGAGAGCTTACGGGTATCGCCATGGTGATGACGTCAAACACGCACTGGCTTTAAGGGGACACACACGCCAGCTGGCTTACAGTTTAGCAAAGCTCTTGTTTGTACCTCTTTACTAAAACAATTTGTGGTACTAATCTTGCTCAGAAATACAGATCGGGGTGTTTCAAAAATGCTCCCCTTCTTAACTCTTATATGACAGTTGTCAATATAATTGACCTTTACTTCAAATTTCCACTTTGTTTTAAAAACTGCAGTGGCTGAGTTCAGTGTAAACCGTTTGGAGGCAGGAGCACAATAAGAAGACTATGAATTGTTGGAATCCAAATGAGCAGAATCACCGGCTGTCAGTCTGCGGCCGGGAGCCAGTATGGTGGCTCTCACCCTCTTGCGTTCATTCTCAGGGCGCCAGCTACAGACCACACACAGCCACCCTGCAGTGAGTCCGGAGGGCGATGAGGTGCAAGTGGATTGTGGAGGTTACACTCAGTTAATGATCTCTGAGTAGCTGGTGCCTGGTTGACTCTCAGGTATGATGGACACCCTGCCCCCAGTCCACAGAGTCCCCACAGAGGTATGATGGACACCCTGCCCCCAGTCCACAGAGTCCCCACAGAGGTATGATGGACACCCTGCCCCCAGTCCACAGAGTCCCCACAGAGGTATGATGGACACCCTGCCCCCAGTCCACAGAGTCCCCACAGAGGTATGATGGACACCCTGCCCCCAGTCCACAGAGTCCCCACAGAGGTATGATGGACACCCTGCCCCCAGTCCACAGAGTCCCCACAGAGGTATGATGGACACCCTGCCCCCAGTCCACAGAGTCCCCACAGAGGTATGATGGACACCCTGCCCCCAGTCCACAGAGTCCCCACAGAGGTATGATGGACACCCTGCCCCCAGTCCACAGAGTCCCCACAGAGGTATGATGGACACCCTGCCCCCAGTCCACAGAGTCCCCACAGAGGTATGATGGACACCCTGCCCCCAGTCCACAGAGTCCCCACAGAGGTATGATGGACACCCTGCCCCCAGTCCACAGAGTCCCCACAGAGGTATGATGGACACCCTGCCCCCAGTCCCCTTTCCCTCAAGGTAGAAAAAGACAAAAAACACTTCTATAAAGGACAAAGCTTTGGTCAGAAACCAAGCCTGTAGTGCTCCCCCTACTGGGAACACACACAAATGCATTTTTGTCAGTGGTAAGCGTGGATAGAGTGAGAAACAACGGGATCAGGAAAGCAGGACCCCTACAATGTGAGAGAAGCATGGCAGAGGTCAGCGGGGAAAATCCGCACGACAACGACGTGGGCTTCTTACTTTTAATAAGCTCTGCCCGCTATTATGAATTTCCCCTGTTTTAAGTATAAACGTCAATGAGGCATAGATGGTTTTTCTAACCAGGCTCTGATTCACTGCTGGTATAAAAGCTCCCTGTGTCTAGGAAACAGTTGTTACAACTATTGGTTTTAGTTTCAAAATCTGTTTTCTATTATATTAGTGAGAACAACACAAACTTGCCGAATGATCCTGCAGTACTGGCAGACGTATTTGCTGAATAATACCAGCAAATTGAGCAGGATCTCCAAATATCGGCCACGCTAAAGAGTTCCAGATTTAGAAGGACTCACACCCCCGTTGTGAGCGATCTGAGGCTGAGGAAACACTGAGTAGGAATTTAGGGAAGGGAATCAAGGTTCCAGCAGGAAATTTCTCCCCCATGAAGTCATGAATAGCTGATTGAGTACCATATAGAGGTGCTAGTGTGACTGTGTGTGTGAGAGACCGTGAGGGGGTGTGACAGAATTTAGGGCAGTTTTCATATGAGAAGTGGGGGCCAAAATTTAAAATAAGATTGAGGAGGCACCCCTGCCGATAATTCACATATGCCAGAGATGAATAATGCCTGTCTTTCAGTATGTACTGTGTGTACAAATGACTACATGGGTATGTACATGTTCCTATGGAGAGGGTCAGTTTGTTATGTGTGTGTGTGTGTGTGTGAGTGTGTATTAGGGTTATATAACATTGCGGGGACCAAATATCTCCCACAATGTAATAAAAACCTGTTATTCTGACGTTGTGGGGACCATTTTTCAGGTCCCCACAAAGATCTGTGAATGCAATCAAAAAAGTAAAAATCCCTAAGGTCTCATATTTTGTTTGATTACTTATGGTTAAGGTTAGGTTGTCATGTTGCAATTGGGGTTTTTCCCATAGAAATGAATGGAGAGTCCCCACAAAGATATAATTACAAACCTCTGTATGTGTGTGTGTGTGTGTGTGTGTGTGTGTGTGTGTCACATGATATGATCAGAGGAGCAGGGGAAGGCCTGATCTGTGAGTGAGCTGGAAGGATTTTTCAGTCTGCTCTCCAGATGGGTGTTTGCAGGGTGTGAAAACACTGGCAGGCTAGGTATCTGCGGCATCCCCGCAAATCCCCTCTCCCTCCGGTGTTACTACAGATCCAGGAACATCAACAGGCTTCATTATGGCATCCCATACATATTTTCCCTCTGAACATCGATTGACCACCTTGTGTCCCTTCTGTCTCATTGCTCTCATTGAGGAATTCTGGGGTTGGAGTCACCCAATCACAGCCCGCCCACCAGGACCAACCAATCAGTGACCAGGTTGGTCAATTCCACAAGCCTCCACGGAATTTGGAATGAAACAATACATGAGTCAGGCAGGGTCACTCAATCCCTCCCCCCATCAAACCCCCAACAGCTGGAATGTGGCTGGGCAGCCAGTGAAAGTCCCTCTGGGGTGGCATCTGCCAATGAATGATCTTCTTAACCCTCCTGTGTCTTAGACAGGTAACATACTCCGTGTGATTCTGATCGTTGATCTTTGCTGGCATACAGTTGTACCCATAGTATTCCCAGGAGTACCTCTCGATCACACCATTGGTGGGATCAGGGAATCATTTTCTTTCGTTTTCATTTTTTTTTTTGACTGTCCTAAATCAGCTATTACAAAGATTTTTGAAAAATCTGCAGCAGGCTTATCAGCCTCCAACATGTTTTGACAGAACAAACCAGACGGATCCAAGCCCATCTTTCCCAAAGGTCAGCATAGCTAGAGGGCAAGATTCAGGACTAGATTCACAACAGAAACATTTGAGAGCCACAAAGAAAACTTCACAAAAAAGATAACCAGTTCCTGATAACCAGGCTTACCTCGCATGTGTTACTTATAAAACGTAGTCCACCTCACTTAATTCTTCAAAGCTCCCTAAAGATGTAAAATATGAAGCTCTCAGTCGGGAGCGCCTTGCTGGTGCAACGCGTGAAGTTGGGAAAATGAGTCTTTAAGGACAAACAGCACAACACAGCTGAAATTTATAACCGTGTGGCCCCAATGTTGAAATGGCTTTTGGCAGATTTCTGGGCAGAAGTTCATGGCAGAGAAGCTCGTGGCCGGCATTAAGTTTAACAAGTCTCTGCCCCATCGGTCCTGCATCTCCACTTTAATCCACATGCTGAGCTATCGCTGAAACAACGTGTGGTTCGAGCGAGTGGGATCGTGGAAAGTACAGCCCCTTATCAACCCCCATACACACTGGTATGTGCTGCACAGCTGTTAATGTATGATCTGCTGGCTGCCATTTAGGCCACCTGTTCAGCTGCTGTGACCAGAAGTGACTTTAGGTCACACAGCCGGGAATTCAGAGAAACACAGGGGGAAAAAGACACAATCCACAAAGGGGACGTTTTTGAGAATCACGCTCACGCGTCATACTTTCGTTCCGTCGTGAGGGACCTCATGTGACACATCATGTGACACGCTTAAGTGACGACGCTGCAAGCTCAGTGACACCTGCGAAGTGTCAGCATAATTATTTTAAAATCACTTCCCCTGATATCATAAACATCAGCAGACTGAGGAGCTAAAATCTACAGAAACCTTTTCTATCCATTTAAATCATCAGTATAAAAACAATGTCATAATGTGCATGTATCCATCCATCCACACTTAGGCAGTACACGGCCATGGTGAGCCTGGAATCGATCCCAGGAGATAAAGGGCATGCGGTACGGGCAGCCTGGATGTGGCTCTGGTCCATTGCAGGGCTCCACGATTTACAGATAATTCATATGCTTCAAGTACAGCACATTACCTGCTGCATTCACAGCATGAAGAGTTGTAGACAACATTCTTTATCTGTCTGCATAAATGCCTGGCTCGACGGCAAGGCACATGTCTTTGATTTATAGTGCATGCAGACCAATCGTGAGATTCCATAAACCCCCTCCTGAAAAAGGCCTGACCTGTAGATTGGGTGGCTGATAAAATAGACAGATATGAAGACTCCTGGACTTTTTCACCATTGGCGAGAAAGCATCTGAAATGTCTATTTAAACACATGATAAACATGACAAAATACTTAATTCGATAAAATTATATTGGGCGATATTATCAATTGTCTGAATTTTTAATTAAAATCTCTATCGAGACAAAGAGTTTGTATTGCTTGGTTGGTCAGACAATCAGGCTGCCGTCGCTGACACCCACCTCGGCGTGCAGCTACGTGAGATGCCATTGGCTACTGGCACGTCGCTCGGGTAACGCTCCCAAGCGTGTCTACCAGGGCATGAGCCAGTGCCGCCATGGGAACAGCTGAGCAGCACACAGTAATGTCTCTGTACGGTGACCCTGAGACGGCACAGAAATATCCATCCGTGTGTTTGTTTGTGGTAGCTGGGTGTCCCTGTCTATGTTGACTCAGGCAGATGGTCACAAAAAGTCCCCTAGAAAGTACACATGATGAGAGTGGCAGACTCCCTTCAGTCCAGCTTCGGGGTGGGGGCTTTTTCCACAGTGGTGTTATTTGTAGAGCCCCTCCTACAACAGCAGCCTCCAGGTAAGGGGAGGGACAATTTAAGCTGCGGCGGGAATGGACCTCATCACCTATAGGCGACGTCCTTGGTAACAAGGACACCTCCGGCTTTAGGCCGTCATCGATGAGATGAGGTCATAAAGTGAGTGGCTCACAAATAAACAAACACAAACAAACATTTCAGTAATTACATAATCATATCTGGTAGGATGTCCGATTTAGCTACACTCAATAAACAACATTGTTGTGAGAGTTTCTACTCACCTCACACAGACTTAAATATATACAAACAAAATGTCTTTTACACCTAAACAATCTTTTGGATTTGTTCTACTTCCTCAGGTATCTTATCTTCCCACATTCATGTCCACGTTCCAAAGGTCACAACATTAATCTACAATAGTTTGTTGATTTTTTTTCCATGCAAAACACCTGCCTGTGTCCTGTACAGGAAAGACAACCTTGCCAAATGTCTTTCTAGGCTGCTATCGCTCACTCGCACTCCTGACTCGCACAAAGCAGGGTCAAGACATTTGAGGAACAGATCACCAAGGGCAAACGAAAGCAGAACTTGGGTTCTTAGTCTAAGATAAACTTAACACAAGGGTTAAGCAAATGGAACAGAGTCACATAGCAACAGAGGAAATCACTTAAAAGTCAAAACTAACTTGTTATGGAAACTCGAGGTGGAGCACAGTAAAATCAGGGATGGTCTTTGGGATTAAACATTCGATCCGTCTGAGTCGTGGAGTCCTGGGATGGGACACACGACCTGACAGCCCAGGGGAAGCCCTCGGCCCTCCATACCTTGACATATCTTCTTCAGTAGCTGTTGTCTGGCAATGATTCTCCCGAGCCGGTATCCGGATCGGCGCCGGCGGTAGTCCATCCTCAGGTATATGTCTTGAGTCTCAAGGGTCATGCTGCCCAGGCACTCTCTGCTCTGTGTTTCTGGAAACTCTCGGAACATGACGGCTCCGGGCAATTGAAAGAGGCCCTCGAAATTCCCCAAATCGCAGACAGAAACGCACGCACTTACGGCGATAGCGTCCAGGAGTGCAGTGAACTGGCAAGCAAGAGAAACGGCAAGAGCTGGCCTGGAGGAATAGTGCCAACTCTTCTCTCTTAGTCACGGGTCACATGACCGGCGAGCAGCCAATAGATACAGAGCACTGCCCACCTGCCTGAGCCACAGCTAAAGCCTGCGTGAGCCCTCCTTGAGCTCCCTGCGTTCTGGAGGGAAGGACAGAACGGGGCTGGAATGCTTGAAACACAGGAGACGGGGGTGGGAGGGATGAAAGGAGGAGGGGGAACGGGGAATGTGGGCTGGCCAAGGAAAACATCACAGCAGAAGCCACACCCGTCCAGAGAGCTGGCCCTCCCCTCCAGCGTGGCCGTCCTCGCAGGTGCCAAGTTTACTCAGGAGGAATCCAGCCCGAGGTGGGGGCCAGCTGTGGGGAGTCTGGCTGGGGGGTGGGGGGTGAATACTAATCAGCCAGACTGGGGGTGCTTTACAACTCACAAAGCTCTTGCACTTTTCTGAATGTGAAACCTAATGAGGTTTCAGGTGCTAAACAATATTTTTGCAAACTGAAAAAAACTGAAATTAGCTCCTAAACTGTTCGATACCTTGGTTTTGCCTCAAGGAAAAGAAGCATGTTGGATTGCGGTCACACTGGAAATCAAATATTAAATATGATATTTCACATTTTCTCCTCTCACCCTTGAAATATTGGACAGCTTCCCAAAGGCCCATACTTACATTTTAGTGGATTTTACATACAAGAATTAAATTAAAAGAAATACATAAACCTACTACAACACAGATTACATTTGCCTTCACTATTCATATGTGCTAATATTTTTATATGTGACACTATATGTTTCCAGTAAAAGCAGCGCACCACCGGCACCAGTACAGCATTCCGTACATGGGCAGAGGGGAGCGTGGCCGTGCGGCATGGAAAGCTGGAGCCCCCAGAGCAATGCCGGTCCTGAGGAGGGATTTGTTCTCCAGCAACATGGAATAATTGAAGTCATAACACTTTAAATAGACCCCCATGTCCTCGCCGCTGACCACACCCACAGCTGGCTGGGGGAGGAACGAGAGGTGGGCGGGGGGCTACCAGCCGATCGCCATGCATTTGAATGGAACACAACCCCCCCCCCCCCCCGAGCCAAACACAGCAGCTGTGTTTCGATCCATGAGGCCTGGGTACAAAGGGCCCGATTCAGAGCCAATCGCCTCTGAGCACTTCATAAACAGCCCCCCCCTCCCCCAGCACCACCTCGCCCCTGCACACCCCCTTCCTCCCGAGATGCCCTCTTCTGTTTTTATATCTGTTTTCACGTTTTTTTGGGGCTGTTTGCTCAGGGTCAGATTCCTGTGTTCCTGTTAAATGGCTTCATTTACTTGGTTGGCTAAACATATATGCACACACACACACACACGCATACACACACACACGCATACACACACACACACGCATACACACACACACTCACACACACACGCACACACATCGGTCTTCATCTAAATATGGACCGTACATTCAATTCTATGGGAAAAACCCTAATCCCAATCACGACACCCTTAACCACTACCCATTCCTAACCTTAACCATAAGTAACCAACCCAAATACAAGACTTTTGGCATTTTTACTTTTTTGATTGCATTCACAGATTTTTATAAAATTGAGGTTATCCAAATGGGGACCTCAAAAGATGTCCCCAAAAGTAGGGAAATTTCAGGTTTTACTACACTTTGGGGACAATTTGGTCCTCAATTGTGGTCTATGCAAACCCACACATACAGTACACACACAGACACACACACACACACACACACACACACACACACACACGCACATACAGTACACAAACCATCCCTGTGAATTCACGCGGTTGAGAAAGCAGCTATGGGTCCCCGACCCTCAGCCGGAACCTTCTATCCTCTTCATGTGGACACGGTAGTGGAAGAAAATAGATTCTTCTTGTTGCAATATACTTGCCAAGCCAAACCTCATACTGTAGACTCTGCAATTTTATGACTCTTCCTTTTACAGAGCTGGGTGTTTACCAAAGTGGATTAAATTCAGCGTCTCTCCAAAAGGTAAAACCGCAAATTCCCGACTGGAATTTAAACCTGGAAGATCCGTGCTCTCTTTCTATTTCCATGGATCTTATGACTGACCCAATTAATCTATACAGTCGCTGGGCTAAATTACATAAGGCATGAGACTATTAATTAAGGTGCAAGAAAATTAGATCTATGAAAAAAAATTGATTGAATATTAATAGCCACTTTTATTAGAGTGAAAAAAGCCTGCAGGTGACTGAAAAGTTAAATAAACGCAGCAGCCAGAAAGTGCAGGCAGGGAGAAAACATGATTTATTTACAAATGACTAAAAATCTCAGCCTCTAGCCAGAACCAAAAAAATATATAAATACTAATAAATAAAATGTCCTGGAATTCGAATGAGGCAAGCAGTCAGGAATCACTGATTCAAAACATCTCGCTTTCAACAGCTCCTTAATCTGCCTCTTAGGAGACAGAGATGGAGAAGAGGACAAAGAAGGAGAGCAGAAGAAGCCCCACCCATAGAATAACCATAATGCACTGCTGTGGCAAGCTATCTGTGCTCCGGTCCTCACCCCGACTGCCCTTGGCTGCTCTCCGTGTTTAGAAACCAGAGAAATGTGACCCATGAAAGGGATCCAGGTCGGTCAGAAGAAGAACTGACCACATTAGGAACCTGGCAGCCTTACCAACAGAGCTTAGTGATCTGATGGGACCCAACTGCTGAAGTAAAGTGATGTCAGGCTCCATCTTGCCCACAGGGCCTCTCCCTACTTTCCCCTGCCTGTGCCTCTGCCCCGCCATCCCTGTGCGATGGCCCTCTGCCTGTGCCTCTGCCCCGCCATCCCTGTGCAATGGCCCCCTGCCTGTGCCTCTGCCCCGCCATCCCTGTGCGATGGCCCCTGCCTGTGCCTCTGCCCCGCCATCCCTGTGCCTCTGCCCCGCCATCCCTGTGCGATGGCCCCCTGCCTGTGCCTCTGCCCTGCCAGCCCTGTGCGATGGCCCCTGCCTGTGCCTCTACCCCGCCATCCCTGTGCCTCTGCCCCGCCATCCCTGTGCGATGGCCCCCTGCTGTGCCTCTGCCCCACCATCCCTGTGCAATGGCCCCCTGCCTGTGACTCTGCCCCGCTATCCCTGTGTGATGGCCCCTGCCTGTGCCTCTGCCCCTCCATCCCTGTGCGATGGTCCCCTGTCTGTGCCTCTGCCCCGCCATCCCTGTGCGATGGCCCCTGCCTGCGCCTCTGCCCCGCCATCTCCGTGCGATGGCCCCCTGCCTGTGACTCTGCCCCGCCATCCCTGTGCGATGGCCCCCTGCCTGTGACTCTGCCCCGCCATCCCTGTGCGATGGCCCCCTGCCTGTGCCTCTGCCCCGCCATCCCTGTGTGATGGCCCCCTGCCTGTGCCTCTGCCCCGTCATCCCTGTGTGATGGCCCCTGCCTGTGCCTCTGCCCCGCCATCCCTGTGCGATGGCCCCCTGCCTGTGCCTCTGCCCCGCCATCCCTGTGTGATGGCCCCCTGCCTGAGCTCCCCTGCACTTGCGCACACGGCGTCTCTCCATGGCACAAGCTGCAGCACCATGCTGTGAAATCCCAGCTCCCATGCTGAGGGGAAGTGGGGGCTTGGATAACATGGGCCCCCGCCCCCCAAAAAAGATGGCTGACCAGATGCGTAGGTAAGTCGACACTCAACCAGCCTGAACATGCAATGGAAAAAGCTCCTCGCTCCTGGGATTCCTGGGAAGCGCTGGGGGCCATGACGACCCAATGTGACCCCAGCAGGTGCAGGGAGCGAAGGGCTTTTCTGCCTTCCTCTAGGTACCATATGAAAACACGCTGACAATCACAATCATACACATTCAGGGCAATGTAGACACACCAATTCACCTAATAGCCAGGGCTGGGAATCAAACCCCTAACCATCTGACCATCTATATTGTACTTTATATATCTTGCTGCTGCACACACAAGAACATCCTCCTGGGTGTAATGAAGCTCATCTTATACAGGAATAATAAGTTTAACATAAATGTTTTTTTTTCCCACAATGCCTCTCCCTAACAGTAACATTTCCAGACAGCCATGATCTGGGAGGCTTTGTCTCTGACAGCAGTTTTGGTTTCATGATTAATTAGCTTGCATGACAACAAAAAGCATTAAATACAAGCACGTGCCGCCACCTCTGGTTCCTTGACATTAATTGGTCTTAGCTCCTAAGCCTGGGGGCCTCATTTGAAAAAAATCTGTGCTGTGACATGACTGATGCAAACACCCAGCACCCGCAGGGGGAAACACAAATGTAGGAGCTTATTACGCCCATGCATCTGACTTGTGTGGTCCATGCTTTAGTCAAAAGTGTCCAGCACGCGGCTCCCCTAACTGCTGCTCCACCTACTGGTCCATGCCTATCCTGCCACTCATCATGTAAGTAACAGAGCAGCCTGCAGATGTCCCACACACCACTTCATTTCCCTCGGCTGGTGCCCCGGCCCGTCCTGCTTTAGGTAGATATGAAATTCCACATCAAAGTAAGACTGTGACAGGACCCCCCCCCACCCACCCTCCATGGAGCCCATCTAGACCCATCTGCCACAGAAGGTGTGTCTGAGGTCACCATATAAGGTGCATTGTTTAGCCTGAATATTAAACACAGCTGATGGGACCCCGCCAGATGCATGTAACATTCCTAAAATATGTGCACAGGAGAATGAGGGTTTGTTATGTCGAGGATCCAGTGACACACAGTGCAGCCGGTGAACTAATAAGGTGTTTGGCCATGACAGCTGAACCGACGTGTTCCCCGTACACTGTACACATGAGGCATAGTGCTGCCAACCAACTTAATGATCCTAGGATTTTTACAAATGAAAGCATTACTCAGACCACACAGATTTATAATAGCTGCATTAGAATTCAAACTCAATTTGACCATTTGACATTTTACAACGCATCCAATGTAAAGCAGGCCGATCAATGGCAGGTGACCTTGGATTATGCCACCTAGTGATAGATTGCGGGTACGGCATGGGGAAATAAATCAAGCTTTTCTTGTAAAACACAAAGACACACAGTCGGTTTCAATCCGTCATTCATTAAAGGTACACTTTGGCTTTCAGGAAAGCGCACACAACAGATAAGAGGCTCGGTTATGCTTTAAGTGCCACCTAGCGGCAGGTCTGATGCATAGCAAAGGGATGTAACTGCAGAAACGTAACTGTTAATATAAAATACACTTCATTTATATCCATTACATTTGACGGCAGTATTTAAAAACACAGATAATACATTTAATTTAAAAAATAATATTATATACCTGTTAGTAGAGTAGTATTTGGGATGTTAAGACAAAAGAAAATCGTCCAGGTGTTACTATACAGTGGCCAGTTTTGATATTCGAAATCAAGATCGGTTTTCAAAAGTATCGGGACAAACAAGAAAGATTGACGCAATTTAAACAGTCAAATAAATTTACCAAGACAAATGCAGTCAGGAAAACGTGTGGACTGTAAAAAAACCTTTGACTGAAAATGAAACAGCGGAACATCGAAGGGATGCTCGAGATTGGGGATAATTCGGTAGGACGCAAAATGCTCGATTAGCACCTTTAAGCTTTTAATTAACTGAGCGTCTTTAACAACCGAGCGTTTGAGATAACTGTATGTATGATGCTATTTTAATACACACAATATCCATATTCCCGTTGCCCACAATATCGCCAAATTTCCCCGCGATTAAACAGCGTTTTTGGCCAAATTCGAATTATGCAGTTTTTAAGAAAAATTGCTGACACATGTGTTAAAATTAATTCCCCAAATACAATTTACACTTTGCTTTTTGTAGGCCTATTACATGTATAGAGGATAGTTTGTGGAGATAAAACTACAAAAAGATAACAAAATACAAATGATAAAGAACGACTTATCAATATGTACTTCACAAGTGAAGCGACATTCTGCTAAAAACTGTAGTAATAGTTAAAGTGTAGTAATTAGCCTACTTTAAATTACCATAAAATTGCATTAAATTTTCCCCAATAATGTAAATCCCACCGAACAACACGGGGCGATGGGTGAGAACTTGCATAAAATGAGACCTTCCAAAAATAAAAGCCATTTAAGTTTATTTGGGAAGTTAAGTGACATTTCCATACTACGTACAGAGAGATTCGCTTTGCTGACCTGCAAGCCGACGCTCCCGGAGGTTTTTCCACAGTAAATCCCAAGCTTTGGACGTGGAGTATCGGAGCTGCTCGCTGAAGGAGCGCCGGAGCCGCAGCCGCACGGACTTTCGCTTCGTTGTCATTGTGAACCCTGACACATGATAATAATGTAATGTCCCCCCCCGGACAAGACGCGCCGATCTTCCAGATTAAACAGCAAAATGCCTTCTCAGATGGGGTGCTCACGCCGCAGATTATCGTTGAAGGACGCGAAAAGTGAACCTTTTATCTCCGACTCGTAAATGCATGCCAATTCAGATCTTCTTTTTGCAGATATTCCCTGCGATGTTCTTGTTCGCGTCCCTATACGGCGACACGACTGGACCGACCAAAGCTTGGACCAGATGTGCGCTTATTTGAAGTTTCCATTTGGGGCTGCTGCATATACAGAAGAGCGGCCCCCCCTCCCTGTCTCTCACCGCCCCTCCGGAGCGCGTTTGCCTTCTCCGTCACCGCCTCACTTAATGTAAAGCCGGCCGCAACACGTTCGCGTTTATGCGTCTTTAAGGTTAGTATGAGTAGGGGGGTTAGAGGGGCATGGATACCCTGGCAGATTCAGGGGGCCCAACACTGTATGGGCCATTTAGTACTAGAAATAATAATTAATACACTCATTATACACATTATTGTACAGTGGGAGACCCGCCACCGCTCGGCAAATTCTATGTACTGTATTTCTTCAGACTGAAAGTGGCAAATCTACCTGGATCAAAGATTACCTTTCACAGCTGTTGTCAAACCTCCGCAAAGGAACCACCACAGACAGACAGGTTTACACAAACACATAGTCCAGGCCAGCGAGCTACTTTTACAAAGAAATAGTCTTTGATAGTGATTCGCAACGGTAATTTGCCGATCGACCTGTCGATGGCGATCAGCTGGATGGCGACCACTGATCAAGACTCCTTATCATTTATACGAATAGTTCTTTTTCCGGGTGGAATTCAAAACATGTACTAAAACATTTCGTGAGACAGTTCTGTTAGTTTATCCATTCATACAAAGACCTCATGATGTTATTTTTTGTCTGTCATTAGGTTTTTTGGTGACACTGGGAAAATTTGCACGTCATATTCAGCGCAGTCTGACAGATACAGAAGCAAGTCAAGCAGAACTTTCACGATATCTAAGATGGAACCATGCCTGTAAGTGACACATCGGCAACCAAAAGGGATGAATATAATGCTGAGCTGTGGTCTTCCCATCGGAGAGGTCTAAACGCAGCCGAGCTCAGGAGAAAACACCATGCTCTGCCAAGTAAGCTGGAAAATGTGAAAGAGAAACTGGGGGGAAATTCAGAGGACTGAGTCCGTGTGTGTGCGTGTGCATGTGCACTGTATTTGTGTGCCTGAGCACTATATTTGTGTGCATGTGCACTGCATTTGTGTGTGTGTGTATGTTCACTGTGTGTGCAAAGGGTCTATCTGTGGGGACAGCGCTCCTCTGTTTACATGTCATGGGTCAAGGCTAAAAATTTCCCCTGGCTTGAGAATTTGAAGAGGAAGGGCCTGCATTCTGGGGGAGAGCTGGATCAGCAGATCGCAGGAAGAATGGAAGGCATTTGCACCAGTGTACTGTGGCCTTCCTGCCATCGTGAGGGGGCCTGACAGGAGACCTCAGAAACCGCGCTGGGTGGGATTACACTGGCCTATCAATCACTGGCCGGAACAACAAATGTGGCCAATAGGAAGCAAATGGGAGTCGCCACCCACCCCACAGGATTTAAAGCCTCACTACTTCCATCAGTAGCTGCAAAGCTTCCTCACACACAAACACACACACACACACGGCAAGAAACAGCCCCAAGAACACAGGGTACAAACCAGGGGAGTTTCTAGCTATGGAAACGATCTGAGGCTAAGTCAGGCTTACCTGGGGCTTGACCTGCTCTGTTTTTGAAGGAAGATTGGCATCAGGGCTAAGGTACTGGGGGCCACAGCCCAGAGTTATCGGACCTAACGACACCCATGGCACAGACCGGCTGTTCCACACAAAGGGGAAAGAAAGTGTCCCACGACCAAACTGGCGCACATGTAAAGTGGGACGTACCACACATGCAGGGTGTGTCTGGAAAGCAGCCGGATACACATAACATAGAAAGCAGCCCACATAAGGGGGCCAACCCCCTCCCCCCCCAAACCACAGGCACCCCAAATGGTGAATATGCAGTGACTGTGCTGTGCCAGTCACGCACAGTGTAAAAATAGGCAGAATCTCAACCGCAAAAGCATACTACAGTACTACCTAAATAACTAATTTTATTGCATTAATGAGTAAATGCAACCACTTCACTGGGCGAGAGGTCATCTTCAGAAATGTACTTTTCAGGGTATTTATTTTCGCCATAAATTAGTCCATAAAATGGAAAGACTGGATCCAGTTAGGTCTGAGCGATACTGCTTCCAGCTTTATGATGGTCTGCCCATTTCTGTGACAGCTTTAAGTGATTCTGTATGTCTGAAGAGGCCGTGTGTGCGCGTGTGTGTGTGAACGTGTGTGTGAGCGGGTATACCTTGTCTTATGGGGACACAATGTCCCCACAACGTTAAGAATACCCTTTTTTTTACTCAATTTAATAAAAATCCATGACTGCAATGAAAAAACGAAAAATGCAAAAACTCTTGTATTTTGCTTGGTTACTTATGGTTATGGTTAGGGCTGCAGGGGTTAAGGTTGTCATAGTTAGCGTTAGCATTTTTCCCATAGAAATGGAAGAGCGGTCCCCACAAAGATATGTTTACCCGATGTGTGTGTGTGTGTTTATAACCGTGTATATTCCTGTAGAGTCACACAGAGTCCTTTGGCAGGACATCCCTGAGTTCTGACCTGGTTCTAGTCAGGCTTCCTGACCCCCCATCCTGCTGGACATTACTGCATGACTCACGGGGTGACAGCTGTCCCCAGAAAGCAGAGGGGGGTTATTTTCAGCTGCCTCGTCCGGAGCTCAGGAGCAGCCCTTCGGGTCATGCATATGGCACACTCAGGTGTCCTGTCTGGGGGGGTCGCCTCATCCGTCCTGCATGCTTTACAGCCCCACTTCACTGTCACACGCACAGCCTATTATAAACCCGGAGCGTGCCTATGGCTCAGCACCCCCCCTCTCGGTGTCCCGGCTGAGCGGCCCGTGTCCGCCGTCCTGCACACTTTGCTCTCAAATGTACCTTATGAACCCAGAGCACGTGCCTGGCCTGGAAAGCCCGGCTCTGTCACCGGGAAGGCGGGGCTTTCTTCAGCGCCAAACCGGCACGAAAAATGGATGAGAGCCAATAAAAATATACGGATGGCTCCACATGTGGTGGTATGTGGCATCATGGGTTCAGAAGTCATGCAAGTAATTCGAAGGTTGCTGGTTCAAATCCCACACTTGGCAGAGTAATTACCCCATTAGGCCCCAGAGCAAGGCTCTTAACCCCCAACAGCTCCAGGGACTGGCTGACCCTGATTCCTCGAATTAACGTTGCTTTGGAGAAAACCATTTGCTAAATACGTGAAAGGGCAAAGTTTAATGGGACAAATTTGACTCTGCAGTGGCAAGACCAAAAACACTCTTTACTATGGAGAGGTGCTCTAATCCAGCAGCTTACAGTTCCCGCGTATATACAGCTGGACCTTCTCCTTCAGTTTGTGTTAAGCGGCCTGTCTGATGGTACAGCAGATGCCCGAAAGGGGCTGAACCTTTGGGGGCAAGATGCTAGTAGTAACAGAATTAGCCAGTACACTGCTCAGCGTCACACAGTAATCATTTACATTCTGTTTACTGAGTATTCACTTAATCCAAAGTGACAAAGAGATCAAGCATCTAGGGTACCTTTATTGTCCCCGAGGGGCAATTTGTTGCACAATCAGCATACAAACAATAATGAACAGAGAATAATAAATACACACTAATAAGCATAAAAATCTGGATTAAAAACAGTGGACAGTATAAAAATCAGGGATCAGGGTTGGTCAGGTTGCTCAGCAGCCCGACGGTGAAATGACTCTGCCAACCAGGGATTTGACCTGCTGACTTCTGGTGACAGGCACAGCATTTAGATCGAATCTCTTTTATTGTCACATCACTAGAACTGGTGAACTAGTGAGAGAAAGTCTTGGGGCGGTTTCTATCAGCAGCACAGTACACTAAATAAAGCAAACTGTACTAAAAACTGTATAACAGTGAACTGAACATAAAGCTGTACAACAGTACACAGTGACTGCTAATGGAGAGAGAATCAATAATGCGGCTGACTGGACCTGATTGTTTGCTTTGGCAACTTAATTGATGGCTTATCTCATTAGGAAAAAGAAAAGAAATAATGGCTTATAGAAGAAACTTCCTTTTCTATACCGTTAAACTTGTTTAACTGCAGACATCGGTCCACCATGTCCGGTCAGTAAACTTTAGTTCATGACATTGCTGCAGGCATGAAGTTTCAGAGGGTGTGGGGCTCCTACCCGCTAACTGAAGAGGCATGTGGGCCACCGCTCACAAAGAGAACTTCCTGCTGGAGGAGGAACCAAATCTCCTCACTGATTGGGTCCAGCGTTCACATGGGAGGCCCTACGGTCCAGCCCCGGAGTCCAAAGCAGTGCCTTTCCCAGGCTAATGGATCCAAGCCCTGGGAATTTTGTTGTTTTTTTTTTTTGTCCTCTTCTAAACGCTTGCCTCTGCTCTGCCTTTGAGATCCATGTGGTTCCCAAGAGCCACAAAAGGCTGCGTTTCTCCAAAATAGCAGGGGGCCAAGGGGGCTGCTTGGTCACGGACGGCTTCTTCGTCTTCAGCAGTGATTATCGAACCTGCCCAGATGCCATAATGCATTACAGTACATTAAGCTCTACAAAAAGACCGTCTTTACTCATCTGCTATTTGTTTTCTGCTTCCCTTTAACCACGATATTCCTCTCTTACCAGAAGAGTGCCAGACAGAGATAACGATGACATTGAAACTAAAATATAACCATTACGCCTGGCACTACTCTGGATGCTGATGGATCTGTAATGCAAAGTGCATGTGATGCAGGACCCCCTGCAGTGCTAACAAGATGCTCGCTGTAGGCCACTGAACATTTTAGCAAGCTGTGTAAGTCAGGCGATAGCTGAGAGCCAGTGTTTGGGGTTTAGATGCTTATCCACTGCACTGATTATGCTCCATAATAAGCAGAGTAGTGCCTTTGTGTAAATCATATTCATTACACCTCAACATGCTTTATAAATGTCTTGGACCAGGCAGGCCGTCAAATCTGCGCGTCTGTACAGATTTGTACGGAGCTGTATGAAGAGGAGTGTTTTGCCAGCGTAAAAGGGGGCCCCATTTTATTTGACGTGGGAATACACCACAGCAGCATTATAAAAGTCTTCCGGGACAGCATTCCAGTACGTATCGCACGTGGTATTTCCGTTTAATGATGATACACTTTTTGGTAGAGCATTCGTGCGACCCGACATGGGTGAGGAATGCGACACGGGGGCCTTGGTGTCGTCAGAGCCAAAACCGGGCCTCTCCTCGCTGGACCGCAGCAACCCTCACGAGAAACATCCACACTCTGCACAGCACCTGGCCCCCATTAGAGAAAGCACACACACTCAGACAGGAAGACATAAAGGAGAGCGATGGCCTGAGAGGCACTGCTGGACTGCCGTGCCGCAAACTTCATTTCTACAGCCTCTGTAACACACATTTAACCAGAATCTGCTTCCTATTAGCTGTTTAATAAAAACTGTAAATTGGCATTAAAACCACAAGAGTGAGCTGGACTTGCTTTTTGATAAGACCTATTTGTAGACACTAATTAAATTACGTTTTTTCTCCTGAATAAATTTAATTAATATACAGAAAAGAAAGCAACGCTTAATGGTGGAAATCAATCCGTAACTTTGAAAGAGGAAAGATACAATATTTTGGAGAAAAAAAAAATATATATTAATGTTCCATGGTTGAAAAATGAAGAAAAAAAATTATTAGTGTGTAAAAAAAATGAAACAAAATTAGCTTTCCTTCAGATAATCTTTGCTAATTGGAAGAGCCTGCAAAACCGTTTTAATTGGCTTTATGATGAGCTTTGACCTTACAGTGCAGAGGTCAGCGCTCAAAGACGCTGACGAATAGGAGGAGTTAAAGGTGAGCCTTAAATCAAAAGGCTTCCATAGATGTCTCTCCCCAGGCAGCTCCATTTTTAGGCAGGTTTAATTTTGCTGGTATGCGGTCTGGCTGTCACGGAGCGCCGGCTGTAGTAAACATCTCAGGGCGAGGTGGCGGCGCGTCACCGTCTGCGCTTACGCATCCTGCGCGGCTGCCGAAGGCCACGGAGCGAGGTGACAGCCCCCGGAGGGGCTCCATTGCAGCTACTGCCACCCAAACCTACAACACAGCCTGAGGAAGTTTTCATGGGTTCCACTGAAAATAATAATTCTGATTGAAAACTGCACAAAAAATTGCGGTCTGCGTCCATTTGCATTTACATTTATTTTGAGGCTTTTGTTGCAAGTAATGCGCAAATGAGGCAGAAATCGCATTACAAACATATGGCTGTCAAAGAGTCAAATACGTATAATTGCAGCCAGGCCGAGCTTCCGGTGAACGTCCAGGTACAAGCGTAAGAAGTGTTGGAGCAAACTGAACGTTAATTGCTTGATGATTTAACCATTTTCAGCATAGAATAAATGTGACAGAGAGCGATGGTAAAGAACATGCACATTTGATGGTAATGGACATTTAGCGTGAAAGGAAGAAAAGCATTTGTACAAGGAAGAACCAGCGAGTTCTGCTGGATTCTGGGCCACAGGCCCAAAGAGGCCCTGGGTCTGTGTTGGTGCAGTTTGCACGTTCCCCCATGGTCATGCAGGGAATTACAGCATGTGCGTCTCTGGGTGCCCTTCGCTGACTCTTACTGCTTTATTTGTCTGTGTATAGGGCATCAAATTACTGTAACCCTACTGGATGAGCAGCTGCTGAAAATGGATGAGGAAGGAAATGTCATCCATTGATTTATCAGACTGCTAAAAACAAGTACATTACAGAGTAAGCTGGCAACCTGATGGTCAGCGACACTGACTAGTAACCATGAAGCCGTCGGTTAACGGAACCACCTTAGAGCAACCCGCTTAACTAGAATCTCTATGACAGAACTGGGTAGGTTTGTCTCTGTTTCTTTAGCATGGCGGCTCTCTTCGTCGACCAAGTGCCACTTCAGATCAAAGCAAAGCAGGCAGGTATCACATGGGTGAAAAAATCACAGTAACCTGAATCACAGTAACAAATTACTGTCGCGTACCACCTTGGGTTACTCAGAGTACCTATGGTGGTATGTGTACCACAGTTTGAGAAACACTGCTGATCACAGACACAAATTCCACCTACACACTCTGATTCTTTGCGCCAAAATGTCAACAGGTCAAAACAGGAGAGTGCCGTACCAGGCAGTAAACTTTACTCGTTAATTATTGCTGGTGCCGCGAGGCTCCGTGGGGCCGGATAAAAGCAGGACGATCCCCCAGTGAAGCTACAGCTAATTTGGCAGCGCTAATGCTCAGGGGGCATTAATTGGGGAGGAATAACCATGAAGCGAAAGAGAAGCAGGCATTGTTGGGCACAGCTGTGCTGGGGGCCCCGGACGGGAACAGGGGGGGCCGGCCTCCTCTCCACCAGATTATTCAAATCTAATGACTTCCCTACATAAAGGCCGACTTGGTACAGTGCTCTCAATCACAGGAGGCCTTGAAATGCTTCGCTTCCCCAAGCGGGACCCATGTGGGGCGAATCCCTTCTGGAGAGTCTCGCTCCAGAGCGGCTCCACAGGCGGGCGGCCCGTCGGGGGGGGGGGGGGAACAGGCCTCGGAGCCCCGGGAGGCCGGGTGACCTGAGCCCCCGGCCAGCAGCACCTGGGGGTGGCACACTGAGGTGGCCGCCACTGCTCACTGGCTTGTGTGAGAGCCCCCCCACGGAGGCCTCCATCCTCCAACGCTCGAGAGAACACAACGAGGTTCTGAAGAGGCAGACACATCTAGCCAGATGCCCGGCGTCCGGATAAACGAGCTCTTCCCCAATTGGCTATGCAGAGAGGAAGAGGCGTACCTGACCACAGCTTTCGGCCACATGTGTTTCAAACAGCAAAGTCTCCCTCCCCGCATGGATATGGGGAATCATGTTCCATGCAGAACACGCCTCACAGACAAGCCTCCTTATTCTTAACTACAATCTGCTCTCTGCACAGAACCCCAAAACCCCCTTCCCCAGATCACTGTGACTGAGGCCCAGACCGAATCCTCAGCCCTTGTGTTGCTTCTGCAGAGATGAACGCGTCTCCCGAAACGGCGCGGCCTTCTTCCGCGTTTCATTACCAGGCTTCTCAGTGGCAGACAGCTTCACCTGGACTGCGAAGCTTTTCCTGTGACGGGAAACCCCTAAAAGCCCTCTGTAATAGATATTAAACGGGCATATGCTGATTTTAGAGCAGTGACGTGTAGATCAGTGCATATTTGTGGGGCGTGAAATAATGATGTCATCCCCATTTAAAAATGTATTTCACTGCTCATCACTGTTTCATGATAGCTGACATTAATAAAGAAAATCTGCATAATCTAATCTGCGACCTGCAACCCTGCAACTTGGAAAATAGATGGATGGATGGATGGATGGATTGTTGGATTAGTAAGGTTTCTTAAACAGTAGTGGCTACCTGGTAAACCTTTACTTTTTATGCAAATAACTTAAGGTTTAGCTGTTTACTTTAAGTTTAGCGAGGATTTTCTGCAGACCTACAAATACCATCCCGACAGGATCCATGCAGGGTCCGGAAACCTCCGGTCATTTTCCACATGTGGAATTTTCTGCGCAGCAGTCGGGCCAGTAGAGCCTTTCCAATCTTGTGCTCGACAAATTTAACCTGTGATGTCAGCGGTCTGGCCTACGGGATGGGGGGGGTTTGGGGAGCAAGAGAGGTGGTGAGGGCCTGGCGAGAGGCTGCAGAGCCAGATCGTGGGGTGCCAACATGCCACTTAAAAATACAAGAAGGGAAAGCGAAGGGAAAGCAAAGAGCTAAACTGACACAGTGTAGGAGATCGCAGGGAACTGAGTGGGCACAGCAAAGCAGAGCACAGAAGAGGCGGGGCACAGCAAAGCAGAGCACAGAAGAGGCGGGGCACAGCAAGGCAGAGCACAGAAGAGGCGGGGCACAGCACAGCACAGAAGAGGCAGGGCACAGCAAGGCAGAGCACAGAAGAGGCAGGGGAACAGAAGAGGCGGGGCACAACAAGGCAGAGCACAGAAAAGGCGGGGCACAGCAGAGATGTGGCACAGCATAGGCAGGGCACAGCAGAGATGTGGCACAGCAGAGGCAGGGCACAGCAGAGATGGGGCACAGCAGAGGCAGGGCACAGAAGAGGCGGGGCACAGCAAGGCAGGGCACAGAAGAGGCGGGGCACAGCAAGGCAGGGCACAGAAGAGGCGGGGCACAGCAAGGCAGAGCACAGAAGAGGCGGGCCACAGCAAGGCAGAGCACAGAAGAGGTGGGGCACAGCAAGGCAGAGCACAGAAGAGGCAGGGGAACAGAAGAGGCGGGGCACAACAAGGCAGAGCACAGAAAAGGCGGGGCACAGCAGAGATGTGGCACAGCATAGGCAGGGCACAGCAGAGATGTGGCACAGCAGAGGCAGGGCACAGCAGAGATGGGGCACAGCAGAGGCAGGGCACAGAAGAGGTGGGGCACAGCAAGGCAGGGCACAGAAGAGGCGGGGCACAGCAAGGCAGAGCACAGAAGAGGTGGGGCACAGCAAGGCAGGGCACAGAAGAGGCGGGGCACAGCAAGGCAGGGCACAGAAGAGGTGGTGCACAGCAAGGCAGGGCACAGAAGAGGCGGGGCACAGCAAGGCAGAGCACAGAAGAGGCGGGGCACAGCAAGGCAGAGCACAGAAGAGGCAGGGGAACAGCAAGGCAGGGCACAGAAGAGGCGGAGGAACAGCAAGGCAGAGCACAGAAAAGGCGGGGCACAGCAGAAGCAGGCCACAGCAGAGATGGGGCACAGCAGAGGCAGGGCACAGCAGAGGCAGGGCACAGCAGAGATGGGGCACAGCAGAGGCAGGGCACAGCAGAGGCAGGGCACAGCAGAGATGGCACACGAGCGAGGTTTCATAACAAAAGCTCACAGAGGCTCCAAGAGCACAATGCTTCATTCCAGCACTGCTCCCTGCTCCCTGTGAAGTCAGGCCTCCTTCTATGTCCATCTCAGTCCCTGTTACTCATATCCCAAGCGGCATCTTAGAAAGTCAGAGCCCAGTAGCAGTTTCTGCCAACTTGGGGCGGAGCCTGTGAGCCTCCAGTCACGTGGCGGCTTCCCGGATCAGAAACGCATCGCCTTTGCCGTTTCCCGCTGCCCGTGTTTACCACAAATAAGAGCCGCAGATCTATGTCTGGAATTTAGTGGGTGGGGCCACGTCCTCTGGTTGGGATCTGCCCTCCGTGAGAGCTACATGACCCCCACGGAAGGCCGCAGCGAGGCAGCGACCCCATAGCTGGGAAAGGAACTTGTGTTTGGGAGTTCAGCTCATGGGGGGGGGGTTGTGTGGTGGGGGGTGGGATGGGACACAGATGAGACACACAGAATGTCTGACAGAAACTCTGGAACAAATGAGCAGCCTCGGAAGTTATGTTACGGTAGCTGGCGTGCCGCTTGCGGTGGGGGTGCAAGATTTACATGTACGGTACGGCGTGCCGTCCTCGCACAAAGGGCCCGTTTCATGCCACAATGAATGTTCGCATTGACGGGCGCATGACTGCGATATAAATACACAGCGGAGGCATGTGAAAATACCACTCATTCTAAATTAATAAGCGCTATTAAATGCTGCCGTCAGAATGGCTGCATTGTCATCGGCGAATGCCTTGTAAACAATCCGCATTGATGCACAACCTGTGCCCATCCGAGGGTGCAAACGAGAGGTTAAGTGCTCGGAATTAATCCCGTCGGGCTCTATTTTGGGGAAGCGGGCTCAGTGTGAAACAGTCTAAAGCAGTTCACTGGAAACATTCATACAATCTCGCAGGCCACACGCATGCAGGCAGGCAGGTCCAGGCCAGCTGGAGGTCCTGCGTCCCGAGGAGCAAGAAAATGTGCCGATGACCTCTGCATGGGAAAAAAGGCAAATAAAAAACCCTCGGATTTTCCATTTCCTTGAAAGTGGACGAAGACACCAAAGTGAGCTCACGGCCTGGACTTTGGAACGGCCAAGTCTCTGCAATGGGATTCAAGTGACGATCGCTACAAGAACCTGTGTTTACAGCCCGAGCGCACTGTGACAGCATGGTGTGAGATCCCGAGCGCGCTGTGACAGCATGGGGCGAGATCCCGAGCGCGCTGTGACAGCAGGGTGCGAGATCCCGAGCGCGCTGTGACAGCAGGGTGCGAGATCCCGAGCGCGCTGTGACAGCATGGGGCGAGATCCCGAGCGCGCTGTGACAGCAGGGTGCGAGATCCCGAGCGCGCTGTGACAGCATGGGGCGAGATCCCGAGCGCGCTGTGACAGCAGGGTGCGAGATCCCGAGCGCGCTGTGACAGCATGGGGCGAGATCCCGAGCGCGCTGTGACAGCAGGGTGCGAGATCCCGAGCGCGCTGTGACAGCATGGGGCGAGATCCCGAGCGCGCTGTGACAGCAGGGTGCGAGATCCCGAGCGCGCTGTGACAGCAGGGTGCGAGATCCCGAGCGCGCTGTGACAGCATGGGGCGAGATCCCGAGCGCGCTGTGACAGCAGGGTGCGAGATCCCGAGCGCGCTGTGACAGCAGGGTGCGAGATCCCGAGCGCGCTGTGACAGCATGGGGCGAGATCCCGAGCGCGCTGTGACAGCAGGGTGCGAGATCCCGAGCGCGCTGTGACAGCATGGGGCGAGATCCCGAGCGCGCTGTGACAGCATGGGGCGAGATCCCGAGCGCGCTGTGACAGCATGGGGCGAGATCCCGAGCGCGCTGTGACAGCAGGGTGCGAGATCCCGAGCGCGCTGTGACAGCAGGGTGCGAGATCCCGAGCGCGCTGTGACAGCATGGGGCGAGATCCCGAGCGCGCTGTGACAGCAGGGTGCGAGATCACGAGCGCGCTGTGACAGCATGGGGCGAGATCTCCAGCGCGCTGTGACAGCATGGGGCGAGATCCCGAGCGCGCTGTGACAGCATGGGGCGAGATCCCGAGCGCGCTGTGACAGCATGGGGCGAGATCCCGAGCGCGCTGTGACAGCATGGTGCGAGATCCCGAGCGCGCTGTGACAGCATGGGGCGAGATCCCGAGCGCGCTGTGACAGCAGGGTGCGAGATCCCGAGCGCGCTGTGACAGCATGGTGCGAGATCCCGAGCGCGCTGTGACAGCAGGGTGTGAGATCCCGAGCGCGCTGTGACAGCATGGGGCGAGATCCCGAGCGCGCTGTGACAGCAGGGTGTGAGATCCCGAGCGCGCTGTGACAGCAGGGTGTGAGATCCCGGACAGCCACTTAGCTGGCAATGGAGCTGCACCAATGTAAACTGTCACCTGAGTGTGGATTGTACGGTTGACCTTGCTGTCGTGACGTGTGGAGGGGGGGACCGGGATACCATTGTAGGTCCTTAGTGCATGGATGTAGCTCCCAGCATCCCATGGTGCAGCAGATGCAGGCAGTTGGCCAAGAAACGTGACCCTTAAGCTGCCCGTCGGTGACCTCTGCAAAGGTCTGTGTCACTAACTATCACCCTTCCTCCACACAGTCAGCCACTATCAAAGTGGGCCACATTCTGCTGGTTACAGCAAACTCCACACAGGGAATGAGCTCCGGAAAACACAGGAACACAGAAACAGGAGCCCATGGCTTCCGCAGCGGCACAGCATTCCGGCCCAAGAGCGGCGTGTCCGTCTCAAGCCGAGAACCTCTGCCGAACATGCCTAAAAATACGCAGGCAACTGGCGGAGGGCTGACATTTCTATGCGTTTGCCTTCCTTTAAACAGATCCAGACTCTCTCGCCATGTGCTCACTTGGGTGCTTTTGAAAATGGAGGGTGGGGAGGCGGGTTCTGTTTTCATATGAGAGACATTTAAAAACCAGACGAAAAACAATCAAGCAGGGGCAGGAGGGGTCATATTTTTTCCATGGATGGGAGGATGCGTCCCGGAGGAGAGGTGGGCGAGGTCAGCCCAGGTGAGCGTGTACAGCACCTCACCGCGACGTGTCCCGAGGTCTGAAGCCAGGGAACATTTCTAATGTAGCCAAACCGTATATTTATCATGTATATTTATAATGTATATCTTCGAGCCTTTAGCCTGTGATCAAGACCCATAATGGATCTTGTCAGTTTCATATCTAACACACCGTGAGAAAGATTGGCACCATAGTCTAGGGAGAACCCAGCATGTTTCTCCTGGATACATGGGTGTGGAAAATGCAGGCTTGAACGCTCAGCCAAAGCCTGCATTCCAAGCAACGTACAGTTTTCATAACTGGATATTTTCACTGAAACAGCCCAGGTTAAGTTCCATACACAAGGGTATCACAGCAGGAATCCCCCTGGGAGGGGGTCCCCGCTCCTAACCAATATGCTGCCTTTCTACTGTCACCCATAGGAGCTGCAGTTCTTAGTTACAGCATTTAACCCCATTGAAGGCCATGTGGGAATGGCTGATGTTGGTATTAAAGCTGTCGACCTTTAGCCTTGGGGCATACCCCACCCCTCCCAATCCTCCCAACTGAAATGGGAAACGATGATGTGAAAGATGACGCGCGACTCGGATGCCAACCCAATGGGGCCGTGTTCTCGGGCGGTCTTGAGTTGCTCTGCATCAGCACTTTTCAGCCTGGGGGATTGCAGGTCATGTTCATTTTAAGGACGTGCCCTCCTGTGGCTGGTTTCACCTGACCTTTGAGTGACCTTCAAAGCCCCTCCTCACGATGGTGACGTGAATCAAACGGGGAGTCGTCTCTAGGTACGATGATGAAGGAAGCTGGGGAGGAAGCCGGCGGGAGGCACCGAGAGGTAGAGATGGAGAGACAGGGAAGGCTGTAAGGGAGAGAGACTGAGAGATCAGAAAGATTAAGGTAGAAGCAAACGGAGGGAGAGCTAAGGAGGTCAAAGCAGGAAAAGCGAGGGAAGATTTATAATCAAGGGTTAAGCAGTCGCTGCATTCGGGAGATAAGTTATGGTATGTTGTTGAGCAAAGACAGGATCAGGAGATTACTGGTGTGCTTAGGTGTCTTAAGATTAGCTGTATACCGGAAATTCAACTCTGGGGCTCGGGAGAGAGGCAGACGAGGAGAAAAAGGAGAAGATGGGATCGATAATGGGCTCAGGGAGGAGCCGAGAGCTACCGCAGGTCCAGAGGGGCGTTTCCAGCACACGGCGCAGTGGCTGAGAGACTTGGGCTGGTGGCCAACTGGTTTTAACAAACGAAACCACTGTCGTAGCCTTTAATAAGGCACTTAACCAGAGCGTCTTCTGTAAATAGCAGTGTAAACGAGCAAAAGTGTAAAACCCCAAGCTGAATAAAACCATTTGCTAAGGACAAAGGAAGAGAATGCATCCTTATCTGTCGATCTGAACCACAGAGGAGGATTCCTGGGAGGAAGACGGCAATGAATAAGCCAGTCTCACCCGGGAAAAGGCCAAGAAGAGACAGAATTTTGGTAAATCCCTGGAAAATCCGGATGACAACTTCAGTCTTAATGCACACAATTATTTATAAGCAGACTTACTGACATGTCTGCATCTGGGTCACAGTGACACCCTTGCAATCTGGGTCTTACCACATTGCCAAAATATACCAGAGTGGACCCAAGGGGCCACTTTCCTAATAAACATCCCTATTCTGTGGGCAGCCAATTACCTGAGGAACCGTGCAGTGGCTAAATGCTTAAGTGAGTGTTGCAGAGCATATGTTGGACAGCGAGGTTTCTTATTGAAACGCGTCCTCATTTCCTAATATGGAGCCAGTGGCTCCCCAATCCTGTCAGCTGACCTTTATTTCCACAGCTGTATTGCACAGATCATTAACATGCAGTAAATACATTATGCATCCATCCATCCATGCAACTATCTTCCAACTGTGCATCCAGTAGAGGGTCACAGGAGGGAGCTGGAGCCTATTTCTAGCAGCTCATGACACAACACAGGTGAAAGGAATGCCAGTCTACCAGAGTTAATAATCATCCATCCATCCATCCATCTTCTGTAACCACTTATGCTATTCAGGGGGAGCCAATCCTGGAGGCTACGAGCACAAGGCAGGGAACAACCCAGGATGGGGTGCCAACCCACCTCAGGGCACACTCACACACCATTCACTCACACACACACACACATACACACACACCATTCACTCACACACATACACACCATTCACTCACACACACACACTCACACATCATTCACTCACACACACACACACACTCACACACCATTCACTCACACACACACACACACACTCACACACCATTCACTCACACAAGCACACCTAAGGGTAATTTGGCAACTCCAAATAACCTCAACATGTTTTTGGACTGTGGGGGGGAACTCGGAGTGCCTGGAGGAAAGAAATTAATAATCATCAATAGAACAACTAAAACCCTCCAAACACCAAGTATTGTTAAAGTAAAATAAACAGGCCTGTAATTCAGTTTATGATCAGCTATTTGTGCAAAAAGAAATGCATAACTACAGCTGCAGGCTTCCGGGACACAGATGGATGCTTGAATTGCCATAAACCTTGATGCATTCTGGATTCTTCTGGATTCTCCAATCAATCCATCAGCTCTTACATTTCAAATGTTTGCTGTCCTTCTCCTCCATGATGGTGAGTTTTGCCCAATTCCACAGCACTAATGCAGTAATGGAGATTTATCCCCGTAATATGTGATGTCTGTCTGTTCATTGCAATAAGGAATGTGAATTGCTCTTTGCAATATGGAATGAATAAATCTGCAGATTGTTGCGTTGCAAAAAAGAAAAGAAATGAACTGTAATAAGAAACACAAATCCATTTACTGCAATGAGAAATGTGTATCTTTCTCTTGCAATCAGGCATTCATATATCTGATTTCGCAATAGGGAATGTGGATCTCTGCATTTCAGTGGGGGTACAGAGCATGATATTGTAATGAAGAGCCACCTCTATGGGGGAATATAAACATGAAAAGCAATGATATAGTGTGACAACTGAAGAACAGGATGGATCTGTTGTCGCATTAAAATCTGTGCAACGCTGAGTACAGTTTACAGGCCTCATCCTGCAGCAGAGCCCCCCCGCTCTCCCAGCACTGTCATCATCACTTTTTAAAGGGTTTTCAATTCAAACCTTCTGCCTGCCCTTACATTAGGCCAAGTAAACCTGTCAGGAATATTACATTTGCTTTAAAGCCTGACCTGGCAGGAAAGTCTTCTAGAAGCAGCGATGACAGTTTTGCAGACATGCTTAGCTGCTGTCACGAATAACACGGCCATTTGTCCATACATGGGAGAGTCACAGGCATGTCAGTTGGGAGGAGATTTTGGAGGAATTCAGTACGGAAAAAAAGAGGAAAATCATCACTCTGGAGAATCTCCGCCAGAAGAGTTGCATCACAGGTACACAAACATGCAGTTTCAGCTGTGTGAGAGCAGCCTGTGCTGCCCCCAACCCCTCCCAAAGCCTGTGCCTGGGCCCATTCTTCATACCGAATCAAACATTTCCATACAGTGAATGAGAAACTGAGATATGGCACCTGTCCTTCAGATTGGCCCAGAGACGAGGGCCAATCAGCTGCTGGGCTGCCTGAGCCTCTCACTCACACACAGTTACTTCACAGAAACAGAGAATAACCACTGACAGGCTAAAGTCCTCACACTGTAACAGCAGCGTGCCGCACACAGAAATATAGCTACACACCAGATAATGTAGCCAACTAGCTAGAAGGTTAAGCTGCGTGTCTGTCCTCCACACCCCTGGCTCACACTTTATTGTCCCCGAGGCCTGTTCTTCAAGGCAAAGAACAGCCTAAAAACTGATACAGGGAGGGTGTCGTGACTCTGCCCCCCTCAGAGAGTAGCAAGAGAGGACAGGGCCAGCTGATGCCGGTTAAAATGTTGGGCAGAGGTTGGAGGCGATGTTCTAATGATGCCTGCAGGAGCAATCGCTCGTTTGAGTCCACTTTACAGTCACAAATAAATCAGAGCATGTAAAAATAAGACATCAAAGGCCCACATGCAAACAGAGTAACAGAAACACTGAGCCCCAGGACTGTACATGCTACTGCGGTCAGGTTATTTATGCCTTGGTGTTTACAGCATACAAGCTTCCTCTGAACAATCGCTTCCATACCGACAGAAAAGCCCTAAAACACTCAGCTGTTACTGTTCCTTGTAAGAAGCTGATAACTTAATAGCTTAAAAAGCCAATCAGTGCAATGCACTCGTGTCGATTGGCTTCTTTTTAGATGGAGGGCTGTAGCTGTCACTGCGGTGGCCTCTGAACTCCAAACCCCAGGAGCAGGGAAGACAGGAAACGACGACTATCTCCAAATAATAATAAGAAGAAAAACACACCAGCTTACCTGCTCCTTCATGGTTCATCTTCACAGCAACCTGCATAAAAGGAAAAATACCAAATCACACACAAAGCATGTACAGAAATACAAAAGATTAACAGCAGCATACCCAGCAGCTGTTGGAATAGAATAAGGCTGCACCTAAAGTTCATTCAAAGTTCATCCATGTACATTTATTTTTCCAACAGGTGCCACATATTTTCTTCATTTTACAACTTCACCCTAACCATGCACATAAATATCTGTGGTAAGTATCCACATATCAAATGTACTGCATTACATTGTATGTGTCATGCCTCATACGAGCAGTATTTGAAGAGTGTCAAATTTACTTACATATGCCGTACTAAACAATCTTTCCAGTGTGATTCTAGCCTTTGAACAGAGCTGTAACGCTACTGGTTCTACTTTGGAACATAAAAGAACATAGAACACTCAACTGAAGTCATTTTGAATTCCGATCAGTGCTAAAATAAATATGAACATGGAATGAAGAACTCGAAACGCTGCTGAGATTAACAACATGGAATGGGGAACTCATAGAAGCGGTAAGATAAATAGGAACATGGAACCTGGAATTCAGAACAGAGCACTTGTTCCACAATGAGCAAGATCTTTGCCTGTCCCTGAAGTTGTTTCTCTAAGGTCAGGCGACTGGACTTCAAGGTAGTTAACCTTTCTCAAAGTGAAAGTGCCATCTATGTTTGTGGGAGGGGGGTGCTTCAGCATTCCAAAGCTAATCTTCTGGAATCTTTCTCTTCCTGAACAAATCCCTTGTCTTTGTATTCAACCATCCAAGTCAATCTTAACTAACATCTCAGGAAACCCAGAAAATATCAGTCTCCGACTCTGATCTCTAAGCCTGTCTGTGCTGAATTACATTCTTTCTGTTCAGCACACCGAACCACAAACTGCCAGTTCTGAGAACTAAGTTGCCCCCCCAGCCTTCCTACCATTAAAATATGACCTATGACAAAATTGGGATGGGATTTAAAAATGCATCATTCAGCGTCCTTTTGAGAACCTCTCCTCAGGATGTCTAATTTCAGAAGTAGGCAAGACCACAGTGTGCGACATAAGAAAACAAACAACAGTCAGTCAGCAGTGAGGTCTGTGCACTTCTCCTGGTCCATGCTGGCCTTTCCACTCACTGTCCTTCTCAGCTTTAAATATGTCCTCTCGTAGGCTTTCTCCTTCCTTAGCACCATCTCCAGGACAACAGTGCCTCTACTTGCTCTTTCCTCCAATCCTGCCCTCAGCAAGGACTCATCTGTTGAAACTGCACTGATGTTTTTTGCAGACAGTTCAGCTAAAATTAATCCCGAGGAAAAACAGGCATCACACAAAAAAAAGAGAAAAAGTGAAGGGCCTGGTCCTGAATACTCCTGTTATGTGGATGTACACTTTTTATAGCATCTTCCAACCCTTAAACACATTCTTCCAATTCTTTATTCAGTTCATGTAACTGGTGTCCCATAAAGGAAGACCTTGCCTTGAACTCTTCAGAATACAGAAGCTATATCTGCAGCTATTGAAAATGGAAGGACGGACAGATTTATTGAATTCAGTTTACTGCTGTTTTTCAGCATTCTCCTTACTGATGGACAATGTTTCTACCAATCAGCTAAATTCTCATGCTACTGACAGAAAGAAACTAGTAGCACCAGGTCCAAATATTAGCTTGCCTAAGTCCTTCCTGTGTCTACAATGCACTCTCCTGGTAAGGTTATGTTACAGTATTTTAAAAGCAAATTATTGACATGAATGTCCCTCATTCCCTCATTGTTCACCAGTGATCAAGCTCCAGAGTCACTGTCAGCCCCTCATATGCCCGGATGAGCGAACGCTCTGATGTTTATGTGTAGTTTTCTGGTGCAAATCGCAGGTGGGAATTACGCAACATGATCCGCGAACTCCCTCATGTTCGGGATTTTTATGTAGCATGCACGACTAATCGGAAGCACATTTACTCACGTCGCTGAATCCACTGAAAAAGGTGGTACCATATAAAAGGTTTAAGATGGCATTCCAAAAACTAGACCAGATGTGTTCAGTCATGAAGACAAATCTCCTCTGGTTCCTCCACCGGGGGTACCCCACGGAGCCATTCGGGGGCCCATGCTTATTAACCAATGCCTGGCAACCTATTCTAAGATAGACAGATCCACAGTGCAGAACCCATAAATCCCTTGTCAGCTCCTCCTATCTCAGTGAATAAAGTCCTCCCTCTGGCCTTTAAACCCCCCCCCCCCCCCCCGAAAAAAAATTCTCTTGGCATGAGTTTTCAAAGTCAACTGGAATCCTCTGCCTTGGCCAGATGTGACCCCCAGAGTACTGTATGATCCACTTCCTTCTTTACAGAAGACACTGCTATACTTAGCAAAGGTCCTGACCACTCAGGACCAGAATGTCTAGCTTTCATCATGGTGGACGCAGAAAGAGTGTGCTTTCCTCCTGTGCATGTATACTGCAGAATAATTACATTAAACATCCCTCAGGTGCATTTACAGGTAAGGCACGATCGAGTTTCACTACTTTTACATGCACAGTTAAGTCGAGCTACGTTTATAGCTCAACTATGGCATTTAATCGGACTACTGTCCTTGTCCCAGTATACTGTACATGCACAGGAGGGGAATCGATTTATCGACCGAAGTATGTCCGACTCCACTACAATAGGTGGCGATATGGCTCCTTTCAGTTTGTTAATACTGGGCTTTTTCCGGTTGATGTATTACGCCACAGAGAGTAAAAAACATAATAAAATTTATAGTTAAGGATGCATGAAATGAAGTGACACAAGCTTTGATTGCGATCTGGTCAGAAGAATAGATAAAACAAGGTCAGGATAGCATAACAAGAAAGTATTTTGTATAATATACTATGACAGCATGGTATTGGATTTTTTTCAAATATTGTAATGTGATTTTGTTGTAATAAATATTGGGGTATTTAAGAAAAAAATGGAGTTCAACATAAATTTCTGACTAACCCGTCTAGGAGTGATTTACAGAGCAAGGATGAAAATGATTATGATTGTCTTGGAGAGTGCATGCAGCGTTCATGCAAAATTATACTAGATAAAAACTGAAAAGGAATAATCATTAAAATTGCAAAAGTTGCAAGGTTTTATTCCCTATGACAGAGTAAAAATGTTTTAGCGAGACTTAAACTCCCTACGCTATAATATCCTTACCAAACTGAAGGTAAGAAAAAGCATGATCTTAATCTAGCTGACTAGAATGTAAGAATTGGATGCACATAACATGCGACTTTGGTATTAATATCACACGTCGTCCAGTTCTACAGAGAGATACAGCCATTTTTCAAATTCGGTACAAAATACCCCGCTTCGCATTGTGATGTCATTCGGCACCAGTACCAGGTTTTACGCCAGTGGAAAACTAACACCTTAAAGTACTGTACTTTGGGAACCTTCTTGAAGTACCAAAAGTACGGTACCTGCTGCGGTGGAAAAGCGACCTTTAGCTGAGCGGTGAATCGGACGGCTTTACAGGGCTATGCTCCAGGTTTCTACTGTGTGTCAGCTTCTTCGGTTACTTCCGGGTCAAAGCCCAGGAGGAAAGTGTGAAGCATGTGCAGAGTGCCTAGGCCAGTTTGGGTTCGATTGAACGTTTACATGCAGGAGTAAATCGGCTTCCAATCCCATTATCCGGGAGTCCTTGTCCGACTTTGAGAAATTCGATTTAGTATGATTTCGGTCGAACTAACAATGGGATGGAGTGGTGGCTCTGAGGCTAGGGACCTGTGCCAGCAACTGGAAGGTTGCTGGTTTGAATCCCATGAATACCCAGAGTGATTCTACTCTGTTGGGCCCTTGAGCAAGGCTCTTAACCTGAAATTGCTTTGTTGGGGTATGACGTTAATCTACGTCCAGCCCTGTAAACAGGTCCTCCAACTTACAGGGGAAAAACCTGGGGGTTGGTGGCAGGATTGGCAATTCTGCCACTGGGAAAAAAACCCCACACTGGTCCATTCGGACTAGTGTGGGGCTGAGGTATCACCCGCTCCATGGCTGCACTCAGGTTCTCATCCCTGAGGTAGTTTGTCGTGTGGTGGATGCAGCAACACGCTGTAATCAGTGCATGATCCTCACCTCAGTCGGACTAACATGTTTACATGTACTTTAAAAGTTTGGTTTTAGTCAAACACGATAATTCAATTTTCTTAGTGTGCATGTAAACGTACTGACTGCATAGTACCAGCACAGCCTGGTTCTCAAGTGCTCTGACATCACACCAGGAGCTCATCTATACAGAAGCAGGACCCATTCACTGCAAAATGCCTGCAGCGTGTGCGAGAGGGAAGAATTTAAATAGCAGGGGGTTACTGGACAGCCCCTCCCCCCAATCTGCACTGGACTGCTGCACAACTCCCAGGGCAAAACGACATTAATGTGACTGGCATGCAAAAAAAGCACTTCACCAAATAATTTGGCGTAACCCATGAGCACCCGGGGGCAAAAAGCATGGAAAAAGCAGAGGTAAGGCGCAGCGTACTGGTGCAAGTCAAACCTTTCACAAAATGGGCTTTTGAATTGGCTTCATTTAATTTATAAACACTAAGAGGGGGAAGATGAATTACAGCAAATTGAATTTGCGGTGCATTTTCTTCCTCCTTTCCCAGAGCTAATTTACCTCTCTAAGTGCAGAGTAATTGCATTTGGCCCTGTCACCGAACATTGCGAGCAGAGAGAGATAATCTCGCAGGTGAAAAAGGAGCCCCCAGCTCCAGCCGCCCAGGCCTCTGCCTTTGTGCCTTATGAGAGAAAAGCCCGCAGATTGGGCAAGGCATCCAGGCAGGGGGCCAGAAGCTCGGCGGGCCCACATTCGCACTTTGCACCACAATGGTGGGCTTTCAGGTGTGCTGGGCACTGGAGGGCGCTGGAGACAGGCAGGGTGGGGAGGGCAGGCATTGAGCCACACCTCCTGGGGGAATCCCAGGGAGACAGCGTCCAAGGCACATACTGTAGGAGGAGGGTCTCCACTGGGGGGGGGGGGGGGGCTAGTTGAGGCTTCAAAGGAGCGGATCTGTAATGGTGTGAAGCTTCACACTTCTATCAAGTTTTTAATGAAAAAAAGTCTCTACGGCAAGGAGAAGGTGGCAGGCTGGAGAGCTCTGGGTGCACCTGGAGGGGCATGTAGCGTGGTTGGCGATCTTCTCACCAGGGGCGGCTTTGTGTTGGTGATGGCAGGGCTTAGCAGATCCTCCAGAATTCTGCATAGAGGGTTATCTCTTGATCAGGGTAGCTATCCCAGCATCCAGTTAAACTGTCTCCCAGTCACACACAGCAAGAGGCCCCACTGCTGCCACACCCAGCCACCCCTCACAATGGCGAGCAACCCCACAGCTCCCGTCTGTGCCCTCGGGGGCCGGGAGGAGGCCCCAGGCCTGACACGGTGGGCGTACAGCTCCCCACATCCCACATGGCGCGGTCAGATGGGGGATTAACCCCATCTTCAGGCGGAACAAATCCACCCCCCCAGCTGTGCCTGCTCCATCTATCCACACCTGCAGCGTCAGGCTCTCTGTGGGATGGGAGGATGTGCAGCACTATTGGGGGACCCCACTCTGGTATCTCTCTGCACCCCCTTCCCAGCCCCACCTGCGCATGAGCCCCCCCTAGACTTGTAGTCAAGACCGCCTAAACCAAGACAAAGACACTACCAAGACCAGAGGGTATCGAGACCAAGACAAGACCAAGACTAAGACCAAGACAAAGTCGAGAAAAGACCAAGACCGAGACCGAGACCAAAAAAAAGACTCCCTTAACTTTTGTTTGATGTTGAGGACTGACATGACGGGTACTGACTGGTCCCAAAGTCATCTGACAAAACAGCTAACACCTCCAACAACTGTCTAAAGAATGGGAAATATGTAACTGATTTCAATTACTACTTCTACTTAATTTGTAGATGAAATTGTAACATCAAATTGAAGACACACAATTATAAACTTGAAATTGAATCATGTCCCATTGTAGTAGTACTATCCAAATGACACTGTATGATATCAACTTCCCTGAAATGGATTAGGCCTGTTAAGTCAACACAACATCATATGCAGATGTTATTTGAAATCCAATGCTTACATTTATTTAGTCAACACCATTTTAAGTAAAATACTGTAATCAAGCAATATAAAGACATGTGCACACGTCACATGAATAAAATGCAAACTACAAATACTATATACCAATATAAACTGCACATCAAATTGTGCATTAATAAAAATAAGGACAAGTGCTTAAAAGATTCTGACATCTTGATGTCTGCAGTGGCATCTGCAGTGGCATCTGCAGTGGCATGTGATTACAACACACTGCCAATGATATCAAGCCTGTTGTTCAGTAGGGCAAGAACAATGGAACACAGACTTTATGGACAAATAGCAGATTGATAAACTAATACAGATAGATGAAACACATAAAAACAGAGAGAGAGAGAGAACGAGAGCATCACTGTTAATAGGCATATTTTCAGAGAGGAGGGAGAGAGATAAAACAGTTCACATTTTAAAATAGTGGTTGATTGCACAAAACTAAAGATTGCAACATCTTATAGCCTGTGATGCTGGATCTAACTTTTAACTAGCGCTACACTTATTTTGCGCGTATAACACGTATTTTGATTGGATGAGCGCCAATGTCTGAATCACAACAAAATGCATGTATATCATTGATTGGTTGCATTTGAAGGGCGCGAAATGCGAAATAATAATAAGGTTGCATTATCGAATGTTACGTTGTGTGTCATGGATACTTTTCGCGCCAAATCTCCCGACTACTATGTCGATCTGAGACAGCAAGACCAAGACAGCGAGACCAAGACAAGACCGAGGGATCCGAGACCAAGACAAGATCAAGACCAAAGGCCGTCGAGACTGTGACAAGACCAAGACCACGTGAAAGTGGTCTCGAGACCGGTCTCAAGACATCCAACTCTAGCCCCCCCCCCCCTTGAGGATTAACACAGCCTTCCTTCATTTTATTTTATTTTTTAATTGGTCACTTCAGATGTAGCAATCATAGTTGAGAGACATCCCATAATACTTCCTGCCAGTCCCTCGGGACAAAGATGTCTATATATGAAACCTAAATTCAGCTAGATGAGGAAGAAATCTGTAAGGAGAGGTGATATGAACCCCCACTTTACTGTGGAAGGCTTTCCATCGATCGGGGCCAGTTTTCCAGCCTTGGCGCTCGCTCCCTGGGGCCTCACAGGAGAATGCTTACTCACCAGGCTTTATTTTAACACCGAGCCGGTAGGTAATAACTTTCCCTCATATACACACAGGCGAGTGTTGGAGTTCCACAACAATTGGCTCACTCATGACCTCATAAATTCACTCCCTGATTCGTTCGTTCACCACAGCACAAGCTATAAAGAATACCGGCTTATTCAAGTTAGGCTTTGCACAAAACGGTTTTATGTTTTTGTTACTGTACTGGAATATTCTGCACTCTGCTGTCATTGGGCTCAACATCCATGCTGGTGAGGTTCTGTAAGCTGTGGTGAGCTTTCACATCATAACATGCTCTGAGAAGGAGACTTCATTTTGTCTGAATGGGAGAAGCCTAATCCTTTGACCACTCACTAAAGCCATCACCCTTTTAACTGTCCTGTTACAATCCGGCCAGTAGCAGTCACCACTGATGCTGTACGGCAGCGATGAGGCGTGTCTAACACTCCTTCACCGCAGTCTCCTTTAAGCACATTTGGCTAAGTGGCAAAGTCAGACAGAACCACCAGGTTCCTGTTGATAATGAGGTGACCAGAATTTGTTGATCGGAGCACCGGTATTGCATGATGGCTTTGCTAGTAGCTGCGGCCTCTCACCGTTTGTTTGTTCTGCCTCTATTTCAATGGGTCTCTTTTTGGTTTCTTCCCCAAAAACATGTTGATTCATGTGTTTAAATGGCTCATTGCGGGTGCCCTGTGACGGACAGACCGCTATTCTGTGCTCTAAGCATCATGTGACCCTCTAGCAGATAATCAGCTATAGAAGATGGATCGTTTGGCTTTACATTAAACAGAACATTTACATCTCCTATTTCTGTTATGGTTATGCTTTATTCGCATTATGCAGGTATATTCAGTTTAATAAACATTCATTTGAAATCCGATACTGGATGATGGATTTCAGTTTGGCACTGACAAACAAAACTGCAAATAATTTCAAAAGCAATCATCCTAACAATAGCAATAATCATTAAAAATACAAATTAATACTTAATATTCAGTGTCAGTTTTCATATTTGATCGCTGCAATCACACCACTCATTTTCATTGTACTGTGGTAACCGCATTTGTACGCTGGCAATCAAATTAGTTGATCTAAATGAATGGTCATAAAATGGATATTCCCAGACAATGTGAAGTACAGCAATATGTTCCTGTGTTAATGTTAATTAAGCATTAAACCACATGTACTTAGAATGTCGTCCCTTGCATTTCTCCATGAGATTTAGTTACTTTTAACACTATATGCCGTGTAAAGCAGAGTGTTTTCTTTATATAATGACATGACATTGTACAGGGAAGATAATTTCACTAAATAAGGCCTGGCATATCTGGTTGTTTAGAATTTTCTAGAACTTCCTTGTTTGACTGTTTTATTTAAATTCATCACAAAGCCCATAGTCCCTATTTACTAAAATGTTTCACAGTCCCAAACCACTTTGCAGCTCTGTCCAGCTGATCGCATGGTCAAAAATGGTCCCAGTTGGAGCCACGACCGAGACGTGGTCGGGCGCTTTGCGTAAAACAAAGAGGCTTTTCTCGGCACATATCTCACCTGACCCCCACCCCCCCACTCCCAAGTACACACTGTAAATATCAGTGCCACCCCTGTCCTCATGTTCCACTTCATTCCAACATTTGTTATGTCGATCATACTAAACACTTTAAAATCTTTGTTTACGAACAACTTGCCTGGCACTGAGCCTAACGCTCGACCTCAAATATTTAAAAGGGCTGGCTGTGCTTCTGAGCCACCGGTCAGGAGAGCGCCACCATGTCCCGCTTTCAGACAGACAGAGAGATTCTCCTACTGAGGTTCAGTACTAAACCAACAGCGGCACACTGGGCTATTCTCTGAGGGGCGTCACCTTAGGAGCACGTCCCGCTAAGTGGCTCTCAGTCCACTTCCTTCGTCAAACATCAGCTCTTTTCAACCCGAGGTCGCCATTTTTATCGAAAAGCAAACACGAAATTCGGCTGACAAGATTTTCATGGCGGCGTCTTTGAAAAATGAGAGCTTTTAAACATGTTCTGTGATGCCTGTTTCAAGCAATAATTTAATGTTCCTTGCAGATCGCTGCCCAGGTTTCACCGTGATTGGTATAGAGATTGGTCTAAAGATGGCGCTTCCTATTAGATGCGGCGCTTTACTCTGGTGATCCTCCCCCCCCCCAGATACAAAGCACTGCTAAAGAGAAACCGTATAGCCCCAACAACGACAACATGGCCAATGACTCATTCTTGTCATGTTTCATGCGACGATTTACTGCCATGCTTTTTTGGGAGGCTTTTCCTGAAGTAATTTAGTCTGAATAATGCCGTGCTGTTGGTTTAAAAAAAGAACGGAAATGGAAAAATGAGGAATTTTCTTTTGCAATATATGGAAGCAGGATATGTAGAGTAGATGGCGTCCTTACCTCCGGTGCCGTCCCCGTGGGGGGCAGTCTGGGATGCAATGGGGGGAGGCTATCCGGACTTCTGCATTCTGTCCTGCTGTGGTCACCCAAAGCTTGCCTTGCTGAGGTCCCCCAGAAGGTGGCGGGCTGGAACGACAACAAAGTGCCAGTCAGAGAGGGGCCCCAATGAGGCCGGGGACGAGGCCGTCTGTGCACAGTGCAGGGCAAACGAAAATGAGGCAGGCAAATGGGAACAAATCTAATCGTGCCTCTCCAAAGAAAACAGAAAAATAGCAATGACACTCAGAATGTCAGCGATGGTGATGAGCTGAGGGTGTTTGTACTGAGGAGCGAGTCATACCCAATTTATGGTGTGCACTGAGGAGCGAGTCATACACGATTCCTGGTGTCTGTGCTGAGGAGCTTGTTATACCCGATTTCTGGTGTCTGTACTGAGGAGCGAGTCATACCTGATTCCTGGTGTGTGTACTGAGGAGCGAGTCATACCCGATTCCTGGTGTCTGTACTGCAAAGCGAGTCATTCCCAATTCCTGGTGTCTCTACTGAGGAGCAAATTGCTCCCCATTCCTCGTGACTGTACTGAGAAGCGAGTCGTACCCAATTTCTGATGTCTGTGCTGAGGAGCGAGTCATACCCGATTCCTGGTGTCTATACTGCAAAGCGAGTCACTCCTGATTCCTGGCGTCTCTACTGAGGAGCAAGTCGCTCCCCATTCCTGGTGTCTGTACTGAGAAGCGAGTCGTACCCACTGCCTGGCATCTGTGCTGTTATGTACAGCTGTGTTACTGCTGTTCTCTTCCCGATACCCTGGAATTGGATGAGAGTATGCCAGCAACGCCGGAGCACACAAAGGCCCTCTATGTGCCACAAACACCAGCGACCCAAGGGCGGGAAAAAGAGCGATAAGGCACTTTTGTTCCTTGCGACAACCTCCTTGATGGTTGGCGAGATGCTGCGGGCCAACGCGAGAGGCCCTTGTCTGATGTCTGCCGGTTGCACGCCCCCCCCCCGCGGGTGGCCCCCGAGCACAATAACGCGACTGTCTCCTTCTGAGCAGGACCCTCGAGAACCCAGTGAGGCCGCGGACCCACGGCATGAGCGAGACCGAGAGCGTGCACCCAGATAGAGACAGAGAAAACGGAGCCAGTGAAGAGAGTCCTGCTCTTAATGGAGCCTCTCGAGTGACGGCCTCAGGGAATGCAAGCGTGCAGATCAAAAGCAGAGAAGAAGAATGATATGAGTGAGGGTTTGATAACTGAGGATCACTGGAGTCATGCACGGGCAAAGCGACTTCAAAGAGCCGATAGCAAAGCGTGAGGCTGTGAGGTCATTTACATCACGAAGCAAATATTAGCTAAAAACTCTAGCGACATTGCTGTCCATCTGAAAGTCATATGTAATGCACTTGTGATGGTTCTCACTCGGTTGGTCCTCAGCTGCTTCCTATCTATCCGTCTATCTATTTTCTGTACATGATTGTCCCTTTCAGGGTCATGAGGGGTCCAGATGGAGTTTATCCCCCTAACCATGTGACTAAATGAAACAACGAATCATCAGGGTGCCGATGATGGAATGGCTGGACCTCCAGGAGAGCAGATGAGGAAAATATAATAAAGACAATATCAGATGTTTACTTGGTGGTTTGCTTGATACCTGGTATCTGTACTGAGCAATGAGTCGTATCGGATGCCTGTGTGAATATTTAGGCATTGTAACTCATGCATTGTATTTTATAATTCAATTTGAATGTTTATAATTAATACTAAATACTACTGGTTTAATACCACAGCAGTTGTGCTGACTAATTTATATGCTATGCAGGGAATATTTTTTGGGACAATATGCACATGTAAACTGTGCAAATACACGACTCAAGGGAGGAAGGACTCTGAGAAGGGACTCACATTCACAGCACATGGCTTTCTGCCTACAGAAGGAGCAGCTTGTGTGAGCCGTGCTCGCTGGATGCACTGGGGGGGGGAACCATTAGATAGGCTCTGCTCACACAAAGACCCTCACACTGGGCAGAATCAAATCCAGCTCCAAGAGGAAGGTCAGAAAGGAATGGCTGCTATTTAACACTCACTACATGTGGCACCAGATGCCAGGAAATTGCATGTTGGAATAAAAGGGTAGCAAATAGACTCTTATTCAGATAAAATGCTTTAATGGTCAATGATAAAAGATCCTGGATGGAGGTAAATGGATCACTGGATGGAATTAGTATCATATGATATGATTTCTGAGAATGTAGCTCAAATTAAATTGTGCGTCAACATTACAGAAAGAATTCCTGGTCGCTCCAAATGAGAAGATTTATACTGTCAGAACCACAAATTGAACATAGCTATGCAATTAAGCAAAGCAGTTAAAAATGAACAGATGGCGACAATTTTTTCCCCCTGGATTAATTGGCATGTCGGTGGCTTGTTTGCTTGAGTGCACGTAAAAAATGCAGGGAAGCCATATTTTAACAGCCACTACGGCTAATGCCAGCACTAATGTGATTACTGCGCCATGTCACTGGGAAAACTGGGTGCTTAAGGGCAAGTCAGATGCAACACAAAACCAAGAAATACCAGTGAACGACTATGGACATTAAATGTGAATGCCTGTGCTCTTAGTTCTACCAACAATAAATATTTCCTACATTCTCGTTGTTATATTTGTGTGATCAGTATTAATTTATTTGACAATGTTTGATAGCCATCTACTGTGATTTATACAGTGAATCGACATCCATTCATCATCCTGCTGATTAAGTAGTACAGGGTCACAGGGGGGCATATGGCCCAAGAGATGTCAGTCCATCACAGTACACACACACACACACACACACACACACACACAGACACACACACACACAGGTTTGTAATTATATCTTTGTGGGGACTCTCCATTCATTTCTATGGTGAAAACTCTAATCCCAACATGATGACTTTAACTCCTGCCCAGCCCTAACCTTAACCATAAGTAACCAAACAAACTATTTATTTTTTGCATGTGAGAAATAGAAAACTCACCAAAGGGTCCTTGCCTAGTGAGAGCTGCTCCCCCACCCCAGACACGCAGGGGGTGTCGCCGGGTGACGGGACGACACTGAGGGCCTCCTCGATGTCCAGGTGGAGCTGCTCGAGTTTCCTTAACAGCTGGGTCACGGTCTGGGATCAAGACGACAGAAGTGGTGAAAACTCTTGTTGTGGGAGTATGTTGGGGGTGGGGGGGCACAAATTAGGGAAAATGAAAAACATCCTTGCAGTAATACGGTTAACAGCATTAAGCAAAATACTGCCTGACAATTGAGTAGACATCAAGCAGCAAATTGCTTCTTTTTAAATCTTTTTTTAAGCTGCTTAGGACTGGCTGGGATAATCTATACATCCATTTTCCAGCCGCTTATCCAGTGCAGGTTGTGGAAGTGCCTGGAGCTCCCAGGGCAGAGGAGGGGACGAGGCAGGAGTAATGCCCAAGGAGGGATGCCAGTCCATCGCTGGGCACACACACTCACACACTGTAGCCATGCCAGTCCATCGCTGGGCACACACACTCACACACCGTACCCACGCCAGTCCATCGCTGGGCACACACACTCACACACCGTACCCACGCCAGTCCATCGCTGGGCACACACACTCACACACTGTAGCCATGCCAGTCCGGCTAACTGCACGTCTTTGGACTGTGGGAGGAAGCTGGAGATACCAACATGATGGAGCAGAACACCTCGAACCCCCAGCCCTGGGGGTGAGAGCACCACCCTCTGCTGAGGTAATGAATAATATACTAATGCGAAATGCCACACAGAGGAGCCCCTGATGTGCGGCACAGCTGCTAGTGGGAGTGGATGGGATTAAAAAGCAGACTGTCCATGGTTATCAGGCTATAGAATGGAGCAGAAAAACCACCATCATACAGACATATACAGAGCTGACAGAAACATTAGGACCTTGCTTAATCCAGTAAAAATGTTTCAGATTTATTGGCTTCATAACAAAAAAATCATTATTCATTTGTTTTCAAAAAATATACATCACATTAGAAACAACCAGTAGTTTTAAGTACTCAGTTCAAGTAGTAATAAATTGAAACCCAAATTGTAGGTCTAAAAGAGCTGTTCTGAGTTAAAAAGTTCATTGGCAAGCAGTCTCTTTGGGTGCTTTTTAATTAGTAACACCTTTGCAATAACATAGAGCACCAAACATTTGTGTTTAGTATCACTTTGGGAGCCAATGACCACAATTGCAAATTACAGCAAAATGGCAAGAACAGTACTGAATGAGTCAGTCAGAAAAATATGAAGCTTAACAAATAGAAAATGTCTGTGGAAGATATGCGCAGATGTGTTAAATCCTGCTTGTCAATGGACTTTTGTTATGAAACCAATACATTTGTAGCATTTTTACAGAAATAAGCAAGTGTCCCAAGACTTCCTGTGAGCACTGTATCTCAGGTCCCTGGATCTCTATTACAACACGATACTGTCATATCAAATATGGTCGATCACACTGAATGACCATGGGGGTGTCTTTCGTTCACCAGTTACCAATTACTAAGGATTAGAGCCCCACTCAGCCCAGATGGACTGGATCACATGCCTACCCCTAGTGTCCCACGTTTGAAGACCTGACAGCATACTGCTCTCCCTAAAGCTGAAACAGCTGTCCTTTTGTGTCTGTTCCTCTCCCCCATGCCGTTAAACCCTCAAAACCCCAGTAAAGTCCCAGTTCCATCCTAATGAACCCTGTGTCATATGGTCCTGTTTGCTCTCCCAGTGGGACCAGGCCAGGCCATAACTGATGATGCTTATGATGGTTATTATGGTAATGATGATCTCTCACTCTCAGAGTGGGAGTGGCCTTAAACCAATGGGATCATGGGCCTTGGAATGCAGTGATCATCCCACTCAGATGTGGGGTGGGGGGCAACAGGGAGGGGCATGACCATCTTACGCCTACAAAAACACACTAAAATGCACAAAACACATTCATGCAACAAGAGCGCTATGGCGTGATCCAACGGCAGGACTAGTGGACACGCATGAAGGAGGGCGCTCCCTGTTCCCTGCTCCCTGCTCCCTGCTCCCGGCTCCCAGGACCCCCTGGGGGGAGAAATAGACACTTCTCCACACAAATCCCAAAAGTTACGTCTGAGAATCTGGAGGCTGGAGGTCATGAAGTTGTGGTAAGTGAGCAGCGTCATTGAGCTGGCTGGGGGAGTTGGAGGGGTGATCGGAGGGAGGGGAGCTGTCTGGGGCTCTTCTCACAAAGCCTCTCAGAGATTCCAGCCCGACGCTGAAGATGCGGGGCCTTCAAAGGCACTCGCTGGTTGCCTGGAATGCGCTGCGGTGAGAAGCGGCCCCCGGTCATTGAGCGTGACAGCCCGGGGCCCGGGGACCCCCCCATCACAGGCCGGCACAATCAGCCCTTTGAGGGGCGCCGCTCTTTTTGAGATGCGCACGCGGCCACACGAAGCCGGGCCTGAGAGGGCTCACCGTCAGTGTGATACCCATCAGCCCGGCTCACGGAATCCGCTGGAATGTGGAAACGATGAGCGGGACCCGCCCACACTCCCCTCCAATGCCCCCCACCAAATGAGCTAGACGCCAGCTATCTGCGGCTGTCCTCTAAAGACTAAAGACTGGACTCCCACTCACCCCCATGATGGCCAGTCCACGTCCACATCTGGTTTCTTTGCAGGGTGCATGCTTGGACATGGGGGTGTGGTCAGACATAGGGGTGTGGTCAGACAGAGGGTGTGGTCAGGCAGAGGGGTGTGGTCAGGCAGAGGGTGTGGTCAGGCAGAGGGGTGTGGTCAGACATAGGGGTGTGGTCAGGCAGAGGGTGTGGCCAGACATAGGGGTGTGGTCAGACAGAGGGTGTGGTCAGACAGAGGGTGTGGCCAGACATAGGGGTGTGGTCAGACAGAAGGTGTGGTCAGACATAGGGGTGTGGTCAGGCAGAGGGTGTGGTCAGGCAGAGGGTGTGGTCAGACATAGGGGTGTGGTCAGGCAGAGGGTGTGGTCAGACATAGGGGTGTGGTCAGACAGAGGGTGTGGCCAGACATAGGGGTGTGGTCAGACAGAGGGTGTGGTAAGACATAGGGGTGTGGTCAGGCAGAGGGTGTGGTCAGACAGAGGGTGTGGTCAGACAGAGGGTGTGGTCAGGCAGAGGGTGTGGTCAGACATAGGGGTGTGGTCAAGCACAGGGTGTGGTCAGGCAGAGGGGTGTGGTCCGGCAGAGGGTGTACTCAGACATTGGGGTGTGGTCAGGCACTGGGTGTGGTCAGACATAGGGGTGTGGTCAGGCACTGGGTGTGGTCAAACATGAGGGTGTGGTCAGACAGGGGAGTGTGGTTAAGTGGGCGTGGCCAGGCACAGGGTGTGGTCATGGATTATAATTGACAGTGATACACAGCAGTTTAGTATTTTATGCTGCCTAAAAATATGTAGTTTTATCATGTCCACCCAACCACTATCATCAAGAATATCCTGCCTTTTTAAGAAGAGGTATTTCCTAGTCTATTGATTATTAAGACAGGCTTATTTTTACCTCAAGTTTAAATAAAATATCTTCAAACTGACCTTCATCCTTCACATCTGCTACGAAAAAGATCAAGGAAACAAATTTCTACGTGTCCCATTCACGTCCTAGACTAGGCACCAGAATTATTCCAGCAAAATATTCATTAAATTTATGAGTCACTTTGGACTGAAATGACCTTACTGAGCTCCACCTGAAAATGCCTTAAGAAACAAGCAGTGTTTTAAAAGTGTCCTCTTCTATTTCTGATATTGCTTGGGGCTCTTTGGTTTATTTCAGCACTATCCTGTGGAAAAAGCCCATATAACCAACTCCCCCCCCACACCAGCATCCCAGGCCCTTCTGATAGATGCGTGAGCCAAATAAATTGCATTTATATTCGCGGGCCTGTCTCCACTGGGGGGGGCAGTCAAGAAGCATGTGCCTTTTGCGTGAAATTAGAAGAATTCCAGAGTACGCGCCAACCTCTGTGTGAGACACCCTCCCCCCCCCCCACTCCTCCACTCGCTCCTCGCCGTGGCAACCGTGCAGACACGAGGTCGGCCCGCCCATCTATTGATGCCATCAGAGACAAACCCCTGGAAAAGGCCGCAACTTTGGCTGCACAAATTGCCCACGTTGTCAAGCGAGGCCGTCGGCCATTGTCATTGAGATGAGACGCGGGAGCGACCCGCCTGGGCCTGGGTGCTCTGGGCTCCGTGCCCTCCTCCTGCCACCCACATCGAGGGCCGCAGCGGCGGTCACACAAGGGCACGGCTCCCTGACAACCCCGCCTTTCCAAACATCCATCCCCCATCCACCAGCAGTCTGGCGGCGGAGGCGTGGAATCCGCTCATGCCGCGTGGAACCGTGTGTCTCAGGAAGACTCGAACCCTTAGCTCTCGTGGGAGAAAAAGCAGGGGGGGTCAGAGATGGCGTGCGAACGAGAGGCCCCGATATCTGAGCAGAGTGGGCCAACAGCGCACCCTAATGCCAAATGGAGAGAACTACACCTACAACCTTCCCAGCGAATCAGGAAGTGATTTCACAGTGGCTGAGCTACACCGAGCATCAGCCAACCAGGCCAAAGTTAGCGGCGCATTTCTCAGACAGACCCAAGCGCTTTGTCATTCACCTCTGTCTGGCCTTTCTGCTTCTCAGCTCTAATGAGCCAAGAATGACAGCGAAGAAAGACACAAAAACTACGGTGTGACAAGCATTCAATTTTCAAAGGAGCAAAACGACCAGGGAAGCATAACCGACCCAGAGCCACGGACAGGGAAGGAAGTTACCCGTCTCATTCACGCCCACCTGTCAGTTGCCTGTGAGGCTGTAAATTTGCTTTATGATCTATACAGGCTGATACTCTCAGGAGATCAGATCCACCAGGCCAGATCTCTCACAGGCTTCTGTTTTTCCAAACGCCACTGGGGTTATAAGAACTTGCCCCGTCTGTGAAATAGATTGTTTTTTTCAGTCAAATTTTTTGCAGCTCCTGGGAGATATTAATACATGGCCAGATTGCGGTTTAGTGAATTTAAAACAGAAAAAGGAGGATCGATGTGGACAGAGGTTAAGCCGTCCTAGAACGACATAGGGATATTAGTCGGGGAGGGGGTGGGGGGGGGGGGGGTCACACTTCCAGCCAACCGTATCCTTCAACAGTGAGGGGGGGGAAAGTGAGAGCGAGATTAATGGGGCTGACCTGGGGGCAGGAGTCAGGACAACCTGTCAGGCTGCACCAAAATAGGTGGTCAGCTCCCGTCTCCCGAGCCGAAACAACCAGTTAGCAGAATTCCCAGCATTCCTCAACTCCCTCTCCAAACATTACACGACTAACTTCACGAGTCACGGTGTCTGCACTCAAGTGGAAAGACTGTCGATGCAGCAGTGGGCTAAATCATCCTTCATGCTGCTTGCAACTTGTTCATATGTTCCATACATAAAATAAAAATAAAATAATTGCTATTAAAATACATTAGAAAATCTGGCCACGCTTATGTTGCTTATGTCAACATGGTAAAGAGCACAGTATGCTGCATAGAGGAGAAACACATTTACCACCAGGTGTTTCACCTGCAGATGTGGGATTTGCAAGGTCCCGGTGCTGGTGCCACCTAGGCCAGGCACAGGGTTCTGGCAGAAGAAAGGTTCCGCGTTATGAGGAACCTGGGTCTGTATGATGAATGCAGAATGCCAGTCGGGTGCTTGGTACACACATTCCAGCAAGCGGTCAGGTTTCAGGTTTGTCCGTCAGCAAGGAAAAACAAACATGAAAACGCCAACTGATATCTATAACGTACAGAACCTGCCAGAAAATGCATGAACAAAACTGCCAAGTTCGTGTTTTTTTAATCCGAGGAGTACAGTCGCGGATGCAGGAGTCAGGAGTTATCATGTTACCTTGGAAAGACGTGTGATTCTGGGAGAGTACACGTCCAGTGTGCTGTCACAACACGGAAAGGAAACACGGCAGCCGGGTGCGGATGAGCCGTGTAGCGTGACGACTGCTGCCCCAACTCTCCGCGTCTCAAAGCGCGCACTGAGCACTGCCGCCACAAAAATAGCCCGGAACGATGGCATGGCCTCTCAAAATTATACACGCCGCTGAAAGTGGAATGTGCTGTTTTCATAGAACAAGTTCGGCTGCATTTGGCTTAAAAATAGACCGTATTTTCTGTCACACATTTTCCTGGTTTGCATTTGGATTTTTATTTACAACTGGAAATATTTATAAAGCAAGTATGGTAGGAAAATAAGAAAGTAGGGTGAATGGTTACTTACATCTTCTTCTGCCTCGCAGCTGCTCTCGCTGGTGGAGTTCGAGCTGAGCAGCCTGTCTAGCCGGCGGCCGCCCTGCCCTCCATACAGCCCATCACCTCCCAGTTCACCCCTGGCTTCGCTCCACCATCCACCAGTAATGGTGGCTTCACTGTCATCATTGCCTGAAGAGCCGCTGCTGCAGTCCAAGCTCTCGGTGATGAAAAGGGTCCGGTTGGACCCAGACGGGCGGCTTACAGACCCGCGGTTATAGTCCGAGAAAGCGATGCAGCTGGCCTTGATATTTACAACAGTGTCAAGCCCCTGACGGTCAAAGGTCTGCTGAGGAACTTTGGGGCCGGTCTCCGAGGGAGACGAAAGTCTGAGTGACCCGAGCGTCACCCCCGGTGCAGGGACGGTGGACACTCCGTCTGTGCTCTCCACTGGGACAACAGTGTGACCGCTCTCCTTAGGACGGGAACAAAGCTTGTGAAAATCACCCAGCTCTTCCTGGTGCAGAGCAGGACTTTTCCTGTCCAGCAGACCCTTTTGTGGAGGAGATACTGGCAGCTCCATGCAGCTGACGGTGGCAGATCCAGGTGGGTAATGACTCATTATTTCCGCGGAATACGATGCAGTGGGACTGCAGTTAAACTCATGTAAGGAGCAAGAACAGACAGAAGCGTGCTCTTGCTCCTCAGTGTAGCCCAGTGCTGAGGAAGGGTCTTTTGGGTCTGGCAGCGGATCAGCAAGGTGACCTACATCCTCTGCTGGGCCTGGTGCTGAGGCTTTCACGCATTTCTTCAGGCATTCCCGGTCCTTCTTAACCCATCCCTTGGTCGGCTCCAGAAGAGCCCGACTTGGGGATTCCAAACCAAAGACAACACTTCTGTTCTCTGACAGACTCATGCTATGGATGGAGGTACCGCCCATGCCGCTTCCGGCTGAGGAATCCAGCACTGAATATGTGACCATAGGCAGCACTGCTATTGACAATGACTGCGGCCCCTCCAGTGTAGCTATGACTCCGGTGTCCATCTTACAATCTAGAGTTCTGCTTCAGTTCTAAAGTGGACCCACCAGCCTCTGTTACCGACACCGTGACTGGCCATGTTAGGCACCCCAAGCGACCAGTCAGAATCCACGTTTCCTAACTGGAATTCAGAAACCACTTCAGCCCCAAATGGAATCTGCAAACAAACAAACAAATAAAAAAAATCATACAAAAGTGGTTACTATCTCTAAGAGCAATAAAAATGACAGAATGCCGTACATGTTCAGGTCTGTTCATCACACCTTTAACTTTTCTGAAGCACAGGAAAGCAAATGTGAAACTTTTCATTCAGATACAAAGGTCGTGCTTCTATCTAGTGAACTGACTCCCAGGAGTGTGGCATCATGTCGCGGGGGGGGGGGTGGGGGGAGGGGGTGCAGACGGTGAGATCAACAGCTGGCTCAAGTCTGGATCCGTTTCAGACACAAGGCCGTGACGCTGGCAGCTCTAGGAATCCACCAGTGATTTATGACCTGAGGTCACATTCGCTGCACTTCTGGGGGGGGGGGGGGGGGGGGGGCATTTGACAGCTGGACACTAGGGAGTGTTTATGAAAACGAAATTTTTAAATATGGGTACGATTGAAATTATATTTAAATTATGTGTATTAATATATAAAGGTTAGTGCATATTTTGAGGTGTAAATTTATTACCAAATAGGAAGACTATTAAAATTAAATTATTATTTTTTTAATATAGTGAAAATTAATAATAAAACAAATAAAAATTTAAATACAAACACAACAATATAAAGCACAAATGAACTTTTACACTTTCAGATTTAAGCTGGTTAATGTGATTAAAAAAATTTAAGTAAAAACTGACACTGATGCTTTTTAGCTTTGACTTTCGGGCTCCTTTCCCTGCTGGTTTTACAGGGGCCACTGTCTCCCACTGTCTCCCACTGTCTCCCACTGTCTCTCACTGTCTCTCACTGTCTCCCACTGTCTCCCACTGTCTCCCACATTCTCCCACTGTCTCTCACAGTCTCTCACAGTCTCCCACTGTCTCTCACTGTCTCTCGCTGTCTCCCGCTGTCTCCCGCTGTCTCCCACTGTCTCCCACATTCTCCCACTGTCTCCCACATTCTCCCACTGTCTCTCACAGTCTCTCACAGTCTCCCACTGTCTCTCACTGTCTCTCGCTGTCTCCCGCTGTCTCCCACTGTCTCCCACTGTCTCTCACTGTCTCCCACATTCTCCCACTGTCTCTCACAGTCTCTCACAGTCTCCCACTGTCTCTCGCTGTCTCTCGCTGTCTCCCGCTGTCTCCCACATTCTCCCACTGTCTCCCACATTCTCCCACTGTCTCTCACAGTCTCTCACAGTCTCCCACTGTCTCTCGCTGTCTCTCGCTGTCTCCCGCTGTCTCCCACTGTCTCCCACTGTCTCTCACTGTCTCTCACTGTCTCCCACATTCTCCCACTGTCTCCCACTGTCTCCCACATTCTCCCACTGTCTCTCACAGTCTCTCACAGTCTCCCACTGTCTCTCACTGTCTCTCGCTGTCTCTCACTGTCTCTCGCTGTCTCCCGCTGTCTCCCACTGTCTCTCACTGTCTCCCACATTCTCCCACTGTCTCCCACTGTCTCCCACATTCTCCCACTGTCTCTCACAGTCTCTCACAGTCTCTCACAGTCTCCCACTGTCTCTCACTGTCTCCCGCTGTCTCCCGCTGTCTCCCACTGTCTCCCACTGTCTCCCACATTCTCCCACTGTCTCTCACAGTCTCTCACAGTCTCCCACTGTCTCTCACTGTCTCTCACTGTCTCCCGCTGTCTCCCACTGTCTCTCACTGTCTCCCACTGTCTCCCACTGTCTCCCACATTCTCCCACTGTCTCTCACAGTCTCTCACAGTCTCTCACAGTCTCTCGCAGTCTCCCGCTGTCTCCCGCTGTCTCTCGCTGTCTCTCACAGTCTCCCGCTGTCTCCCGCTGTCTCTCACTGTCTCTCACTGTCTCCCACTGTCTCTCACTGTCTCTCACTGTCTCCCACTGTCTCCCACTGTCTCTCACTGTCTCCCACTGTCTCCCACTGTCTCTCACTGTCTCCCACTCTCTCCCACTCTCTCCCACTCTCTCCCACTCTCTCCCACTCTCTCCCACTCTCTCCCACTGTCTCTCACTGTCTCCCACTGTCTCCCACTGTCTCTCACTGTGGCCGTTCTTATCTCACACTTCAGATGCATGACTGAAAGCCAAAGAAAATACACACCTAGAGCTGCTGGAATCCCCCTGCTTTAACCTTCAGATAACAAAGAAACGTCTACATTTCTATATACTTAGTATATTTCTATGAGTGTAAAAATGCTTAAGTCTGTTATTATAAAGAGCTCCCTGCATCAGGAAAGAAATCACAGGGATTCTGGATTTCAGGTTACTAAATGATTCATACTTTCAACAGCACCTGTAACTTTCACTTTTCTTTTTTGCAGAGGGGACTTTAACAAGCCTCTGTACTACTCAAAGGGAAAGTGAGAGCTCTCAAAGAGACCCATATTTAATGGTGTGTTCTAGAGTTTTTTGCGCCGTGGTATAACTTTTAGGAGAGTGGGATATCTGCCTCAAAAAACACCCCACAGATTATGCCATTCAGAATAACATCCAAGAAGAAATAAGCAACGGAAGAAGAAGACAATGAAGGGCATGCAAGAGAAATAAAGAATGCTGAGGCAGATCTTTCTGGAGAAGTCAAACGGACACTAATAAAAACAATGAAAGCAATTCTAGTCATTACAGAGCATGCACACTCATTAAAGCCACGATTGATTTGTGGCTTTATAAAAATGATGACCGTTAACGTAACCAGCTGCCAACAGCAAACAACTGGAAGGCAACTGGAGATTCTGAGAACACGTGTTACTTCGCAGGATATCATATAGTGCCTTATCTTTAAGAGAAGCACAACAGCAGCTGGTTAGATGGACTGCACTGTTTGGCCAGTCCTGCTAAGTGTATCATTAAAATAGGACAGTAGGATCTGAAGGGCAGTACTGCAATTTGTCTTCCTAACTCTAATAAAAAGACAGTGGGGTTTTTTTAAAAAACATCTATGGATACGAACTGGTAAGACCTTCCAGGTGTCTGGAGGGGAGAAGCCAGATGCAGAATCACCGAAGACACGTTACCTGTGGAGCAGGTCACTCCCCTGTCCCATCCTCAATGGCACGTGGGTCGCGATGGGAGATGGATCAGCAGATAGGAATCTCAGGTGAGGAGCAAGGTTGGGGAACGCGGCTTCTTCCAGAGGAACAATGCTTTAAAAGTTTCTCCACGGGACCGCGGAGTCTGTCATGGGCGCTATGCTTGAATCCCCAGAGGCGAAATGCAGGCGTGACTAAGCCATTGAGAGTATGTGGAAGTGTGAGGAGTGCACAGTGTGAGGGAGGGAAGGCTGCCTGCAGAGGGGGAGGAGTGTTTTCCAAGGAGGGAGTGAGTGAGTGAGAGAGAGAGAGCATGCAAGCAAAGGGGAAGACATGGAGGAGTAGGATGAGAGACTCCAGCACACACAAGGAGCTCGTTCTGGAATTCAGAGGGGCTTCGCTGACACCCCCAAGTCCAGACGCATTAAGTGGCTCAGTTTTATGGCTCATGCTCAAGTGTGCTGTCTTACCTGCCTGCCTCCACAGACACCCCCCCCCCAGCCAGATTGCAGGTACATGTCTTCTACTTATGCTCAGAACTTCTAAACACCTGTCTTTTCAATCGCTATCCAAAGGTCCCCTCCGTCTGCGAGGCGGTGGAGTAGTTTGGCAAATGCACGCCGATGTATGCACACGCGAGACGGCCATGATCGTGAAGCGCGAACACAAGTGGCAGTCACACTGCACTGGAAAACCATCACCACTCTCTTGAAACCCCAGTGAGTGTGTATGGAGATCATATATGTATCATTACACTTTTTCAGTATGACCAAACTTCCTGCTCTGCGGGAACTGAATCGAAGGCTTAAAAACAGATTTTACTGCTCTCCATAGATGCACCACTGACAGGTGGAGGATATTTATTGTAAAGTAACATAAATAAGATCAAACCAAAGATATAGTAATACATTTGTTTTTTACATGGTTAAACTAAGAAAACAGCAAACTGTCAAAGAATCCATTATTCCGTTACGGAAACTTTAGAATGACACCTGCTTTTAGATCTACATTTACAATCCACATTTATTTTTTTGTACCCAAAGCAGCATACTTCCATTTTAGGTAACCCAGAGAAATTGGGGTTAAGGGCCCAATGGCAAAAACACTCTGGCAACCTTGGGATTTAAACTGACAACCTTCCGGTCACAGAAACAGAATCCAAGCTGCTGAGCCACACACCACCCCAGGAAGGTCTATCGGTTTTCACAGTCAACAGCAGTTTCAGTAACTGTTCCTGAATGCTCACGTGTAATTTTGCTTCCATAAGGAATAAGTCACATTCTCTGCCCCTTATCAAGCCATGACACCTTAAAGGCCAAGCTTTGATCCAATTACTCAGTTAAAAGTCAAAAAGTGAAAAGTTAATTAAAAGTGAAGAAAGTGAGAAGTGATCTTGTACATTTCTTTTGCATGAAAATTTAAGACGAGCAGAAACACTAAAGGCACATGGAGAATTCACGGTTTCTGTCCGTCTGAGTGACTACAGGAACCCCAGTTACCCAGAATACCTCATTTTTCGTAGATGTATCCAACCCTGCAAAAACTACAGTATGCATTTACTGAAGTTACTGAAGGCATGTACACCAGATCATTGGTTAATCTTTTCTAAGCTACTCCCCCATTGCAGCTTACATTCACCAGGAACTGGCAAACAGAGTAATTTAAGCTGGTAAACTGACTAATTTAGTTCTAATGTATCTCTTGACGTCACTGAACAGTGGGAAGTTTTGCATGCATTCCTCTTCGACAGAGAGGAAGTGTTGATCACAAATCAACACGTGGACTCTGTGTGACCTCAATACGACAGGCCAGGGAGGGTGGTGGTGTGGGGGGGGGGTGGTGAGTGAACTCATTCACAAATACTGAGAAATATGTCAGGCCAGCTTTCACTGGTAGTTTAAAAACTCCCCACAGTTGGAACCTGAGATTACATTCATCCCTGAAAATGACGACTAGTCACAGAGCACTTCAGTAGGGACAAAATCCGTTCCTATAACCTGTAACCTATTGGTCACGATGATCAACCTCAATTTCACTCACTGCCTTAATACCAGCATCTTGTTTGAAATTACTAAATAAAAGCATGATGACTTCTCAAGGTACAAGTATGTATCCACAACAAACACATTACCTACTGATCATAAACAGATGTACAGAATGACATAGGGACTTTGGTGGTTTAAGAAATTAAAAAATGCCAAATATTATGATCCTATAACATGCTCTCCCTTAAACAGTCCAAACTTTACAACAGAAATGTTCTGTGACATCAGCATGGTCAGAGGCCCCTGGGTTATCTGACTATGGGCCAGCTTAAATAGTTGTTTTGGTCCAAACATGAAAATACAGGTCAAATCGCATCCTGTATTGGTTTAAAACGGGACACTTATTTTTGTTTTTCAATACAGGACGGGGGGCAACTCCAGGTTTAAAATTGTGTGAAAAAAGGTTGTTTGAGGCCCCTGGCCCCCTGCATTAAAGCTCTTCTGCTGAACTGGCCTTAATCTTCAACCTTTACACAGTTCTGTCATGTTGGTGGGAGAGGGTGGTAACCAGTGAATACTTTTATCCAGAGAGTTAGATAATGCCTAAGTGTGTTTTAGATTACACGGCCCCTCTGGTCGCAGGTTCAGGACGAATGTCCTTGTCTGTATCTGTGTTTCTGCTGCGCTTGAGATAGCCTGAGCAAGCATCACGGCCGCGCGTCTACCTGGCTGCGCGGACGAGGACTCAATCCGTTCACCCAAGACGCATTTAAAAAACTGACCAGACTGAATAAACTTTATATGCTCCGCTGCAGTCGGAGATCGACCCCTAAGTGCCTTCAGTCGAAAACACAGGGGGGGTTCATAAGGAGATGAAGGCTTGCAGATTGGCAATACATTTCTGGCTCTGCACTTACAGCTGCAGTATTCTCTATTGGATACTCTGCATTGATACTGATTTGACACCACTTGACCATAGACAAATATCAAACCCATTTGGCGGGGGGGGGGGGGGCTTGACCATCGCAGCCGCTCCAGGGTCTGTCACAACACAGCAATTGTCCAACGGCAGAGAAAGCCGGCCTTTATCTCCCAAGTCGATTCGTCTCAGTTGGCGAGGTGAACTCCCCACTGCCAGTGAGAGGGTTGCCAGTGCCGGACTGAGCCGGCTGCCTCTGTTTCTGTCAGGGATGAGTCCCCCCAAGAGGAGACACGGTGAAGAACAGCTGGTGGGAGCTGGCAGAGTACAACAGCCGGACTATTTAGATGCAGTCTTCCATAACGCTAGACTGTGCAAACTCCCTTGGCCCCACCCAACCTTGACAAAATACACTTGGAATCTGGAACATTCTACCATGCCTTCACTATCACATGAACAAAAACCAACTGTGGGCTTCAGGAATGTATGAGTGAAGGACGGGGTTAGTTCAAAGCAAAATGCAAGATCAGACAGTACCGAATCAGTATATTGATATGTCAGATTGATAAGGGGCGTAATTGCTTCGCAAAAGGGCTCTCGTACAGTGGCAAAGGCATACAAGGAAAAGGGGAATTATTAGCCTAGCCGCTATTTAGGAAAGCAACATTCACATAGCATGTTCTCAATTTTAAAAATGTCCATTTGTCACCCCTCAGAGGTCGACATTCAGAGTGTTCATCCCAGAGTGCAGCGACAGGTGTCATTCATACTTAATCGGCAGCCTCAGTGCGCATTGAAGTTTCACTGTGTTTTTGGGACAAAATTTATAATTGTTATGAAGGATGAAAGCATAAATTTCTCCCTTTTACAAGTCAAGAGATCTAACGATCAACAGTAGAGATATCTTGATATCTCAAACTGCCAGCTATATCAGCATATTGGACTGAGTATTTCATAAATATTAATGTGGAGTTCACACTCCACTATCTCTTCTTAAGATTAAAACACATTTTGTTTTCAAAGCTCAACTGGCTGGAAGCTGAGGAGTAATGAATTTCGGCAGGGAGTATATGCCCTTGTTTACTTAGTTACATTTACAGTAACAGCTTCAAAATGGTGTGACACGGATGAGAAGCAGTCAAGGTTGGATCAGTAGGGAGAAACCCTGCGTCATCTATATAAATAAAGACCAAGCCTTTCAGGAACCATCCAGTTCTGTGGATCGGGAAAAGCACTGGGCTAAAGGTTTGCAAAAATGGAGGAGGGCACCACGGAATCCACCCTGACAGAGTGACGGTGCTGACAGCTGGGAGATACGGATCAGGTCTCCCCCAGCTCCAGGCCCAGGAGTCTGCTATTCCTGCAATGTCAACATAGTAGTTGAGTAGTGGGACGTCTTCCAAGGAAAGCTGCCCATCAAGCAGCGTGCCAGAGCCAGGCTGCGGATCTCCATCTAGCACCCGGCATGGACCCCCCCACCCCGACCTCCATCCACACACATAGAAAGCTGACGATGTTATCAAGCGCCGTTCCTTGACTGGGTGTGTGACGGAATGGACCCGCTTCCTTCTAGCGAGGCTCACGGAAAATGCGTGGTGGGGGAAAGGATACGGAAGCAGAGGCCCCGTCATTCATCAGCACTACACAGGGCAGCCCTAAGTCATCACTGTCTGGCCAAAAGACATCACCAAGCCTTAAAAAGTGAGTGCAGCCATTTCGGTTCAGATCATAGCGATACAGGCACAGTTTGTCAGTAGCATGAGAAAGTGATTTCTGAACATATTGATGGATATCATCAAATAGCTAGAATTACACCAAAAGACAGAAAGAATCAAGAAATGATTACCACGGTCATGGTAGTACATTTATGTGTGAACTAATCAGCTTGGATTTGTGTAACCAGTTAATCAGAAGGTATATATTTTAGTTACTTTTCCTAGTTAATGACCCAGATCGGGATAAGTGGTTGGAAGACGAATAAATGGATGGATAGCTAGCTAAACTGATTTATGGCAGTGGCTAATACTCCTCTGAAACTTGACTGGTTCTTGGCAAATTAAAAAAAAAAAATACAAGCGAACATATTAAGTTCCTTTTCTTTTTGTTTTGCTTGTCAATCAGTGGAATGTGCCTTTGGGGTATTAAGCCGCAGATGAATGCATAAGCTAGAGAAACAGCTTCTCCATTCAACACAGCTGTAAATAGAAGCCCTTTAACCCTAATCCTACCCCTAACCATTAAGCTGGACAACTTCAAACACATTCTGTAGCGAAAAAGTTCCTGATTACAGAATCTGCAAAGTAACCCAAAATGCTGCAGATAAACTGTCCTCTTCGTCTTCTTCCTTGTACGCTTTCCCAACCTGGAGAATGCCGCAAAGACCACAGTTATTCAGCCTTGCTTATCTTTTTTCCCCTCCAGTTTTGTATCTTCGTATTTATTTTGTTGTCTTTCTTTATCAGTCTTGTTTGGAGGGGGGTGCAGAGAGGGAGAGCGGCCTGCGATTTGAGAGTAGAAATTAAACTGAAGAGCAACTGAAAGTTGGCAGCCAGCTGTGTTGCTGCAACATGTGGCCAAATGCCTGAGGGTTAAACCCAGCAGCCAGTGAGTGTTATTAGTGTGCTGTGCCAAGTGTGGAGGAGTGGGGGGGGGGGGGGGGGGGGGCTTTCAAACCTCAGCATCAGTCACAGCCCAAGCCAGCTGGCTGCTCAGCAAACTGCCCCATGAATTTTCACATCCATCATCTATCCATGTGACACAGGATGGCGGTTTACCTGCAGACAGGGACCAGCCTCACAGGGAGATTCTACATTCATTTAAAGTTACTTGTGCTGTTTGTCAACGTGCTGATTTTGCATTAATGGGGGAAATACAGCTTAGGTACCCTCTCCAAAGAAATTGCAGAAGACTTGATTTTAATCTGAAACTGGATCCTTTCAATCACAATTTCGTTATTGTAAATAACTGTTATTCAGATAAAGATCAAAGGAACAAAATTCTGTGTAAAGGAGAGGAAGTGAAGGAGACCCAAAGACGTTCAGTAACGTTGCTGGTGGCTCCGCTTATTTACTGGACTTTCTGTGTTTCTGTTGGGCGGCTCGGTGGGCAGGACTGTCCCTCATACCTCCTGCATTGAGGCCTTCACTATGTGTCTTGGATTCCTCATTCCTCTCCAACATGCATTTATGGTAGTTTGTGTACCTGTGTGAGTGTGACTGTGCCATCGTCTCCATGCTGTGCTGTATGAGGGGTCCAAGGAAGGATGGATAAGTTTGCATCTCACCACTATGCAGACCGGTCTTTACCATTAAAGGTTTCAGCGGAAATGGAGAAAATGCCACAAACCTATAACCAGGAGTGATACACCTGCTGTCACAGAAATATGAATTCACAACCAATTAATATTCACTAAATATCTGTACTTTAAGGACTATACTGTAAGTGTTGATCACCCTTGTATGTGCTACATAACATATTATTACACTTTACAGTATATACATAAATATACATGTAGCAGGAAATTCTATACAAGTGCTGTTAAACATTCTTGAAATACTTACATCTGACTCAATATTGCCATTTGTTATCTGCTCTGCTGTAGATTCCGTCGATTTCACAGACCCCAGACAGATGTTACATGTTCCCTCCGCATTCCCCCCCCGAGATTCCCTCCTGTTGTTATATACTTGTCATAAAACTCATAAACCGCTGTGTTTTATATGCTAGCTGCCGGCCAGCTGTTTGAGCCCAGCGTTTGAAGCGCACAAGGCATTTCCAACAGCCCCCTCCACACTGAACAGAACAAACAGTAAACAGATACAGGTGTGCTGCAGCCGGATATTGAATTTCAGAAGGAAATATGTAGACCTGGTAGATTGGAGGTCGAAAGAATAGAAGCAGAGCCAAGGACACACGGAAAAGGTTTAAAAGAACGCTACCTGTCCGACTTGCGATTAGCGTAGCTCAGTCCTGGAGACAAAATCAATGGCAGGCGTCCTTTCTGCTACTCGCTTTCACACCAGTGCACATTAGACCCCAAATTTCACCACCCCTCCCCCCAGCATGTAATTAACACCACGGCAGGATGCTCCTGGGGAAGCACAACTGAGAAAACTGAAAAGTCAAGCTAACCGATGACATTATTGCCACCCATTCCGGCCAAGCTAATTAGCAGCGATGCGCTCATAGCATTCTAAGCCTCACCTTATCAGGAGCTGGCCGGCCCCCCCATCACGCAGCAGAGCGCTCTCCGTAACGTAATGAATGCGCATCATTAGCGCTGACGTCCTCACATGCGGAGGATCCTGTTACCATCAGCCGATTGCTGATTGTCTGCTTTTCGGGGCCTATCGTCCTGACATTTACCTAACGGGCCATTTGATAGCCCTCTGCAGCCTTGTTTTTCTTGGCACCGCTTCCTGTTTTTGATACGGGATCTAAGCTCACCTGACGCCTCGGTCGTGGAGAGCACGTTTTGACGCAACGCGTGCCAGCCACCTATGAGGCGTTGCATGCGCTCCAGACTTTTGATGACAGTGTAAGCATTCAATTCAAAGAGCTAGATTATGATGATATCGTATTAGGGGATAGCAGAGAAGACTCGCCCGGCTGGTGATAGATTAAAGTGTGTGCTTATATGAACAAGCTGCTCCTTGTGCTGGAGAATCTGCAGGCTTTCGATAACTGCAGAAACTAGGGACAAAACCAGACTGAAATCCTCACTGCCCACTCTGCTGCCCCTGTTCACACTTCATCTGAGCCTCAGAGCGCTACAATCAGGCACCGAGATCCTGTTTACAACCTCGGGTCAGCACTGAGGTCTCAGTACCCCGATAGAGGCACCCCTTGATAGACACCCCTTGCACAAACACTTTTTTTTTGTGAGTGTTTTGCAAGCAGGACTATAAGCGCATGACTTCAGGCAATAATGGCAGCTTTCAAATGGCATCCGGAGAGGAAGGGAGACCTTTTATTGAGTCATTTGAATTACCTCAGCTTTGCCTCAAGGCCATGCGCCGCCCCCAGTTAGACTCACAGCACTAATATTTCAAGGATATTTCAACGTTTGCCCGTGACTGAGCCTGCCATCGTGGCGGGAAAACACAAGGGCCAATGCAGCAGAGGGTTATGGGGACACTTATTATTAATTCACCTGAACGACAGATACTATCATCGCCAGCTGAAGCAACGCTAGGTCTAAGCAGGAAATGCCCTCATGGACGCCCTGGGGGCAGGGCAGGTGGGGGGGATATGACACACTGTCACAACCTTGCAAATGTCAGGAACCTTTAAAAACAACAAGGCGTTATCTCGTGCCTGTGCTCCCAGGTCACACAACAAATACTCTGGTTTCCAGGCACGTGGTCCTGTGTGCCTGAGGGGAGCGAGGGGGGGGGGGCATATAGGGGGGTGGCTCACATTAGAAACGACAGGTAGACCAGCCTGTCTAAGCCGACCAGCCAGCTTCAGGCAAAGCCACAAGAGCTAAAACTCTACTTTAATATATTTGTGCCTTTATTTAGCCAGAAATATTTTTCATGTGGTTTTCAGTTGTAATACACCGTAAACTTCTATCATAAGCAAAGGAAAACGAGCTGTGCATGTCCATCCCTGAAAACATGGCTCACATGTCTGTGTTCTGCTCAGCTTCAGCTTCAGGATATGGTGGGAAGGGGAACAGTGTGAAATTGAAACCTGCCATTAGTGGGAGTCATTAAACTCTGCATGGTTGCATAATGATGAGGTTTTTACAGGACCAGGTGCAGGCAATGGTGCAAACACAGCTCCCTCATGATGTTCCCATAATGGCCCCATGCATACTGCTTAACAGATTTAAGACCGGTTTTTATGAAGATTGGGATGAAGACCAATCTTCATCCCCAATGCCTTCCACAGCCTCCCCAGTGGCCCAGAATGAACACCACTGGCCCTTAAAGGGAAGAGAGTGTCACATAGAATCCCACCTCCTTCATCCCTCAAAAACGTGGACGCTTTTCTTCTTGAAGAATGGCCTAGTGTCTCATTGCATGCAGTTCAGGACTTGCACGACAGCAATGACGATGTTCTGCAGGCCAATGGTGGCCTTGCTCCATATTTGGTCCTTGTCATTAACATATCATTAAGTGTTGGTGTTGTTTTGTTAACCCGCCTGTATGCTCCTGTTTACGGCACAGAATAGAGAAATTATAAAGAACTTGGTGTTTGTCTCCAAATTCTGGAATTTATGTCTGGTCTCAAACACATATGACTTTCCTTCCCTGCCTGTCACTGGCTACTTTATCCCACCTCCCACTTCCCACTTGATTGGTTTCTTTTGGGTTATATCTGGTACTGATGGACACGCTAATGCCACCCACCATGAGCATGTGGTGCTTAGGAAATTCCCAGTACTCTTCTGGTCATTCCACTTAGCAGCCTCTTTATGGTCTTTAACCGTCTGGATGGAACTAAATAGATGGCCTCTGGCAGTAACATGTACTCCAATGGGCATCTCCCGTGTATGTTGGCTCAATAGCACTGTGAAATTCCTTGGATTCCCATTCCAGCCGCCGTACACTCCCAGGGTCACCCTCAAAGATGCACTCCCCTCAGTCTCTTCACAAGCAAGGCACACAAATGAACTAAGCTACCCTCTTGGCTGGGAGAGTCACTACAAGAAACAGGCTGGATCTATACTGTACTGACTCAGTACCACCCAAATGGTACAAAAATGTTCCTCAGAGTCCATTTTTGTACCTTAAAAGCACATATACCTACAGCTAGTGTACAATTGGCAGACGCTTGACGTTACAACCCCAGTGACAAGTAATTGTACCCCCAACGGGGTAAATTGGTACGTTTTTTTTCTGACAGTGTCGTGTAGAGCCTGATGAGGCTTAAACTCAGACAGGAGCTCCTGGTCACCTGATTTAGAAAAACATTTTTTGAAAGTCGATTGATAGGAAATGGTTTAAAAAAAAAAAAAAAAAACCATCCATTCCTCCACGTTGGCAGACAAAACACAGCAGATGAATGACATAATGCATCGAAACAGTAGATGTTTCACACGAAAAGCCTTTACGGAACAAAGGCTGAAACAAATAGCTTTCAGGCCATCTTGTTCAAGTATTCACAGGCGCACGCGTGTCCATGTGAGAACCAGTGGGGGTGGCTGGGGCAGGGATTAGTATGTAGTAACTCCACTGGGAAGACTGGCATCTGTTCCCCAGCAGAACATGCACTCAGCCACATTGGCTGAGTCTCTCCGGGGTGACAGAGGCGGCAGCTTTGTTGACACGCTCCACAAGGTCTCGGGGAAAAAAAAAAAAGACTCATCGTGATAAGGACTCGCTGGCGAATTGCCTGCAGCCATTTCTGGGGCCTCCAGCTTATCAAACTCAAACATGTGCCTCAAACACTGGCAAATCACGCATCATCGTGTTGACATTTCACCCACCTGGTAGCGCCGGGGGAATATTCCATAAGGCCATCTCAATCAAAGGGGAGGCTGCAAGACGCCCCACATTCATTTATCACTAGGAAATACATTCATAAGCAAATACATTCAAGCGAAACTCTGTTTGACCGTGAGCTACCATCTCGGCCAGCAGAGGCGAGTGTCCAGTTTTATATTATCTTTGGAGAAATTTAATTATAAAAAAAAGACTTCATTAGATTCATGGCATTGAAATAGTAGCAGAACAAAGAGGATCCAAACAGCGATTATTGGCTTACGGGAGGCAGCAGCTTGTTGTTTGATAACAGACCATTGGGAACGACTGCAGACGCAAAGACTGCCCAGTGTAAGCCTGACTGCACTGCCACTGGCTCGGGGGGGTGGGGGGGGGGTTCTCCCAACCACCTGCCACCCCTCATTGTTATTGCCTGTGCAACCAGTGAGCTATGAAACCCAGGGACAGCTGCCAGGCCGAGTGTCACACCTGCCAACCACACTGCCGGCCAATCAGTACACAGAGTCTCTGGCTTCCAATTGGATCCCCCCCATTGCTACAATCTCATTTTCCTGAAACCAGTGTTACTCACTATTCTTTTTGTCTGCTTTGACGAAACACACACACATTTGTATTCATATCATTATGGGGACTCTCCATTCATTTATATGGAAATAACCCTAATCCCATCAATGACAACCTTAAGCCCTACCCAGCCCTCACCTTAACCATAGGTACCCAAACAAAATATACAAGACTTTGGGCACTTTCAGTTTTTTGATTGCAGTCACAGATTTTTATATAATCGAGTTTTCCCTCATAGGGACTGAAAAGTGATCCCCACAACACCAGTCTAACCTACAATGTTACACACACACACAGGTTTGTAATTATATTTTTTTGGGGACTCTCCATTAATTTCTATGGGGAAAACTCTAATTCCAACATGACAACCTTAACCCCTACTCAGCCCTAACCATAACCATAACCATAACCAAACTAGACTTTTGGCATTTTTAGTTTTTTTGATTGCATTCACAGATCGTTGAAGGGATCTGAAGAATGGTCCACACAATGTCAAAATAACAGTGGGTGACATTTGGTCCCCACAATGTAATATAAACCTAATGCACACATGCGCACACACGCGCACACACACAGACACACACACACAAATGGACTAAAGAGTCAGAGCCAGACAGTGACCTTGACCTTGCATGTACCCATCTGCCAGAGCGAGTGCAATAGAGAGCGGCTGGTAGAGGAGAGCAGGCAGATGGTGTAGCAGGACAGCCGGCTCCGCTCTCATCGCTGCAAATTGCAGAGATACATCTGGAGATGTTCCCAGAGCCCATTAGGGTTACGCTTACCTCACAGAGGCACACTGAAAAAGGGTAAACATGCCACTGTCTGCTGTACACCACAACAGAGGCTCCCTTTATTTCCACAAATGAAGCAAATCACATTAGTGATCATGGACAAGGACGGTTTACTTCATAAGCCATTAGGATGGCTGTGCTGGGCAAACGGACACAATGAATCACGTTCCTATGATGGGAAGCCATACAGTGAGAAATTATAATGAAAGGCTGTGACCTTGACAGTCACCGGGGACCACATCCCCCGTGTGCAACACAAAGATGTGGAGGGGGCAGAAGTCAGGGGGGACAGTCCCAGAGGAGATAAGGGGTGCTATAATGGTGAGCCTTTCCATGTTAGGCACCAGCCTGTGTAGCAACAGTACCCACATAATTTAGTAAATATCTCATTTATTAAATGACTTACAATGCAACACTAATATAAATATAGGTCTAATCCTTTACTAAATAGTTTAGTGATGTGAAGCACATCTCTTAAACATTATGCCAGATAAATAAGAGCAGTGAAAATGAGGGAAATTGGTTCTGCTGTATAACCTCGCAGGAGACAAAGCATTTTAATTAGGACATAACAGAGAATACTGACAGCTCCAAGGTCAGCCTGGATTGAACTTGTTCAATGAGACCTGCCACTCATCCTATTCATTGCCATTTCCCCCCAACACACAAAAGCACATAATAAGACTGATCCACTGATATTCAAGACAGAAGCTTTCAGGCATAGGTGTTACTATGATTTTATTACCATTTATGAGAATAATCATGTGAGCCATTACATCCAGTGTGTGTAACTCAGCTCACTGGGAAATTAGACAGTGATTTAAACAAATGGAGGGGCTTTTACAGCAGAAAAAGACCAGTAAAGATCTACCAATGATATGGACAAGGACCTACGTGATTGACGTCCTCATTCAGCACACACATTTCGGCTCCACCATCGGGACATCGTGTTTTCACAGACAAGGTCAGGTAGAATTCCCCAGCGTTCCTGTGACTCACCCGTCGGAAAGGGGAACGCGTGTTCTAGGTGGTACAGTGGTCTCTCCCCGTGTGTAAATCTGTGCAGTGGGAAGGCTGCCAGGGTGAGCCAGCGCTCACTGACTCATCTAATCACAGTAATTTCAAAGACTGACAGTGTTACTCAATCTACCTTTGTCCAGAAGCACTGAACATCTCTGTCTCAGCCAGAACCGCAGGCTGATTCCCTAAACTGCAATTATACCTTCAAACAAAAGTACGATTCATCTCTATAACTGAAAGAAGCATCTAATTTACGGGCCTGCTGATTTATATCAACGCAATCATTTCGTTCTGTAGACACAGATATAAAATTGCCTGAACTGAGAAAACTAGCAATAAGCAGATAAATTGGATTATGGGGAGGTGTGGCACTCCTTGTTTTAATAGGCCACAGTTAATGAAGCACACAGAACTAGATTAATTAAAAAAAGATATATATCCTTTGACATGCCCTGATTCATTCAGCGCATGCTTTGTCTGGCGGTCACAGGTTCTCTCCCTGTCATGCACGTTAGGGTTTCCCAGCCTTTGGATGTCCGTGAATTACTTTACGATGTACACAAATTCAGGGGGGAAGGAGTTCCTTACATTAGAAATTAGTTAAAAATTATGGGACAAACCGAGCATTTTTCTGGACCACAGCACTTAATTTTTAAAAACAGTACGATCTATGATGTAGATTTACTTCTGCAACCCTAAGGCATACAGTTGAGTGCATTGGCGTCTCTATAATGTGTGGTTGTATGCATGTGTGCCCTGCGATGCAGTGACATCTCATGCAGAGCATTCCCTTCGCTTGTGTCCTGTGCTCGTATCACCCTATCCCGAAGAGTGATTAGAAGGTGATGGATGGATGGATGGATGGATGAATGTTTTGTAAACAGGTCGTCACGTTATCCTTTCTGTAAAATGAACATACTCTCCATCTTCCATAACTGGTCATTCATTACAGGGCTGCAGTGGGCTGGGGGCCTGTTCCAGGAAACAGAGCAAACAAGGCAGGGGACGAGATGCCCACTGGTGACCACCGGCGTGACTGTAAAAAGGGAGACACCTGTGTCCAAAGAGGAGGACTAAGGCTCAAAAAGGAGGAGGCCCATGAAAAGTGTGGGGGGGCGGGGGGGGCGGTTATTTTACACTACACCACACTACACTAAACCAAGAACGGAAATTATTTTGTTACCTTGACAGAAAGACATACACTCACAAGCACAGCCATTCTCGGCTTCTGTGGTATATATGTGTGTGAGTCTTACATTTTTTGTGTGACTGGGGGTGGGAGAGAGTCGCACTTGTTGTTGAGAGGGAGGCAGATGGGGGGAGGGAAAAAGGAGACCAAGGGGGCTAAAATCAGGACATCCAGACTGCATCCAGACAAGTGCTCACCCTTGATGCCAGTCAGGCACAGGGCACATGTGCCATGGGCTGTTTTCTAAATGCCAAATTAACCATACAGCATGTTTTTTGACTGTGGGAGAAAACCCACGCAAACACAGGGAAAACCTGCCACCCCCCCCCCCCCCCCCCACACACACACACACACACACAGTCAACCCCCCCAAACCCCCATGGAGGTTAGAGTGCTACCCACTGGGCCTCTGTACCACAATGGTATATACCAGCAAAACAAATAGGGAGAACACCAGTACAGGGCTGGTACTGGGAAAAAGGTTAGTGTTCACCTGCACGCCAGACATGCACCAGAGAAGCTTTCTGGGCTCCGCTGGGCTTGGGAACAGGCACTGCGCAGCAATGTGTGGCTTGCTGCAGAGTGCAGTAAGTTTCAGGAAAAGCAGCCCAGCGTCCCAGCATCTGCTGCTTGCGTTAGGTAAGAGAGGCCCAGCCGAGGGGGGCGTGAGGGGGGCACCGTGGCAGCCTGCTCCGGCAGATGCGGGGCTGCCAGGCTGATAGAACGTCAAAAGCATCTGAAGAATGGTGCGCGGAGCTGAATCAACAGCCCTGGGCGAGCTGAGGGAACCGCCTGCGACTCATCGCAAACAAAAGCTCCAAGGAGGAACCGGAGATAACACAAGCAAAACAATTCGCTTTCTCTTGGGCTGCTTGAGATGGGGGATACACCATACAGATACTGTATGTAGGAGTGTATCAAAGCGTGTGGAAGGGTGAGCACTCCTAGGGGACACTAACTGAGGAGTGGCCAGCATCTCATTGCCTCACTCCCTATGTGGCAATGTGAGAGGTACATTGCTTTTGCCACCCAGAGGACCTGTTGCTAAATTGTTGCTAATACACTTCATGTCACTTCAATTAGGTTCAACTATGATACAAAGTGCCTCATGTAGCCAGGTTGGTTGAACGCCAGATTCTTGATACAAATTTGGTACCTGTGGTTTCATTTTGAAAAGAAAGAGGAGAGGAATGTATTTCTTTCCTCTCATTAAATGACCCAGCTTCACACACACCCGGTGCTTAGTTTATTAAAAAAAAAAAAAAAAAAAAAAAACGAAAGGCAATTAGACCTTAGTGATTTTGAAAAACTGCATTTCATCTTTTGTTTGATTTTTCTGCTCTGTACTTTCCATCTTGGAACAAACAGTCCCAGTACAACGCACTAAATCAATTGAGTGACAGACCAAGAAACCGTGAAAAAAATATATTGATGGCGCCACCTGCTGGTAGAAAGGCAAACTTTCCCTTGTCTCTCGGATGCTGTTAGTTTCCAAAAGGCATTTGATCTGTATTCCAGGATTTCAGCTTTGAAGGAGTTTACCAATTGCAATTCTTGTGATTTTGTTACCCATATGAAGCATTTAGATAATGACACATTTGGAACAATATAAATTTTGTTTACATATAGTCTATGCATATATTTGGTCCCCACAAAATAATTTATACACCAACACCCCCCAATAATGCGTCCTGCCACAATGGAAAAATTGTTCAAGACTGGTTTGAGGAACATGAAAAAGAGTTCAAGGTGTTGATTTGGCCCGCAAATTCCCCTGATCTCAATCCAATTCAGCATCTGTGGGATGTGCTGGACAAACAAGTCAGATCCAAGGAGGCTCCAACTTACAACTCAAAGGACTTAAAGCATCTGCTGCTAATGTCTTGGAGCCAGTTACCATAGGACACCTTCAGAGGTCTTGTGGAGTCCCTGCCTTGATGGGTCAGGGCTGTTTTGGTGGCACGAGGGGCACCGACACAATATTAGGCATGTGGTTTCAATGTTATGGCTGATCAATGTATGTCATACAGTTTTACTTATATTTTAAATGTAATTTTTAAAATCTCACTGTAAACTATATCATTCCATTACACTGGTATACAGCGATTTTGGTGCCAATGATGTCTGAACGGTTTTATATTAAGTTTATGGTGCTGATTAAGAATATGACTTCGCTTTTGCCAGATTGGCTCTAGTTTCTGAGATATTTAATAGTTAACGCAACACGTTTGAAAAGCATTCATAACTGCAAGAATATATTTATTTTAGTTACAACTAGTAAGTAAACAGTCTAACATCATACAAAAAAGAAATTTTGCACAGTGACAGGAAAAGTTTAAAAAGTTAATTAGTTATTAATTGTTATTAATGTCAATGCTTCAAAAAAACACTGTTTATGCGATTTCCTTTTATGTGTGTCATCAGGACAATCACGTTGTAGACTACAACAGTAGTCTGCCATCATGTGTATGTCTGCCTTCATATCTCTCCTCCATCACCTTCATATCCTGGTGGAACCTCTCACCTTGTTCCTCGCTGAAGTCTCCAAGGTTATCTGGAAATCTGTTTAAATGGCTATGGAGATATGCATCTTTATGCTCATATTAACTCCCAAATTTATGACGTTAGCAAGCATATCTTGCACCAATTCTTCATAATCGTCTGCTCTGTGATTACCCAAGTAGTTCTTCACAACAGAGACAAAACTCTTCCCGGCCGAAGCCTCAGTGTCATTCATGCATTTGGTAAATGCAGGCTCTGCTTGAAGAAGTCATAATTTTTACATGTATTTATATACTTATTAAGACAGAACTTTTTGGGTATAAACCAATACTGGGTTGACAAACATATACTATAGCCGACTTATTTCCTCTGCAAATTCACAGTTGAATTCTGGCTTCAAAAAGTCGCTTTTATAGCATTGTAGGCCTACAAATTGAAATGCGAAATAATTATATGGGCTATTTCTTTACCTAAGACACAGTTAAAGAGTCAAAAGACAGACCAAAAGCTGTTGCATTTATCATCACACACAAGTCGCATTAGGGGAATGCATTATTTTCATGGATGTCCATTATCTCAAAAACTAGAACCAATTCAGCAAAAGTAATGGGATTTTTGAATTCAGCACCCTCAAAATACCCTAAATCCATTCAAAAAACCTTGGCATCTGAAAAGAAAATGTAGACCTGTGTTATCTGTTCAATTGTATTAAAACCATTATATTACATCTGGCTCCAATTCCTTAAGCCCAAGATACTGGTGCAAAGATTTAGCCAGATCCTCATAAACTGACATCACAGTTAATATTATTCATAAAATTTAAAAGCTAAGTATTTTCAGCAAATCTAAAAGCTGTGTCTTTCTTTAGCAATATTTTTGAAACAATTCATGTCAGCCTGTGTTTTCAATGTCAGTTATTGACTGGGTGTCACCTGCTGCCACTTAATCACCAGATAGTCAGATGTTGTTAGTCAACATTCAAGACTCCTCTGCTGAGGTGGGGCAAGACCTCATCTTCTCTGACCTGTAAGCTTGAGTCATGTGATGGGGAAGGTCATGTGACAAGAAGGCCCCACAGCATCTCTTACAGAGTTGCCACACCCACCACATGACAAACCACCTCAGAGATGAGAACCTGAGTGCAGCCATGTGGCAGGTGATACCTCAGCACCACACTAGACCAATGGGAACAGTGAGAGTTTTTTTTCCCAGCAACTAGAGTGCCAATCTTGCCACCAACCCCCAAATCATCCTTGTAGGTTGAAGGACCTCCTTGGAAGGTTCAAGGAAGAGTAACATCATACCCAGGATGAAGCAACTGCAGGATAAGTGCCTTGCTCAAGGGCCCAAGGCAGTAGGATCATTCCTGGCATTTACAGGATTCAAACCAGCAACCTTCCGACGGTTGGCACAGATCCCTAGCCTCAAAGGCAAGTCTACAAGTAAACGTGGATATAACTGAGGTAAACTGTATTGCTATTAAAATATAAAATTAAGTGGGCTATATTAAAGAATGTTAAATAATTTTATATACACATTTAATAAAGTACATTTATGTACAAGTAATGCATTAAACAGTAGTTACATATTTAATATTTAAACCAGGTGCTTCGTATTATTCGATTTTATTTTTCTTTCCCCCAAAGAAGCAAGGAGGACCTGAAGCGGATTAACCTGGAGCAGCAGCAGTCCAGGGACATGGCCGAGGATGCCGTTACTGCCCTGTGCCGAGAACCCGGGTCCCTGAGGGGTGAAGTCAGGAGGCGGGGCTTGTCCCCAGCACACACTGTTCAGGAAGGAGCCAGGGGTTGGACCTGCTGCTTTGTAACATCTCGATCATATAGGCCTTTGAGGGATGCCGTCTGGAGCAGTGCTAACATTTATTTGCTTTGCTTAAACCAGTTGATTCCTATGATTATATTTTGTTTTTCATTTTCCCAAAGTGGGATGGAGAAGGACAGCGCGACTGCGGATCTAAAAATGATAAACGCAGAGCTGCAGAAGTATGTGCAGGTGGCTGCGGACGCCATTATAGCCGTGTGCTCAGAAATCAGGTCCCTGAGGAGCCAGATGAGGGGGGGGGCTTATCCCTGGCTCACAGGTGCCCCCCAAGCCTTTTCCTGTTTTGTTTTTGATGAATGACCAGCTGCTCTGTATCCATGGGCAGCACACTCAGAGTAAAATTTTCATTGCATAGAGGAACTGACTTTTTACCCTGCAGATGTGGCACAAATGGAAGATAATTTTAATGACAGTCACGGGCGTAATGTGTCTTGACATGCAATGCATGGAGCCCTTCTGTGTGGGGGTGCCCCTGCTGCCCCCAGCCCACCATCAAAAGTGCCTATGATGGACGCTAAAGCATCAGAATTGGACCTTGCAGCAATGGAATAAGATTTCTTGACCTAATGAATCCCATTTTCAGTTGCATCATGGTGTCAAGCACTCTTGGGAAGCATTGGACTGACAAGTGTAATCCAAGCCTACGTAGCTTGATATGCAGCAGGACTATATAGATATATATATAGACACACACACACGTTAAGGGTGTTAGATAAAGATAAATAGCTCGGATAACACACTACCTTTAAAAATACAATAAAACAAAACGTAATGTACTTAAGTTACTGTACATCGGTAAAAATATAAAATCGAAAATGTTTAATATTGTTTTTGTGGCTGTCATTAAAGCAGGACGTAATGTTCGTCCTTAAAAAATTTTTGCGCAGTCTCTTATTTACAGTTAAAGGTGTCATTGATAGTGGCCGCCGCATGGTGTCGCTGTGACATACGCAGGAAGCTTAGCGCCGGAAGACACCGGGGCGCCATCGTGTAAGTCGGCCAGTAAGCACGGTGAATATGCTTTAGAAAATAGCCCAGTTTTACTGATAATAGTCAATGCAGCAAGATCCGTGGATACCATACGCAGCTGCATCAATAGAAATAATATAGTGCGGCGTAATGATAATGTCTGGATACTTCAAAATACAATACGTTTGGCGTAGATTGCCTGGCCGATACACTAATGTAATGCGAAATGAGGCATATTTACAGAAAAGTTTATGGAAGAGACCTTTTCATACAAAAGTAAGTTTTAAGATAAAACATAATAGCAAAAATGCTCGAAACATGCAAGCGCAAGTTTAGCGCAAGAAATTCAATTTACATTAAATCGTACAATTATCCTGCTACCGTAAATACATGTACTTATGTTGGTTTGAATTCTGTCGAATGTTTGGCTTCTGCGCAGGTAACTAAGGACTCCAGTGGTCTTCCCGTGGTTCATCACAGTAAATATGTGTGCGACATCCCAGCAAACCACAGATTTCCCATGGGAAAGTTCCCGAAGATACTACTCTTTCTATTAAGGGATCAAATAATAACTGATAAACAGGTGAGAGAGTAGATGATTATGTCTGTAGAACAACTGAATGTCTGAATTAATAGTAAGGCACTCATCCGTATATATTTCTTAAGGTATGGACTCCTGATCTAGTTTCAGAAGAGCTACTTGCCCTTGTGCACACAGAGGAATACGTGGATAAGTTCATACATGGAAAGACTAGCCCAGAAGAGCAGAAGAGGACGGGCTTTTCCTGGAGTGACGGTCTTGCCACACGGTGCCGATATGAAACAGGTGGGGTATCCAGACAAAGGGCCTGACCTACCTTTCAGGTAAATATCCATTCATGTGTGGTTACGTGTCTTGGCCCAGGTGGTACGGTTCTGGCAGCAGGGATTGCTCTGCAAAGAGGACTTGCTTGCAGTACGGCAGGGGGAACGCATCATGCCTTCCCCAGCTATGGGGCAGGATTCTGTCTTATCAATGACCTGGCTGTGGCTGCCAAATACTGGATGGAGGAATCCTCACAGAAGAGGAAGGTCCTCATCGTGGATTTGGACGTGCATCAGGTTTAGCCCATAGATGCCGCAGAGGCCAGCTGTCTCCTTACCTTACGGGGCTCTTTAGGGCGAGGGCAGGTTCCTCACCAGACTCCTGCTGTTGTCCTTCCTAAAGGGGGATGGCACGGCCTACATCTTCAGGGAGGAACCTGATGTATTTACTTTCTCCATGCATTGTGGGAGCAACTTCCCCGTAAGGAAGCAGCAGAGCGACCTGGATGTCTCCCTGAAGGATGGGTTAGAGGATAAAATGTACCTCGCAACTGGTAAGTTATAACTGTGACTGGGGGTAGAAGCAATGTAGGGAGAATTTCCCAAAGGGTATTAAAAGCACAGTCAGTTACATAATAAACGTAGTCTAATATACATTATTTGTAGAGAAAGGTAGTACAAGAGTATATATGCTGTACTTAACTATTTAAAATTGTGCATGAGTTTCTAAACATTTCTCTCACAGACCAAAGACATGGGAGGACAAGGTCACTTAGTATGGGAATTTGAGTAAATACATGTAATTATTGAAAATATGCATGGCTAAATTGTCCTTCTAAATACAACAAAATTGATGTGTGAGCATCTCTGACTGATTCCAGAAACACCACGTAACACACCTTTCCAGTAAACACGCCCCGCAATACTAAGACCATTATTTGCTGGTTTTGGAGGCAGTCCAAGCTTACCTGCCCAGTATACTGGACAGCTTCCGGCCCGACCTGGTCCTGTATGATGCTGGAGTGGACCCTCACTGGGACGACGAGCTTGGGAAACTTCGCCTGACAGACCAAGGTGAGGAACACTTGCACAAGAATCAGTGCATCAGTTTCAGAACTCATGATGAGCTGCGGAGCTAAACCAGGCACTCGGATGGATCTCCTGTTTACTTTCTACCTGCATCTCTAGGTCTGTATCAGAGAGACCTGTTTGTGATTGACACAACGGTGTCCAGAGGCATTCCAGTGGCTGCTGTCATTGGAGGGGGATACTGCAATGACACTGATCGCCTGGCACTCAGACACTCAATCCTCCACAGAGTCGCAGCACAGGTGCATCCCGTCGTGTGCTACTGCTGATTAGCATGTCAGTAATGCACATTTTTAGCACTGTCATAATTTGGTTAATGTATAATGAGACGCATCAGTTTAATGGTGCAATGTCAACCTGTGTTTTTCCTATATTTTAGGTGTGGAAAAAGCGGAGCTTATAATGACCTCAATCACACCAATGAAAGCAAAGAGCAGCAAAACTACATGAACTTTCTCATGTGTGCTACCTTTATGCAGTAAGCCATTACATCACCAAACCTGCTACAGGACTGATTGCTGGAAAATAGTTTTTGTCAGTTTAGGTAGTTACTGTACATTGTGTAAATCTGTCAGAAACAGCCCAAAATATAAATGAAGTCCAATACATAATACTTATATAGATGCGTACATACGTTCAAAGCCTTTATCGGCTGTTAACATTTTGTGGTTGAATCCATGTATAAGCCTCACAGGTTTGTTTTAAACATCAAAATTCATTTATTTGGCAATAAATACACATATTAAAATAAATGTTGAACAAGGGAAACCTGTCAGACCTTTTAAAATTGTCTGGCAAAAAGGAGGAGACATTCATTGGTCACATCACAGCACGACTGCAAAAACAAACAGATGATTCAAGTGTTTGGACCCAACATGCAAGCGAATGTAGCAGCGACACCTACGACAACACAGCTTGGCAGCGGAGAAGTGCTTTGTGGCAAATATTTTCTAGCAACTCTACCAGCAGTACAGACTCGCCAGCTGTTCAGTTTAACACTAAGACAAAGGTCACAAAATGATAAATGACTTTTAAAAACAGTTACTTAGTATTCAGATTGCTAAGGTTTTGCTCACATGGTCCAGTACTGAGCATATGTGCAACACAACGCAGGTTCTGGGAAACTGCACAAGGTTAGGGGCTGTTCTACTCAACAAATGCCTGCAGATCTATAGCAAACGTTCCAGTCAGTCTCTTTGGCTAAACCTAAAACCAGGCTAAAACTACACATTTCTCAAATACACAAATCTACAACTACAAAGTGCACTGTATAAGTATTTGTTCTTTTGATAGCAGCCTATTTTGGATCCTTGGCAAAAACATCTAACAGTATATTATTATTATTTATATTACTGTTGATGACAAACCATAATGCACACTTTGAATGAGGTTCCCCCTTACCTCAGTGAGGCAGGCTGCCTATATTGCAGAAGAAAAAAAAAATCACTACAGTGGATGGTATCAGTTAATCTAATAAATAGGCAACAAACTTCTGTAATAAATCCACAGCTTGGTAGACTCTCAGAAATAATCGTGTCCCAGGTTTATAGCTGTGCAAGGAATAACTTTATCACAATGTCTTCATCACACTGCACTTCATCACTCAGAACATTTCAAGGCAATCATAAGATTTTGTCACATAAATAACTTTAAAAAACGACACAAACACACACCCGCACAGGATTCTAAATTACTAAAACTTATTCTGCATTTTTGGTAAATGCTCAGTGACTTACAAGTGAGTTTCCATACGAAAACGAAATTTAAAGGAGAGCTTATTGTTACTCAGTGTTTAAAATGTTGATTCCAGGTAGCAATTCCCAAAACACAACATAGTCTGAAAACAGGTGTATTCGCACATGTTCTTAGAGTGAAATTTAAAAACATTTAAAATGTAATACTGGCTTGGAAAATAAATTTTTAAAATACATAGATACTGCAGCCTAGTGTTAGACCTTCCAGACCTCAACCTTCTCGGCCACCACACACCAGTTGGCATGGTCAAAATAGCTCTGAAGGACGTGGAGCTCCTCGACATGCTTCTCGATGAGCTCGAGAAGCTCCCCTTCTCTGAATACGTGGTAGTAGCGCAGGCAGGAGCCCAGAGCCTCAGTGTTGCTCCATTCATTCATCTCCTCTCCAAGGCGCTCTGTGCTGCCTGACCACTGTGAGGAGCTCTCCTCTGGGCCTACAGGCTGCTCAGTCCTGGTGGCCCCTGTGGAGCTCTCCTTCTGATGCGTGATCAGGTCCGGTAGGGGCACGGACCCACAGCCATGCATGATGGTGCCAGAAGAAACGTGCTTCTCTGGGCCGACGCCAGCGTTGGTGCCGTCGCCGATCCTCTCTGGTTGGTTCCCGAGGTCTGTCGTTGAGCCGAAGACATCATCCTCGGAGCTGTACCGCGATGAGGAGGAGAAGAGGCTGGAGACCTGCCTGATGAGACCCATCCCGCGGCCACGCCGGCTGGTTCTCGACGTATCCAGCACAGCAACCTCAGCGCAGGATTTGTTGAACTCCCTGCTGCAGGTCCTGGACACGGCCAGACCCCCAAAGTCCAGCACTGAGTCCAGCGACCTGGAGAAGGACCATCGTCTCCTGGAGCTCTGGTGGGCCCCCGCGGCAGTGTCCTCGTCATCCACCACGGAGGATGTGCTTTTCACCTTCCTGTGCTTGTCGCTATCGCTGCCATCCTGGCGGTGTGCTTCGGAACCCATCCCGCCAGCAGAGGTAGGGCCGGGGGGGTTTGGGTTCCACGGGATGAAAACATCCTGCTTCTGGAACCTGCGCCGCTTCTGCTCCATGGCCCAGACGTAGATCATGAGGCGCCCGCCCACGCGCAGCGTGCGTGCCATCTCCTTTACTGCCCTGATGCGCCGCTCTTTGGTAGATAAGTGGTGGATGACTGAGAAAAACCAAAGTCACTTTTCATAAAAGCCTGCAATTATCAATCTGTAATGACCTACTGGCCCAAAAACGGGGGCCGGACATCTGAGCTCCATAGAAATCAATGAACAAAAATATTCTGCAATCTGATCTCAATGCAGCGAACATTTGCAATAATGTTTATTACAAACATTTTATGCTAAGTCATTTAAAATGCAATCTGATATCCATGCAGCTGGGCCAGGACTGAAGTATGTCATGTGAAGCATCCAAGTACCTGAATGTGTAAGAGGAATTATAGGGACATTGGCAAAAGCTGATTTACTTAACCACAACACCACCTGTAGGCTAAAACTAGAATGGTTTACGTTACACACAAATAAATATGTTATGTCCCATTTCAGACAATGAAATGAGGAAAAAGCACACAAGGTGCAGATTTCTTCTGCCGTACCATGAATCAGATCAGTGCAATAGTCCTCAAACAGAAACATGGCTGTTCTGGGAATTAGCTATTGTTGCCAGGTGACTGTGCCATCTAGGAAACTGTTGCCCTCTGTATTACTGCCTGTGAGCTGGTAAGTTGCCCTGTTCTGTCACTCCAGGCATATGAGACTGTTTAAACAGAACAATGATGAGCCAGGATAAGCTCCGCCTCCTGATAGCCACACAGTGTCTAAATAAAGGGTGCTAACATTAGACTGAGTCTGCATTATGAATAATCCTTGCAGCTAAAATGCCCAACAATGCAGCCTTGGATAATCTCACCCCGTAAATCTGTATCTATCCTATTACATCATGTTTAAGCAACATCACTATGTATGGCTGATACATTGCCTTCTGAGTAAACCTTTGTACAAACCATAATAACCACAACTTCTCCTCAAGCAGACCAGAAAAAAAAAAATCAATCCTCTTGCTCATTACTTGTGTACAAATAAGTTAGTGGTGGTTTTGAGGATCAGGAGTCAATTTGTACTGTGTGTTAATTACCACAGATCACATGTGTTTTCTGAATTATTGTATGCTAATCCTGGAGACTAAGGAAGGCTCATCAGGTGGTGAATACAGTAATCACCCCTTTATCTGCCACCGCGGTTAGCTGACACCACTAGTAATAGCAAACCATCTGCTGGCCCCATATATAATGTATAGTGTATTTACATGTGGTAAATGATACATTACACACATTAAGACATAACCAACATTAAATACAGTAATAAGTAGAAAAGTACATTATACATTATTATACAGTACTGTAAATACTGTTACACATCTTACAATTCTTCTTTTCAGACGCTGATAAACTGCAGATATGGCGGGACTAATGAACAAAGCATATGTGACCTTTAACAGAAGCTGGTTAGTAGAATGACTAGGCATGTAACTCAACTCACGATTCGATACGATTCACAATTCTGAGTTCACAATACGATTTTCTCACAATTTTTTTTAACAGAATGAGCTGCAAATTTATTCAAAAATATTCCTTTATCTTTCTAAACTGTGCAAAATGTGTCCTCTTAACAGTGCAACTGAAATTGAATAAAATACTGTTTAAAGACAATCTTCAAATACTGTAAACGGTAACGCTTTACATTAACTGCACCTTCATAATGCCTTTATATTGCATTCATAAAACGTTCAGTACACATTCATAATGTATTCATTAAGTATTCAAAAATCATTCATAAACATCAGGCATGTATACCTTTACATCCTAACATCCCTTAACAGCTGTAATATACATTAATAACAAACATTATATAACAATAAACATTATAATTGTATAATCATGTAATGTTTGTTATTATTGTATATTAAAGCTGTTAAGGGATGTTAGGATGTTAAAGAGTACTTGCATGCTGCTTATGAATGTTCTATGATGCATTATGAAGGTGCACTGAATGTAAAGTGTTACCAAATAAACTAAGGCTTGCATGTGCAGCTTTTTAGCGTGGTTTGACTCCTGCCCTCACTGTGGTGCTGGAGGACATGCCGAAGCATGTTCGTTGTGCTATTTGTGTATATTTCAGCCTTTTACAATGTTTGAACGCAGTTTTTGTCTTGTCTGTGCTTTTCTCACCATTTTCGTTTATGATTACCGGAAAGCTAAAATGCTGCCACACCGCCGATTTAAGATGGGGGGGGTGTCTCCTCAATTTCAAACTCTTGCGCCATCTCGTGTTCGGTCAAAACCGAAAACTAATGTACGACGTCGATATGAATACGCGGTGACATCTGACGTCAAATTGATATTATGAAATCAAATGTAATACTAACTTTCCGTTAAAGTACTGTGATGAACTCCAAAAGTAGCGATTCATTTTCCACATCAGCCAGTTTAAATAGTCACACATTTACATAGATTAACAGATTTGCGATTCATTGTTACATGCCTAAGAATGACTGAAGAATCTGTGTCGCTAGTACTTTTTGTTGCTGTTCCTTACCATAGATAGTTACTATAGTGATACTTTACTAATCCCCGGAGGAAATTCTCTTTTTGCTTTGCCCCATTCTTCTCTCCATACTGCTGAGAACAGGCTTGGGGGTCACAGCAAGACCCAGGAAGCTAGGGGTTAAAGATCTTGCTCAAGGGCCCAAAGACATGTGAATATTTTGTGGAGGCTGAACTGAAAGCGGCGATCTTCTTATCACAGGCACTGAGCCTTTGCCCGCTGAGCCACACACGGCCCCCATGAGCCCCCCCAGAGTGACGAATGGCAGAGAGGATGGTACCTGAGATGGAGAGAATGGCATCGAAGCAACCCTCTCTGAACGGCAGCCGCAAGCCATCGCACACCTGGACCTCGTGGCCCTTGCAGCGTGCCGCTTCCACCAGGGGGCGACACACATCACAGCCAAGCTTGAATATGTCCTCATTGATGTGCAGGTATCTTCCATTGCCGCAACCTGAAATAGTGAAATCAACAATGTCATTCTTTAAACAGATGTTGCATTGATACATTGCAGAGTTTAAGTCAAACTAGGAAAGCAAGGTAGCATATTGGGGATGGAAGAAATACCATTGCAGGGTTGATTATCTGTACACTCATTCATTGCCTTATACAGCCCAATGGGAACTAAGCAACTATTGCTGAGTTAAACTGATCAATTACAGATTATATACAATAATTCCTCCCACCAAGGATTTCTACAATTACTAATGAGAGCATAGGAAATTCAAGCCAGAGTTTCCTTCCAGGATACAGAAGTGATGAATATTCTAATGCATTTGAAGGGGCAGTTCACCCCAAAACTGAGCTTTAGCGCTCTATCCATCTAGGTCATTCCGCTGGGAGCCGCTTAGTTTACAAGATATCAGCCATAGAAATGTCAGGCTTCACTCGAATACGGGACATTTGAAAAACTGCAATATTTCTGCCAGAAATCAAGATAATCCCCAGATTTTGTCGTGAGCAGTTTAATGTTGGAACTATTTTATTTATTGAACTCCACACACCATTTTTATAATAGGGCAGAAGATACGAGCACGAACACCTCGGCGATATTGTCTGCGCAGTGATACGCCTGCTGTGTAGAGTTTGGTAGGGGAAAAAAAAAAAACAGTTTATACATTAAACTGCTCACTACAAAATCTGTGGATTTTCTTCAATAACTGGGTCATGATTTCTGGTAAGAGACGTCGTTGCTGTGCTGGATGTTTCAAATGTATTTTTCTGGTGCTTTAATCATCACAGAATGAATTCCATTCACTCCCATTACATTTGAGTGGTCTGACATTTCTATGGTAGTTATCTCCAAAACTAGGCAACTCCCAGCAGAACCAAGATGAACAGATGGCATAAAAAAGCCCATCTAGAACAAAGTTCTCAGCTTTGGGGTGAACTGCCCTTTTAACACGTTGTGTAAGATTCCCAGAAGAAAATTTTGTTTTTTTGGCTAATGAATAAAATGGTGTCAATGAATTAGTGGTTAAGAGACTAAAGAACTCTGTGTTAGCTGCCATGGTTTGAACATGGAGAGGCAGGGAATCAAGACAGCGAACACGTCACAACTTATACAAATGGACTAACAGGGTTACCTGATGTTCTTTCACTGTAAAAGCAAATTTGTTATTCAAATGAGTATAACTGAACATGTTCGACTGGCAGTCTAGCGCACTGCTTAAGGTGAGAACAATCTGTTTCCTTAACCAGTGGTGGAAAAGAACAGGGCACAGAGCAGGAGACACCCCCATACTGTTAGGGTGGGTTACGGTGCTATGCAAATATTTATCTTTCAGCTCTCTTCAAGTAAAACGACAAATGTTCGGGGGGGGAGGGGGGGGGGTCACACACCCACGTCTGCTATAATGCTTCCAGGTTCCTGTTCCAGGAGGAACTGTCGGACCTTGGGCCAGGCTTTGTAACGGCTGTCGTTGAAGTAGGGCGCAACCTTTTCGTAGACGCTGTGGACGTGGTCCCTCTCCAGCTGGCTGGCGGCCTCCTCCATGGCTGCAACCCGCTGAGCCGCCGTCACAAACACGTCTTTCGGCGTCTCAGTGCTGTGACACATCACACACGTTGTTTTAATTTCATCAGATCGCCCCATGGACACTTTCATTCAAAGTCCTCATGTGCTACCTGTGGACATTCAGACATCCATATGAATGAATCACCACTGTCCACTGCAGTCATGTCAATGTGATTAAAGCCAAGATGTGTTCAATGGTGTGCCAAGTGACATCCTTTGAGTTCTTGTCTCAAACCACTTGGGTTCATGGACCAAAGGGGGACTCTTGCCTTCAGTGCTCCTCTTTAGCAGCTTTTGGAAGCAAAACAAAACATAATTCACAGCAATACACCTACCTCTACGCTAGGTGAGTGGGCTTCTGGGTGTCTATAGGAATCAGATACAAGACGACCTAGGTTTGGACATTGGATAGTCGTCAACTGACTACCCCTCAGGGACTCCTTGACAAATAATCAGAACGTAAACAAAACCCTATGAAGGGAAGCAATCTAACACTCACCTGGGGCCTGCACTACGAAGCAGGGTTACTGGCTTATCGGGGTAACTTGTCGGATTGAAGGTAGTCTGGGCAAAATGTAAGTGAATGAATATGGAGTCCATTTAAACTGTGGTACCTTAAATCCGACAAGTTACCCCGATAAGCCAGTAATCCTGCTTCGTAGTACAGGCCACCGGTCACACTTATTACCATGGCATCTCTGAAAATGTCTAATGGCTGTTTCCAGATCATTTGCTAAACTTAAATGCGCTGGTCTTGCAGACCAGGCATCACTGGCGGGAAAGACATCCCTTTCAACCTGGGTGTAGTTTTGCTTTCCTGCCTGCTAGGCTGTGATTAACGATCCAGGTCTGAGGGTGTGGCTGTCTGGAATCCCCCGACTTCTCTCAAGGCTGCATGCTGTTTGTTTGCCAAACGCAAAGTCCTTCCGGCCTGACACTACAATGGAGTGCATTTGGCTGCACCACCACCCCATCTGTTGTTCTGAAAAGCACATTGATCTGAGATAATAACCAATGTCAGCTGACAAACAATACAGTCTAGTGAGGGCATTCAGTTTGGTTTCATATTAACAACTTACATGGCAGAGAAAAGAGCACACCAACATTAATTTTTATACTAATTAAATTTGTGGGAATAGCGAGTCATGTAAAAACATGGGTATCTAAGTAAAAAGACTATAGATGTGCAAGTTTCTTTCAATTAAAAGTAGGCATTAATCCCAGGCAACTGATGCTACAGGTGCAATATCAGTATTGACAAGTCAAATTAATCAACAAAATCCATAAAAAAGCTTGAGACTCTATATTTGTGTTCTCTCTATTATACAATTTTTAGAACTTGTGATTACATAATGATTGTGCCTGTTAGATTTAAGTTGTGCTTGTTTTTGTGAAACAAAGACACTTCCACACTCACCAAACAGCCTGACCATATTATCAATGTGGCTCCTCCATTAGAGGGAACCAGATTCTAACATATGGCTTTTGTTGTACAGTAATATACATTGGCTATTACACAAAAAGATGCTACTCACTATGTGAGCTCAAAAGAGGGATAGGCTGACAACACAAAATGGCCACTTTGTCTTCTTAACAGCCACTATAAGCCAAGCAAATGCTTGAAGAGCTAAAACCTTTTTCACCCAGGTGTCGATGCAGGTAGTTTAAATGGATTTACAAAAGGCTTATCTGTCCATTTTCATGAGCTGTTTATACCAGAAAAAGCATGACATTAAATATATACACCCTAAACACACAAATGGCAGTGCAGAAGGCTCCTTAATGAACCAGAGGGGAAGAAACAGTGTTGCAAATGTGGGATCAGGCTGGAGTGTCCTATACTTACATAAGGAAAAATAGCTGAAGACAGACAGGGCTAGTTTCAGACCTACAAGTCTGCCAAAACGGTTGCTATAGGAGATGTTAGCATAAGCTACACATGCTGCCAGACTGAAAGCCAAAGCATTTTTGTTTTTCCTACCCACCAGGCATCTCTTGTCCACCCAAAGCTGGCACAGGCTGTCTGCACATTGGTCTGGGTCATAACAGACACAATGTGCGCAGCCCTCAACCAGCATGCTGCGCGTGGAGGAGGGAGAGCGGCGGCTCTGCACAGCCATCTCCAGGACAAGCAGGACAAGGGGTAGATCTGGATAATCCACCCAGACGCTGGCCTCAGTAGAGCAGAGCCGGGGGCACGAGCCAGCAGGCAGTGGAAACATGACGCGTTAAGCTTCTTTTAGATATTTTGCGATGCGTCCTCCTCAATAAGATTTGGAGCAAAGGCGCAGCACTGTACCCACAGTGTACAAATGGGGCCTCCCTTAAAGGACAGTCTAATTAAATGAATATATGGCATATGCAGACTTCATACTCTCAGGGGCCTTGTGGTTGACACCAAAAACATTCAGGAAGACAATGCAGGTGACAGACCTCATGCAGACATAACAGTCTTCCCAAGAATAAAGTGTTAATTCATGCTGTTTTTATATAGAACTCTTTTTGAAGGAATGCCTAATTGAAAAATTAATCTTCCCAAAACAGACAATGAGCAAGCAAGGTGAATCCTTGATTGGGGATTCAGGTTTGATGAAATACTGAGTTCCTCTGAGCCAGCAGGCTTTAAACAAAAGGAATAGCAGGCTGAAGACTCACAATTCTAAGGTGTGTTTTAGTCTCTAAACATGTTTTTCGCACATCCAGAGAGATCTATGGGGTAGGCTGGGTTTTAGAGTGGATAAAAAAAATGTGCAAAGGAAAAAAAAAAAAATAGTGGTATTTCAGTCAAATGATAAGCCGACCCATCTATGGAACATTACCATACCTTGACCTTTGATTTACAATACATTTCTGTCCATTGTTGGCAGCTGGTTGACCTCTGTCTGTCTCCTGTGTAGACTGCTAACACAGCAGTCCGTCCCAGGCTGAAGCACATACTGTCGGACTTCACTGACACGGGTGTCCATCCTCCAACGGCATATTAACAAGCATCAAAAATCAGCACTGCAAATCTCTGGAGGGTCCAGCCATTCACGAGGAATGCTGTGAATGCAAGAAGCGCTTACCTTATCACACTGGAGACGTCCCCCCCCCCCACCACCAATGTATACAGAGAGACTTGAACAAGCTTGTTCAACCCCGTGCAACTATGTACTGTCAAACGTATGCCTTGACGGATGATGAAGACCCCAGTTTTTCTAATGCAATTACAGATTCAGCTTCAGGCAGTGGTGGCAATGCCACTGTAAAGGCGGGGAGGGGGGAGGTGGGGATTATGCAACGTCCTCCCTGTTGGCTTCTGCTCAGAATCCTGTCTGAGCTGCTCTCTGTTCAACAGAATGCAAAAGCCAACGGTCAAAGGGAATTACATAAGATTGGCGCAGTGATTGCTGCACGACAGGAATGAAACCTGCCCACAGGAGAACGGCCAGTAAAATTATTCAGGAGGCTCACAGACATCTGAAGATGCATCTCAAACAAAGTGGTAGTCTTATTAATCCCTGCAGACTACTTATTTTTAGAAAGAATTCCTATTACCCCTTGATAAAGAATCCCAGCCTACCATTCGGCTGACTAGAACAGTGTTGAGACTGCAAGATTTAATAAGGAGTGTAAGAGCTTGCGTTGGCAGAAATTATGGGTTCTTATTTCTGTAACAGACAGAAAAACACGCACCCTCCCCCGCAAGCAGCAATCCACAATGCAGCATGTCATGACACAAACAATTTAGAGAACAATTATTATTAAAAAAAAGGTCATTTAGAAAACAAATCTTTATATATTGCACATATGCATTTTCATAGAAATGTGGGATTTCATTCTCAGGCTATGGGCTTTACAGATGGGCCTGTCTGCCATGCCTGGACTTCCAGTAAATAAACAGCTTATTTGCTGTTAAAGACAAACGGGTAAATAAAAACAAAAGGGTAAATTGAGCAATTTCCTCCGGGATCAATAAAGTTTTTCTGATTCTGATTTTTCTGAAATTAACATTTGGCTTTGACAATATTGGCATCACACAAACAACATGATCTGAAAAATTGTGTGCCATCCCCTATAGTGAGTTATCATGCATCATATTGGGGTTATAAAGGATTATACTTGACCAATATTGGAAAAAACTGGTAACATTATGGTCTACAAATCTATTAATCCAGATAAAACCAAGCAGCTGCTGTTTAGGACAATTCTGGCAACTGACGGCCTTATATCTACATAGCAACTATCACTGTCCAAACAGCAACTACCAAAAACACATACAGTAAGCAGTAAAACACTAATATGTGAATTCTCATTTACAAGGAGTAGCTTGTTTACTAAATGAATGTCATGTTGTAAAAGCCCTAGCACCACCTGCACATAGAGGTAAAATCATGTGAGCAGGGAAGGTCTACAGGGTGAAGCAGCAGAAAGCACTGCCTTTGGGCCATATACCTTATGTACCTGTGTTTCCCAACCCAGACTTCGGGGGAACCCTGGACAGTCCACGTTTTTGCTCCCTCCCAACTCCCAGCCAATCAGGAACACCGAACACCTGTTACAGATGCACTGGGAGCTGAGAGGAAGCAAAAATGTGGACTGTCCGGGGTTCCCCAAGGACTGGGCTGGGAAACACTACCTTATGCTAACCATAGACTAGAAGACTATGAAAAGACTAAAGTCAGACACCCTCTCACATCTAAAGACAATGTGTCGTTAAGTGTTTTTTTTTCCACTGACTATCATTTTGCAAAGACTGGGGATCTTGCATGGTCACAATTTGAAAGACTGCAACTAGATTCCTTTTGAGATTATTTCCCATCATGCTCCTGGGGGAAATTTACAAGAAAAATGATTGAACAATGGAGCAGAAACACAGATTTTGGTCACAGCTGCTCTTATGTGTGCAACAGTTTGCAATGATAAAATAGCCAAAAACAAAAAAAGACAGCAGAATGTGGACACGACCCCGGTTGAGTGAACAGGGACAGAGAGGTCTGACCGTCCTATAAAAGGAACTGGAGCTCACCACTTCATTGTTGACAATGTCCTTGTTACTACTTGCATGAGCCTGGACTAAAGACCTATGATAACATTAAACTTGGTTGATTTTATCAGGACATGAAAATGAGAAAATGACCGACTTAAGACCAGTATTCTGACCACTTTTCAGTGTTAATTGCGATGCAACTATAGCAAAACTCTTATGATTTATTCTGACATTGGGAATTTGTCTGGAACAGTGAAATTACTTGAAAAATCATTTGGTATAAGGATGTCTTTAAGAGTCTCATGCTAGCATCAGCTCAGATGATTCAGTAGGTATCAATGCCATCTGGGTTGTATACTAGTCACCAATCAACTTGATACTTTCTGCCAAACACCAATGCAAAGCACACTACAGTGGAACCCCAGTTTCAACTACTGGTGATCCTGCAAATACCAAATGCTTGTTTTCCCTTAAGATAAAGATAAACAGTTTATTTCACCCAGTACAGCTTTGTATGGGGTGCTGACATTAAAGGCTGAGGAATGCTTTTTATCCAAGGAGTCAGTTAACAGAGATGGATGTCAGGCCCAGTGTACAGAGGCTGCTCATGTTACAGACCCTCCACGGCTTACAGCAAATGCAAACAACGTTAATGCAAGCAGCTTGAGAAACACAAAAACCCATTTAGGCTGGTTGAATGGCAGTGATCAATGACAGAGAAACAGACAGTGTTGGCTTGGAGTCTGAACCTCTTGTGTATCTGTACAGCACCTGCAAAAAAACAAAACACACAAAGGCTGCCAACCACCTCCACAAGCATCAACCAAACACAGCCAGCTCATCTACTCAAATCTAGAAGCTCAAAATATGTCAATTTCCTCCCCAAATGAGGTAAGGAAACACCAAATGGTTAACTCTGTCTTAGCCCCTTTATTTAAAAAGCCATGCAGGGCACATGGACACATTTCAAGAACAGACACCCAAATCCTCGCTCCTGGTCTAAAGAGATATGACAAGCAACACCCACAGAATCCACGGCTTACTATGAAATCTGAACACTAACTGGGTCAAGAGCGATACCAAGGCACCCACGTAAGAGTCACTGTCAACAGGGACCTTTTTACTCCAGAAGAGATGTGTCAGCTCCGGATCTCCTGACAGCATGACTCACTCATCTCTTCCAAAAGCAAATGAAAGCTTTTTTTTTCCGGTATAATATCTCACACCCCTGTTCAGACCCGCAAGCAAACATAAATCAGTGTGCAACAGAAGAATTCCCCAATGATCGCCATAAGTTTCCAATATGCATCATAAACTTGCAGTCACCTGTCACAGAACAATGTGTGGAGAAGCAAGGCTACAGAGAGCAAAGCTGTACCTGCCTGGAAAATAGAGCATGCATTTAGTTATTTTCCTATTCAGCACAGCTTCGCTTTAGGTTTTTGTATTGATGAAACGGGACAGAATGAGGCGCCCCAGCAGGACAACTAAGTTCCAGTTCTTAGGTTCAAGGTCAAACATCTTTCTTTTTTTTTTTAATGACCACAGTTCTTAAGAATGATGAACATATCATTGAAACTATAAAAACACATAATTTGTTTTAAAAAGCATGAGGGGACGTTGCAGGTCTATATTCATAAATATTTCAACAAATATTTCCAATCTATATTCTCCACAAAACACGCATATTTAGGCAGGGATGAAATTCAGGATTTTTGGCACGTCCACGCTGCATCTGTAATACGGGTTAGGTTAGAAAGCTTCCCAAGCATAATCTTTAACTCTTGTTTTGAACATTTATTTCCTAAACTCCGCACAATAAAGTTAAGCCGTCAGATTCAGCTTTTGTGAAATACTCTTCAAACATTTTTAATATGTATGCGTGAGTATAACCTGCGGAAGGCGTTGCTCAGCGTTTTTATTCATTACAATCACCGGCTGGAAATGCAAAACTAAATGCGACCCCATCAGACTTGTTGTTCACAAACACTAACATTAAGTAACAGCGATGGGAAATGCATTTATTTTCAACAAACTGTATTTGCGTGGAGTACCCACCTTCCATTGTACTGCCACTAGGTCTGATGAATAACAGGTTAATGTTTTGCTGTCGTTTTCCTGATAAGTGGAAGCGCAGAAAATTAACTTTCCTTTACGGAGAAACGAGGGGGTCGCGCGTTCAGTGCACGCCGAAGCAGGACGGGCATCTGTGGCTCGCAGCTTGTCGAGTTACGGTAACCAAGAACACCTACACTGGCCGAGAGCACGACCGCACCTCTTCGGTGCGACTCTCTGAGAGCCCCCTCGTCCCAAGACCGACATTGGCTGTAGTCAAACCCCACTACTATCAGTCAATCAATGAAGAACCGATAAACACCACATCCAGCAGACGCGGCGAGCGAAGAAGTGAGATAAAACGCTCTCTTCGCTATGCGACGCATCGCGTTTCAGAGTCCGACACGGACGGCTGTCATTGGACAGGTTATGGTCACATGACCATCACACGGCGGACGCCAAGGACTGGGTGCGAGAGAGGAGAGGGAGAGACGCCGTGCAGCCTTTGGATTGTGAGCTTTAGATGCCAGCTACGCTAAGAATAATGTTTTTTTAAAAAACAATTTAATTAAGAAGAGAAAAATCAAATAAAATAACGAACAATTATAAAGTTTATACAAATATCTTATGGGCATTAAAATAGGAGTGATAAATAAGAAACGCTGTAATATAAATTTATGTATTTAAAATACATATCTGTATTTTACGTTAATAAAAATAATCCAATCATGTCATATTTTCATCTTTTTAAAAATTTCTCAAATAAAAAAACTACAAAACTGATTATAGTATTGGTTGAATTTTGAAGAAGCAGTTCATACGAGAAACTGGAAATCCAGAACATTCTGGCAGGAAGGGGAAAGACTCAAGGCCACTGATGGTAAATGAAAGGCACGCTGTAGGGAAACCTTACAGGATACACCATGTACACTCACACATTCATGAGCAGCTGCATTTTGCTGCATAAGCAGAGGCAAAGGTCCCATCCACCTGCCTAACATACTGCATTGTGTGATGCTAATATATGCAATACACAAAACATGCCTTTTATTCCTGCTACTGAAAGTAGAGGGTTTTGAAATATGTGCTTAGTTTGGAAAGCAGAGTGGAAACAACTGTGGTGCCTCCTTTCCCTGAGGTCTTGGTGCCATCAGGAGGGATTTGTGCTTTGGCCATTACCTAATTGGGTTCCATGACTTTTGGCTTGTTTTCCTGTTTCAGACTCTGCAGCCTTCGGCATCCAAAAGTGAGTAAGTGGCGTGCATATACATCACTCATCAGCCTGTTTGTGTCTCAAACACTGTAACAGAAGCACCGTGTTCTGTTCATTTTTCCAAATCAACCCTAGAAATGCCAGACCTGATATGGGTAAATCAGAAGGTACAGTTGTCACTGAGGTACTTGGAGGAACTGCCAGTTTTATTGTTTATATAATGAACACATGCACAGAAATGATACCATAGTGAAAATACTTGGTTTATAACACAATTTTGTCATTTGTTTCATTTTTATATTTAATAAGCAGAAAATTCATTCAAAGGCAAACAAATGGCAAATTTAATGCCCCTTTGCCACAAAGCGCAAACCTTAGGCTTAGAAAAATTTAAATGGAGAATATGCCACTTGTCAATTTTTGCTTGCTAATCCATAGAAGCGGGTCAAAACCTGGGGCACTTATAAAAACAGGTAGACATGGGAAAAGAGCATTAACACTGATCTCATTACCCGTAACCAGGATACTTTAGAAAGCAACACAATGAGCAGTTATGATATGAATGTGACAACTTGGACCATGGAGATGGCAAACTGCAAATGCAGGACTCCTCTGAGCCCAGCCTCCATTAACACAGTTATGGAGGGCTCTTGGGACACAGACGGGGATTCTTGTGAGTTCATTCTTCTTTTCAGTGATGCTCATGTTCAGCTTCGGTCCCTCCTGCCTGGTGTTTCTTGGATCTGGCGGACAGAGCAGATTCCAGGGTGTGAGACAAGTCTCCCGTACAGCAGCACATGACCTGTCATTAGGGGCAAGCAGGGGGCGGAGCCAGTGGCCAGGAGGGGCCATGTGTCGTAGTGAGGGTACTCACTTTGGGTATGCTACACCCCGCTTCCTCATTGTCATCATCCATGCTTCTCGCATACCCAAAATTGATTTCTTCACCCCCTGCTGTCTTGAAGCGACCACTGCATCTGACAGTGAGAGTCAGATTTAGAGGTAAAAGCAAAGACTGAGTCAAAAGGAGCATCAGATTTGGAATAAGATAGTCAGAGTCTGACCCAGAGTCAAAAGGAGAGTCAGAGTTAAACCAAGAGTCAAAAGGAGAGCTAGATAGGATAGCCAGTCTTACCCAGAGTCAAAGTTTGAATGACCTACAGTCAAAAGCAGATTGAGAGCTACATGCTGGTACAGAATGGTCTAGATCAGGCTTTACAAACTCACAGAAAATAGATGTACACACATTACAACAGGCACAAAAACAAGCTTAGGTGACACTTGCACATTTTACTTGGCTGGCTGCTGGGCTGACTCGGGGCGCTCCCCTTGCATTAAATCATCTGTGACCTCGAATGCCTCTGTGCTGGAGGCAGACGTACTGCCCTTCACTGTAGCTCCATGCATTGATCAAGTGTTGGTCGAGCTAGCTGGGGGGTCCGTGCTCTCGAACCCGGAACAGGACATTTACAGGTCTTCACAATATTCAGTAATAGCTTTAGAAGCTGTGATTTTTTCCATTGCTACACAACGATTTATAGCCGCTCTGCTTGCAAGAAGGACTAATTACTTCCTAGAAATATGTTCACCAGTCTAAACAGTGTCAGCATGCCACCAGAAGAGGCAGAAGATGACAAAGAAGCTTTTAAATAAGGAGGAACTTAACATGAATATGCACATTATTTCAGTGAGGTAGATACTGCAGGGAGGAGAATACTTGGCATGCAGGTGGTGCACGAGGACCCCTTGCAGGGAACACTGGGAGGTGACTGCTGTACACGCACCAACGAGCTCATCAGCGTAGCCAGCGGTGAAATGGAGCCAATTACTGCAGGCACAACAACATGAAAGCAGCCCAGTCAGGACCTTATAAATGGGCTTGCAGTGGCTGTACACGACTACCATTCAAATCACAGCGGTCCAATAACAGAGTGATTTGCCCCGGATCAGCCACCAGATCAGCAGACCGTGACTGCTCAGTCCCCGGGCTCAGGCATTCATCACTAAGAAATGTTTATATCTACAATTGCACTCCTTTTCTGTGCATTTATAGACACTATTTTCTTTATCACCTTCCCCAAGGCATAATTTTCACTTTTGTCTGCATTCAGTTTTCCATTTCCAGTGTTCCTTCTATATCTGCCGTCACTCGACGACTTCATCACGAAAACGTGCTATGCTAATAAGCTAATTTGCTTGATTAATTGTATCTCTCCCTTCAGAGACAGTAATGCGATGGGGATTTGCCATACTTCTCATGTAACCCCTGGAGTGCCACGGCTTGCTTCCCCACTTTGGATTTGAATGAATGGATGTTGCATTTATACAGCACTTTTTCAAACAGACAAAGCACTTTACATAACCAATGGGGAGCCACTTCAACCACCAGCACTGTGCAGCCCCCACCATTCTGCGGCAGAACACTCACCACACAGTAGCTAAGGTGGTGAGGGGGCAGGAGAGAATTCACCTATTAGATACAGGGGATGATCAGGAGGCCAGGTTTCATAGGGCCACAGTGGGCAATTTTAGCCAGGATATCGGGGTACCACCCCTACTCTTTTGAAAGGTGCCCAGGGATCTTTTATGACCTCAGAGAGTCAGGACCTTGGTTTTACATCTCATCCAAAGCATGGCATCGTTTCTACAGCACCGTGTCCCCATCACTGCACTGGGGCACTGGGATCCACACTGACCACAGGATGGGCTGACCTGTTGGCCACACCAACACCTCTTCCAGCAGCAACTCAGCTTTCGTAGGTGGTCTCCCATCTTAGTACTGGCCTGGCCAAAAACCTGCGTAGCTTCAAGTGGGTTACCTGGTCTGAGCTGGAGGTAGCTCCTCATCATCGTCATCCTCTTCCACCTCTGTGAGAGGGCTGGGCTTTTTATGACCCATCTCAGTAAGTGCCCCACACCTGAGAGAGGCGGCCCCGGGGGTGTGGCCTCTCCGGCCCCTCTTGGCAGGGCTGTTCTGCTCTTCCCCCGGCTCCAGAGCGGCTGATGTTGCCTGGACTTCTCCTGCCTGGAATCTGGAGTCTGTCACTCCAGCGCTGACAGCCCTCCTATGGACACACTTAGGCCTCAAAGTCCAGCCCACATTCTTGTCCCCCTCCCCAGTAGCTGCTCTTCGCTTGAGACACTGCAGCTTCTCCCCACCCTGCAGAGAGGAGGTACGGGAGACATAAGGTGCTGTTTGTTGTTTAATTCCAGCACCTACAGTACCTTAATCAGGCCAACACCCATTTCTCTAGAAATAAGCATAGTAAAAACAGTGCCATGTTTTTCCCGTGATACACTGTCTATCATTTGCTAATGTTTTTTGTCATTTATTTTCAGAGCTCTTTTTCGCACACAAGCACACAATTTGCCATTTGAAACCTGCAGCACACGCTGATGTTCCAAGAACAACTCGTACTGAATCTCATCATTACTAAAAATATAACGCGATACAAAATGTTTTCTTTGAATCTTTCCCACGTCACCTTGGATACAGAAGACTAACAGAACTGACCAGAGCCCTTTCAGGACTGATTTATTCTCACGCTTTGACCATGTCAGTGTCTGGTTCAGGGTTGGAGGACCCAGTACCCTGAGCAGGACGGAGTCATCTCTAGCTCTCCAGTTGCTCTGCGTTCCTGGCACCAGAGAGGTCTTCACAGAGGAGACTTCATTGTACTCACAGTGCTTCACCCTGAAGGAAAATCAGGCGAGAGGGATGTTAAACAGGAGGAAATGACCTTATCTTTATGAGGGATGCACACAGCATTATCATACATTACTGCCTTGCAGGGCTGTGCATCTAAAGAGCTGTTTTAGCTGGGATCTCACTGCTAGCTGAAGGGACTCAATTAAAAGATGTTTTTTCCTCCAGTGGGACAGCGAGGCTGTACTGGCTGTGCAACGCTCTTCACCTGTCCCTGCCAACAGCCCAGATCAAAGCAGCGAACCAGGAGCATTAGCATAACCATGTGTTAAGATTCTGACCCTAATGGAATCATGAGCACTGGGTGGAATAGATTTCTGTCAGGATCTAACTTGTCCTCTTGGTTCCAGTCAGCTCCGTCCTTTCTGTAACACATCACAGTAGCAAGCTCCATCCTGACCCATTAAATCCAAGCACCTTGTATCAACAGTGGGGAAAATAATTTAAAAGAGTGAAGAGATTGAAATGCAAGGTGTTGATGTCAGTGGACCCCCCTAGATAAAATACACAATGACAAATAGCCTCCATACTATTACTTTACAAACACAACTGGACCGTTTACACAAGGGGACTGAATTGCAGCTGTGGAAAGGCAAAGCATGCCCAGCTCTCAGTAGCAGCCAGATACCTTTCATTGTCTGCAAGTACACAGCATGACTAAGCCGTGCATTAGAAAAACACCATGTTCAGTGAAAGGCATTCACAGAAATAGGGCTGATAATGAATCACTAATTGTGGGCCTATAAAGTCACAACACTATTTATTTCACTCTATTACTAGCTATACAAAAACCCTCACTGCACTTCTGAATTGCAGTCCTCACAATGCCATTTACAGGCTGTGATATTTATTCAGCTCTACAGCAGCTGTTATTTCAGGCCTTCTTTTTTGTTGAATTGTGACCCCCCCCCCCCCCCACCGCCTACCCCCCCAGGAGGTGAGTGGGCATGCACTGACCAGGTTTGGTGCCAGCCCAGGGAGCTGTCACTGCACACCGTCTCTGTCCAGGGCGGCTTGGTGTGCGGCTGCTTGGCTGTGGCGGGTACGGTCTTGTTTACTGCCCCAAGGATGCTTGCGGTTCTAGGCTGTGGGGGTGGGGAGGATGGACAACTGGGCCATGGTGAAAGAGAGGGAGTCTGGGGGGGGGGGGGGGGGGGGGGCTGAAGGTGCTTGCAACCAGGGAATAAATCCAATGAAATATCCTGTGAATGACAGGTTTTTGGAAGGTTACCTTTCCCAGATTGATAAAGGACTTCATTTCCGGAGGAGGGTGACTCTTCATACTGCTGATATTCTGCAAGATATTAGGGACAAACTCAGTGTTTAACTGCACAGTAGAACAACCTCGATTGATTACTAAAGAAACAGCAGCTGAGACTTTAGAACAGCATGGTGAGTCAGTGGATGCGTCGCACCTCCCGTGTGGGATTCTAGAATTAGCCTTTACTCTTGGTGCTGCATGCAGTTAGGCCAAGCTCTCATATACCAATGGTGTGCATGCGTACGTGTCCCTTATGCTTTACTGGAAAGGGTCTGGGGCAGTGGGGGTTGGGGGGGGGGGGAGTCCCTTGACAATATAAATTGCCATTGGTGACCACTGAAGATTCTGATGATAATTGAGACTCTGTATTATTTTTATAATGGTGAATCACACAAAGCTCTGAGAAGCAGGCACACCGCACCGTGTCAGCATGGCGGAAGTTTCTGGCAGGCAGGGCGGGACCTTTGGCCGCTTCCTGGCTGTAGGTGTTGCTCCTCGAGATGATGCTCATGGCTACGTTACACACGGTGTGCAGTTTCTGAGCAGACAAACGAGAAACATAACATAAACAAGGAACAGCAAACACTGAGTATTATGCTCCATAAAATAGGAGTGCCTGTGGCCTGTGACGGACTAACATCCCCTGCGGGGTATCCCAGAGCCCCGTGATGGACAGACATCCCCTGCAGGGTATCCCAGGGCCCGGTGAAGGACTAACATCCCCTGTAGGGTATCCCGGTGCCCTGTGACGGACTAACATCCCCTGTAGGGTATCCCAGAGCCCTGTGACGGACTGACATCCCCTGCAGGGTATCCCAGAGCCCCGTGATGGACAGACATCCCCTGCAGGGTATCCCAGGGCCCGGTGAAGGACTAACATCCCCTGTAGGGTATCCCAGTGCCCTGTGACGGACTAACATCCCCTGTAGGGTATCCCGGTGCCCTGTGACGGACTAACATCCCCTGTAGGGTATCCCGGTGCCCTGTGACGGACTAACATCCCCTGTAGGGTATCCCGGTGCCCTGTGATGGACAGACATCCCCCGCAGCGTATCCCATAGCCCTGTGACAGACTGACATCCCCTGTAGGGTATCCCAGGGCTCGGTGAAGGACTAACATCCCCTGTAGGGTATCCCGGTGCCCTGTGACGGACTAACATCCCCTGTAGGGTATCCCAGGGCCCGGTGAAAGACTAACATCCCCTGTAGGGTATCCCGGTGCCCTGTGACGGACTAACATCCCCTGTAGGGTATCCCGGTGCCCTGTGACGGACTAACATCCCCTGTAGGGTATCCCGGTGCCCTGTGATGGACAGACATCCCCCGCAGCGTATCCCATAGCCCTGTGACAGACTGACATCCCCTGTAGGGTATCCCAGGGCTCGGTGAAGGACTAACATCCCCTGTAGGGTATCCCGGTGCCCTGTGACGGACTAACATCCCCTGTAGGGTATCCCAGAGCCCCGTGATGAACAGACATCCCCCGCAGCGTATCCCATAGCCCTGTGACAGACTGACATCCCCTGTAGGGTATCCCGGTGCCCTGTGACAGACTGACATCCCCTGTAGGGTATCCCGGTGCCCTGTGACAGACTGACATCCCCTGTAGGGTATCCCAGTGCCCTGTGACGGACTAACATTCCCTGTAGGGTATCCCGGTGCCCCGAGATGGACTGACATCCCCCGCAGGGTATCCAAGTGCCCTGTGACAGACTGACATCCCCTGCCATGTGATGACTGGAACAGGCACCAGGTCTGGTTGGAAGATTGATAAAATACTAATTCACCCTCCATAATACAGTTACCATTTCTGTATGCTGCAGGATAATTCTATACCTGGAAATTATTTTATCTACAGATAGTTTGAACCAGCTACTTGTTATGTAAGATAGCAGACAACTTAAAGTGTTTAGCAGCAATGTTTTCACACGAAGCTGGGTAAACATTCTTTTTAAAAAACTGTTGTAGAAGATGGATCAATTAGATGTTTTAATGCCTTAAAATATACGGCTTATTAAAGTTTTCCTGTTTTACTTCCAGTATGTTTCACTAGTTTCAGATTTACATCAAATATGTTTCTCCAGTATAAGACTGTCAGTAATAAACACCCAGTTCACTAATGGAAGTTTTATGGTACATTTTACACCACCTATATGGAGAGACTGATTTAAAGGTTTTAAACCTTTATGGGTGTTCGATGTTCACTTCTACCTCATTTGTCTTGGGGTCATCTGGTGTCTGGCCCCATTTCGCCCATTTAATGTTCTCCACCAACTTCCGGATGAACGTGAGACTGTTGTTCTCCTTTTTCACCATTAGGATGTCAAAAACAAACCGCAAGCACCTGCAGATAATGACAGACCAAGCAGGGGTTGTTTCAGTCCCGTCATCCTGGAAAGACCAGCTGTTTCAAGGCCACATCTGACCATAAAACTGCACAGAGCATGAACTGTGACCCAACCACACTCTCCTGGTAGCTACATATCATGCACATAAACAATAAAAGCTACAACCACAACATCCATAAAAGCTTCACCATGTTCATTGCCAGTGCTCAGGGGCAGATTAACGTCTCTGGTGGGCCTTCCCTGACATTGTCAGGCCACTTGAGTTATTTTTTGAAGCAAAAGAGAAACAAATTTAAACAAATAAACACAAAGTCAATAATCCATTACTGGGAGGGGATGATGTGGATCGGTGGATCGTTTGGCCAGATTTGATGAGTTTATCTATTCCATTTTTCTTCTCCTGATGTTTGCTAGGGCCCTTGGCTACAGCCTACAATGGCCTGTGCTTTGATCTGCCCCTGACAATGCTCTGAGCTTAAAGCATCTTGCTCTGCTATGAACTGATTTGACATTGGCACCAAGTTCAGCTGTCCTTTTCATTATTCATGACAGTTAATGCCAGGATATATAATTGCCACACAACAGGAGAGCTGACTTAGAACTATTAGAGCTAAATCCTTCGGTGATCTTTCCAGAACTCTTTGTAGATTCCATGAAGCTTCCATTTTTTTGATTGATGGGTTATTATACAGAAATAGTGATTAAAAGCACTGGAAGGGCAAAGAACAGTCATACTCACTCCCTGATTCCTTTCAGCTGCTTAGTGTCCTGTGCTGTGACGTAGTCTGGGTCGTGAGCAAGCAGGTAAATGGTGTACGGTACCACGTACTCTGGGAGGAGGGAGTGCAGCTTCCCTGCAGGGTGCAGGGGGGTAACCAGGGAAGCTCAGTGCGAGTCCTCACCAATAGCCATGAACTGTATCATGAACCGGCTGTTATGTCAATAAATGGCAGTGCAAAAAGCCCAAGATGAGGCAGGCCAGTCCGACGGCACAGGACAGCCTCTGGCTACACACAGGAGGGACAGACATGATTTGGAAGTGAAAGATTGGGGAAAGTGACTGAAAGACACTGATATTAAGAAACAATACATGCTATGTTTAAGGAAACAGCTAAGATGAAATAAGAGTAGATTTTATTTCCTCTGAGTAGAGGAAGGGGGAGGAAAGTGGGAGCCGGGGGCGGTGTGGACCCCCCCGGGCCGCCTCACCGCTGAGGGGGGCGTGCTGCCTCAGGTACTGCCTGCGGACGTGGACGTTCCTGAGGAAGCACTGGCGGGCATGAGCCTGGTGTTCCCTCACAGGGTCCTTGGCGCACAGGGCAAATATGGCCATGTACTGTAGGGGGAGCCGCAGCCTCCGGAGGGCGCTGTGCAGCTTCTGGGTGAAGGCCTGGCGTACCTGGACACATTCGTCCTGAGGAAGACCGGGTCGTTATTAACTCACTAAATCACAGTCACATTTATTAGTAAATAAACATCTTGCACATTGATGTGTAAATGTAATGTTCACTTTATCCATTAATGATAATTGGCTTCTGATTTTTTCTCCTAGACCCAAACTCTTAAGATCTAACCCCTGGTTCCTTTCTGTACATTTGGTTTGTGCCAAAGATCAGATGCCAGTCTTTCATTACCGTTCCTCTCTTATCTGTTTCATTAAACCCGTCTCTGCTCCTGTAGCCTAATAGAGCCGCCATTCCATCCACCTGCCCCATTACAAACCAAATAACAAATACAGACATGTAGACCGAGTAGAAAAAAATGTTGACAGCAAACGCTGCACAGGATCTGATATTATAATACTGTGGCCACTTGTGGTTACTCTGAACACTTGAATGACACAGGCACAGGGGCTGCTGGGAAGGGGGCGTGGCCTTACATTGATGAGGAGCGCGCAGAGCCGGTATTGCTCCCGTGTGACGATCTCCTGGTAGCAGGGCTCCTGTGCCAGCTTCAGCACGCCGCAGCCCGCGGCCAGACGCAGCCTCGACATGTCCAGCTTCCTGGGGGCAAGGCTACGGCTATGACCCCCCCCTCAGCGATGCGGTACCCCCTGCTCCGTAACCTCGAACATTTCAGTCCCCTACCCAGCCACATTATTCCTCTAATCTAATTATTTCCTACAACAACTAGGATTCATTTATGACTTTGGACATACTAACTATTATTTATTTAGATTTTTTTGACAATTGCTCATGACTCATGCATTCATTTTAAAAACATGTCGCATTCAAGCAAAAACAAACAAGCTGGAAACAGAGCGAGGCTCTAATTGCATCCCTCAGCCCAGACAAAGGTTCCTGAGATCTTAGTTTGCATTGACGCACACAGAGGACATAACGCCGGCTTGCAGAAGCATCTAAAACCTGCCCCCGGTTAGCTTTGTTGGGTTTTATGTTTGAATGTATAGCTGGCTGCCCACAGCCTTACCTCAGCCTGCCCACACCGGTCAGGTCCCCGCCGCCCTTCATGACGGCCATCAGCACCTTCAGGATGGAGTTGGCCCACTCACTCTGATCATTTTTCATTCCCAGCAGCCACCTCACCATCAGTTTGATGCCCTGAATCTGGCAAAAAGAAAAAAAAAACCACAGTTGCACATGGGGGGCCAACTGGCGCACCGGGAATGGTATGGGGGAGGGGCTTGGCCTCACCTTCGCCAGGGTTAAGGGAGAAAGTTCATCGTGGGCCGGCCGCAGCTTGGCTGCCTTCTTCCCAGGAATCTGAGTGACAGGAATATTCAAAGATCACCGTCATCAGAATTCATAGGTTGCAAACAGGTAGAAAATTCCTGCAAACTTTCCATTCCATGGGAAGTTAACATGGGAAATTTTAGAAATACTCTATGGGAATTAATGGGTATATATGGGAATTAACAGGAAAATTCTCGGAATTTGGCTACCCTAATATTTGAAGATACCCACAGGGTCATTTAGAATCCGATGTAGACCAGTGTAGTCTTAAATAGATGGAAATGATTTGACTTAAAATGAAGTGTAAGAAACTTTTCAGAAGCACATGGCAAGATCAAACACATATTCATTGACTTCAGCTGCCCAGTTAGATTCCGTCGTTGGGCCAGTGGGTGGTTCCTTATTCTCCAATACTTGATTTTGAAGAGCGCATGAGGGAGACTCCACACATACACGGATGAGTCAATACATAACCCACCCGGTCGTTCATGAGCAGCTCCTTGATGACAAAGTTTGCCACCAGGGACCTCAGTGAGCTGCTGAACTGCCCGGGGTCCAGCATGGCCAGGTGGCCGAGGGTGATGAGGGGCGTGATGAGCTGCTCGGGGCTGCCAGCATCCAGGGCCTGGTGCAGAGGCTGCAAGCAGTAGGAGCAACGTTAGATCTTCACCCGGACATGGAGCACAGGAGGGGAGCCCACTGAGCAGACCACTAGGGCACCACGTGGCCTTCAACTGGCACTGGAACAACAACTCTATGCACCTGACTGAAATTTGTCCAAATCATAGTGGTCTGTGACACCAAACCATATTAGGTCTGGAGTCTATCCCAGGAAACTCAGAGCAGAAGCCACCTTGGTCACAGACCACCACCGAACATGTTATACATATTCAGCATATTATGTACGATACTTTTGTTTCTGTTGTGTTCTTAATTAATAAGCCATGATAGAACTGCCTGTTGAATGCTTGGTACAATTTTAACGACATATTTCTGAACTGCCTTGTGAATTTCCCCAGTGGGGGCCTCAGCCTGGAGAGGGCAGCACTGTTACGTTATACCTCCCAGGCTGGGGGTCTGAATTTGGTTTCAAGTCTGTGTGTGTGTGTGTGTGTGTGTGTGTAGTTTTTCATGGTGAGCAATTCGAAGATGAATGGATGAGTGTCTTCAAATGTTCTAAGCCCTTGTTAAATCAAGCGGGAACTTGATTTACTTTTATTAACTTCAGTACCAATTCAGTGATTGGCTCACAAATAATTTCATTAAAGAAAAGAAAATATTTTAAAGCATGGACGCATCTGGACGCATCTATTAATCATTTAAATAAAAATCCATTGAAATAATTAACAATGTGGCCTTTTTTTTCTTTCCAAAAAATTAAGGATTTTAATTTAGTTTGACAAAATGATGGCAAGTGCTCAACTATGAATTAAGCTGAATGTGATGTGAAAAGTGCTTTTACTCTAACAAGCCCCTTCAATGCTAAGTGATTAAACAAAAACCAGCATGCAGTACAGAGCTGTGGAAAACAATTTCCCCAATGGGGAAAGTAAAGTCTAACTAACTAACAGTTGCCAGAACAAGGATTCTGAAACCTTTGTGTAAATCATGGTGATCTGATGAAGACATATCAAGGCGCCTCTGAGGAAAGGCTTACCAATACCTCATATAACGAAGGTCTGAGATCAGAAGGTCTGTGCAAAATGGCTGATTCATCCCCAAAATTTACCCAATGACAATAGTAGCACTGATTAGGGCACTACTACTCAGGCAGAGAGCCACTCCCAAAGAAGAAATGACAAGTAACTGGATGATTTTGATCAATCTAGGTTGTCTTTATCAGCTCTACCTTCTGAAGGTCCAGTGCAAGTCCAGTCCAGGAGTCCAGTACAAAAACAACCAAACCACCACAACCTATTTCAAGTGATGTGGGGTGCTTGCATGTTATTTTGATTACACGGTGATGGACTTCCTGTCCAAATATTCACATAATATTGGATCTTGAATTGCTTCAATAAGTATTCACAATAATCTGTATTAGAAGAGATGTAAGCCATTTGTAAGATACCCCAGGGAGGCATTAAGATGGAAAGAAAAACAGTGACTGAGATAAAAGGGAACCGTTATATGTTTTACCTCAAATATCTGCGCAAACTGTGCATCTCTGTTGGAGAAGATGGTGTGGATGCAGTGAACTGCGAGCTTGGCCTGTCGAGGCAGCCCCGTCATTGCTTTCTGCTGCAGTAATGGCAGGAGGGCCCTAGAGGGCGCAAGAGGTGGCAATGACTTGAGAGCACCTCCCTTACACAGCCAGAGATCAACAAAGGGGGGGGCATTTATTGAATCTACCACAGGTAAAATGTCTGTAGAGTTAAAACGATGCAATTAAAATGATAGAATCCTAATTCTAAAGGGACTGTAGCTGGGGCAGCTTCCGCTACGTATTTTCACTGCACATATGTTGTTTATTATTCATTTGCATAGTTCAGATTATTCTTTATACTCAGTGAAGCTGAAGTATTTCAGTGTTCTTGTTGCACATGGCCAGTAAAACATGCTGAATCCTGACATATTTCTGTAGTGTTACAGGCATTAAGAAATTGTCTGCCACGTTGTCCTGGTTGTTCCCATTTACTTGTAATTTGTGAAATAAAAAGTTGCCGGTTCTGTAATTAAATGGAGCTCCTTCAGTGTTAGTGTCACATCTCCTGCCCACCAAGAGCCAGAGGTGGACATTTCAGGTCCAGAAAGTAAAAATCCAAACCAGGATTTTGTTTCAACCAACCAGTTGAGTACTCTGTGACTGTGGCTCTTTATGCTCAACTGGTTGGTTGAAACAAAATCCTGGTTTGGATTTTTACTTTCTGGACCTGAAATGTCCACCTCTGCCAAGAGCTGTCCTAAAGCAGGTGGTCATGTGACTGTTTCATTGGCCCCGTGGTGGCCATCCCACGAAAAACGACACGGAGATGAGAGGGTCTCACTGTTTGAGGTGTGGGAAGCTCTCCTCTATCCCTCCACCCGTGTTCCTGAAAATCTGCAGGGCCGCCTCAGCCACCTTCTCGTCACCCATCTTCATGCAGTCCAGCAGCGACTCGAAGGTCTCAGCCGAGTGGAAGGACACGGAGTGCGTGAAGGACAGAACCTGCGGTGGGGAGGTGGGAGGGACCATGTTCACGCATGAATAACAGGATCATTTCCTGGTATGTCATCACCTTCCCAGTCACTTCCTTCATCCCCGCAGGGATCATTATAGACCTGTTACAGACTTTAGGAGAATTATCATTAAAATCAACAGGATATGTCCATCCAAATGTGAGACCCAAGAAATACAAAAAACAAGAAAAACATGATTGTTGATGCAGTACATCTCTACATCCTCACCTGTGGAAGCTGCTGGCCAAAAGTATTAGTGAAGTAAACTCTAGACCAGGGGTCACCAACCTTTTTGAAACTGAGAGCTACTTCATGGGTAATGAGCCATACGAAGGGCTACCTGTTTGAAACACCCTCCTAAACTTATCTAAACTTCATGTACAATAAACATGTTTTAAATGCTTTTTTTTTATATTGTCTTTTTCAAATCTATATAAATGCAATTGTGATTAAAGAAGAATAGCAACAGGATAAAATTAAATTTTAGACGCTGCTCACTGGTGAGTTGTGCTATTTTTAGAACAGGTCCGCGGGTGACTCGTGTGGTCCTTGGGGGCATCCTGGTGCCCGTGGGCACCATGTTGGTGACCCCTGCTCTAGACTGACACCCCCTAAGGTATATTTTCAGACCTGATCATAAGAACATAAGAAATTTACAAACGAGAGGAAGCCATTCAGCCCATCAAGCTCGTTTGGGGAGAACTCATAGTTGTTAAAATCTTATCTAACTCTAATTTAAAGGAACCCAAGGTTTTAGCTTGCGCTACACTAACAGGAAGACTATTCCATACTCTAACTACATGCTGTCTAAAGAAGAACTTTCTCAAATCCATTTTAAAATGTTCTCTCACTCATTTCCACTTATGGCCATGAGTTCTAGTATTTGAACTAATATTGAAGTAGCCATTTGGCTGAACAGCATCCAGACCCATTAGAATCTTATAGACCTGGATCATGTCCCCCCTTTGCCTCCTTTGTTCAGGCTAAACAGATTCAGCTCAGCTAACCTCTCCTCATAAGACATTCCTCTAAGACCAGGAATCATTCTCGTAGCCCTCCGTTGCACCTTTTCTAAGGCAGCAATGTCCTTCTTAAGGTATGGTGACCGAACCTGCACACAATATTCTAGGTGGGGTCTTACCAAGGAATTATATAAATGTAACATCACCTCCCTTGACTTAAACTCCACACAACTAAAGATATAACCCAACATTCTATTGGCCTTTTTAATTACTTCCCCACACTGGCGAGAGTGGAAGATAGAAGCATCAACATACATACCGAGGTCTTTCTCATAATCCATCATATATTAGTCATTACTATAAATATAGCAAATATTAACATATTCATTACACTGTAGTCTTAAACATTTTCCATTAGTTACTAATTTCAGTCAAATGTAGCCCTATTTAGCCTGCATCCTCAGTCTCTAGTTGTGTAACTGCTAACCTGGTGAGCTGATGCTTAGAAATTGATACTGATGAAAAAGTGTTTTTACCCATTTTCAACTGGTGCAGCCTTTTCTGAAATACAATCATTATACAAATATGATTAAAATGAATGGAGTGACAATGAATAGGCAGCAAGGCTTTACATTACTGTTTAGCTCTACATCACATGTGCAGCACAGACACACCCACAGGCTTTTCCTAACTGTGATTGGCTAACTGGAGAAAACTCTAATCCTCATATTTCCCAAAAGACTTAACTGCAGGACTGCACTGACATGTTTCTTTGGCTTAATAAAAACTGAACAGATTTATTCAGTATATACACGGTATTAGCGACTATTAACAAGACGACATCAGTACTCTGTTATCCCACTGTGTAACTGCATTGCTCCACGCTGCTACCATATTACTGCATACACTCACCTACCTCTGCACTGCTTACCTCATTTGCCCCATGCTGTTACCCCATCACCCCTCAGTGTTACTCAGTGTCGATCCCACCCAGTTACCTTCAGTAGCTGCAAACCGCCCCTGACGGCTTGTTCTGTGGACACACCCTCATCTTCATCATTTGCTGTTCCGTGTATAGAGCCGTTCACCTGCTTGATCAGGGCGCTGCATGGGGGCCAGGAGAGGAGGCAGATGTGAGAACTGGAATGGAGCCCCCAGTATTAACAGTGGGGGGCGACCCCTTCAGTCAGGCACCTGATGGACTCTGCATCGATGTGAACCGGTGCGATTCTGCCCAACAGGAATGTCACCATCTCCGCAAAAGGGCTGCTGTACTGTGCAGGATGTTCCAGGGCCTTGGAGATGTCTCTCTACAAATACAACAGAACAGGACAAAAATACAGCAGTATTTCTGTATGCTACAGTAGCACTTAATTCAGTTGGCCAATGCTTTTTTGCATATCCTAACTTTGAGTGGGAGTGCAGTTTTCTCATTTTAAAAGGGAATTAAACTTCTGACCACAAGGTCACAAAATAAAATGTGGGTTCTGTGGCTGAGACTGAACAACAATCCTATCAGCAGGGATCTGAGTCACCCGTCTGCTTAGAAATAAGAGCAGTAGTGTGTTTTCTGTAAGGCTCACCACACAGCCCTCGGCCTGCTGGCGGGAGCAGCATGGGCTGACCACCGTCTCCAGCTGTTTCCGGATCTTGACGTCCTCCTCTAGGAGCTGGGCCAACTTCTTCACAAAGTCCTTGGTCCTGCCCAGGGCCGGCAGGTTCCCTGGAGCACAGCAGTGGCCGTGTTTCCATAAATCTACTCTTTATGACTGTAAATCATCGTTGTTTTAATAGAAAACATGAGAAAACGGGAGTTTACGAAAAGCACCTACTCGTGATGACCATGACTTTGAAAAAAACAGCTTTGCTACATGTTTCTGACTGCAAAAGAAAGAAAAAATGGTTAAACTTTAAACATCTAAATGTTTCAGGTCATTCTATATCTGATTGATACTTGCAACTTTGGGTGGAACATTGGGGGGGGATTGAGGTCTCCACCCATTTTGTCATTATTTTTGGAGTATTTGTGTTGCCTGGTTTTGATTATTGGGGGGGATACAACCTCCCCACCTCCCCAGTGCAGGCATACTCTACACTCTTGAGATACACTCCCTTCCAGCATGAGAGTTACGGGTCACATGCTCTTACAAACAAAAGGAAGTATCAGCCTGATAAACTGAGCATCAGTCACTGCCAGCCAGCACCCTGGGAACTGAATTCATGTAATAAGGGCCACTTAATAGATCCCTCTGCTTTGTTCAAAATGTCAACATATAATGTAACGGAGGGACTCACTTTGGGCTTATCGAGCAGGTCCAGCAGGTCTTTAACGTGACGCCGCAGGACACTCTGACATTTCCACATCTCGTTTAGAGCCCTGGAGGTCAGCACAGCAGAAGCCAGCGGGAATTTCATTTTCACAGCTACACGGGGATTCCTGACAAGCATCCAACCAGCTGGCATATTTTCTACATTTTGTAGAACAGATACTATCAACTATGGCAGCATCCATGGTTATGATATTCCAGGGCAGCCACACCACTCACCTGACGGCATTGACATCCAGCGCTGCATACAGGTAGTAGAGGCACTTCATCTTCTCCGTTGTTTCCAGACTGTGTGGCACCATGTACTGGGCAAAGATCTGCTCGACAAGCACCCTAAAGCAGTGGTTGGGGGGGGGGGCTCAGTACTGGGCAACTGGCTCCGATTCCGGCATTCTGAGCATCTCCCACAGTCTGTTTCTCTCCCATTTTAGCATCTTAACATGTATGAAATTGCAGTGCTGGTGCAGATGACTGGTGCACATTATACAACAGCTGCTAATCCCATTTCCTAAATCGTGCAGTGCATGGTGGATCAATTAAGCAGCCTGTGTTTGACCTTTATTGTCTCATCACTTCCCTCTTCCTTAATCCCCTCTTTCCTTCATCAGGGTCTCTCTCGCCACTAATCTTTCTGAAAAACCCTGTTTTAAGGGATTACCATCTTAATCTTAAAGTGTGGAATTCTGACTCTTGGTTTGCCAGCCTCGTGCATTTTATTTGATGTTTAGATCTTGCTCCATGTTGTTGTTTTGGAATGTTTCCAAACTGACAATAAGTTAGTAGGCCATATAATTAAAAATATATCTGCATATTCCCCAGTTTCTGCCACAGCAGTCTATCCCCATGCCATTTACAGATACCCAGGAGCAATAATATGGTAACACTTTACATAAAGTTGTCATTTATAATGCATTATAATGGTTGGTATAACAATTAAAAAAGCATTAAAGCATCTTCTATTGACAGTCACAAGGCATTATAATGTTGATTATAATACTTCACAAGGTCCAATGAAGCTCTCAACTGTAATGCACTGTAGATACCTTCATAATGCATTATAATGGTCGGTATAAGAATTAATAAAGCCTTACAGCATATTCTATTAACAGTCATATGGCATTATAGTGTTGATTATAATACTTCATAAACTCCAATGAAGCTCGCATCTATAATGCACAATAGATACCTTCATAATGCATTATAAAGGTCAGTATAAGAATTAAGGATGCTTTGTATGGCATTATGAAGCTCTGGAAAAAATTAAGAGAACACAGGACAGTTTTTTGTTTTACTCATTTCTCAATTTATGGGTGTACATCTGTGAATAATATATATTTTTTTTGCAAACTGCAGCCTGGCTCATTTCTCATTAATGAAGGGCTTCTTCCATGCTTTATGGGACTTCAGTTCTGTTTCTAGCAGCCTGACATGAACTGTCCTGGCAGTGAACTTCACATCTGCACTTAATGTTTCCCATTCCCTTTGAAGGTCACTTGATGTCACCATCTGATTCACGAGAAACTGTCGGATAAGTTACCGGTCATCTCTACCATTAGAAAGTTGCTTCCACCCTCTACTTGGCTGGTTTTTGATCATTCTCAGTGTCTCCTGCTTCACCTTGGTCTTGTGTACTGCTGTCTTAGAAAGTTTGAGCCTGGAAGCACCCTGCTGCTCAGCATAGCCTTCTAAGAACAGAACCAGGATTAAACCAGGATTTAAATAATAATAAAAAAAAATATATATATTGAGTGATCTCTTAATTTCGTCCAGAGCTGTATAGTGCATTATAAATGAGAGCTTCACAAAGCATTCATATTGATTAACAAACATGGCTATAATGAGTTATGCCTTTTTATAAATATTTACCGTCATGTTTATAATGCATTATGATTGCATTAAAATGAGTTATGAATATGCTCATAGTTTCTTGTAGACATGGCATTCATAGAAAGTGTTACCAATAATATCCAGAGGCAAAAATATATTACCTTGAAAATAATAATAAGAAAGCCATCAGTGACAGAGGGGAGACACGGCACTTCAGGGGGATGCCGTTCTCAACAATCCAAGTTATATTAATGAGTACTGAAGGGGTTCTGGGACCGGCCGTGGCTGGAGAACAACTAAGCAGCATCTCCTGATCCCTACACTAAGAAGCTGAAAAGCCCAGTCCACAAGCTCACAGCCTGGAGCAGCAGATCCCCACCTGTCCTCCATGCTCTTCTGGTAGTAGATGTGCAGCAGCTTATTCTTGATCCAGGAGATCCGCTCGACAGCTTCTCTCCCCGCTTCCCCTTGCAGTGCGTACTTCCTGTAGATCTGCGCAAGGCCCATCATTGCCTCCTTACGCACCCTCCACTGAGAAGGAAAAGCGCTCGGAGGTGTCAGGACCGGAACGGAGGACAGTCTGGGTCATGGATTCAACACTCTGTGAAATAACTTTCGTTTCCTGCACGTCTAATTAGCAAAACCACTGACTGAGATGCTCAGGGAGTCAGATGGGGCGCCTCCCCAGTTTGAAGGAAAAGCCAGCAGAGGTCAATAATTTGTCACAGAAATAGCTGGCTAAAGGTAGAGGGCACTGGATACACGGTGGGGGGGGTCTAATTGGACATCACCGACCACTGCTCTTTCTATTTGAAAATGCTTTTTAAACAGTACAGTCAGTATGAGTTATGGCCCAATATATTAATTTGTCCCTCCTGTTCCTTAGCAACAGGAATGTCCTTGGGATTAGATTACAGAGAGAGATGGAGTTCGCCAGGAGGGGAATTACAGGCCCAACGGCTTTGTGATGGGTTCATTAAAATACAATGTGTTCTCCCACCGAAGGTGCTGCTGACATCAGCTTGTTAAAGAAAACAGATATAATATGAAAATCATCCATATCACCACTAAATTGCTGTTCGTTTCACCCGAAAAAGGAGCAGCAGCCAGTCTGGGTGCAAAATGACTCATGCAACGGTGCAAAAATGGCAGCATTTCTCTTTCTGGCTGGTAGCTGCTGCGGAAATGAGCTGAAGCAAGAACACATCAGTCAAGCGAGGTTTGCGTGCAGCTCCCATCCACAGACACCTGAACTAAATTTAACCCTATTAAGCTGTGCAGGTGTATGGCGGCATGACCTCAAATCTCCTGGGTGGTGTGTGTGTGTGTGTGTGTGTGTGTGTGTGTGTGTGTGTGGACTATGTTTATATTACAGTGTTCCTCAGAATGTAATAAAAACCTGTTATTTTGACATCGTGGGGACCATTCAGGTCCCTACAACAATCTGTGAATGCAATCAAAAAATTTAAAATGCCCAAAGTCTCATATTTTGTTTGGTTACTTATGGCTATTGGTTAAGGTTAGAGCTGGGTAGAGGTTAAGGTCATCATGTTGAAATAATTGTTTTCCCCATAGAAATAAATAAAGATATAATTAGAAACCTGTGTGTGTGTGTGTGTGTGTGTATCTGTGTGTGTTTATGTGTGTACATGTGTATGTGTCTGTGTGTACATGTGTGTGTATGCAGATTGTATGCTTTCCCTGTGTTTGCACATGTTTCCCCACCTAAGCAAGCAGTTCGGTTAACTTGGTAATTCATAAATTTTGTGTAGTGTAGTGTAATGTTATGTAGTGTAGCATAACATAGTATAGTATAGTATAGTATAGTATACAGTAGTATAGTATAGTATATGTGCTGTTATGTTGCACCCTGTTTCATGCCCTGTGCTTCTTGGGCTCACCGAGACCCTCCACTGTGATGGGTTCATTAAAATACAATGTGTTCTCCCACCGAAGGTGCATTAGCAGCAGGATATAATAGATATAACATGGGAATCATCCATATCACCATTAAAATGCTGTTCATTTACCCAAAAAGAGCAGCAGCCAGTCTGGGTGCCAAATGACTCATGCAATGGTGCATTCTGACGTGCATGGATTCATTCTGAAAACTGGATGGATGAAAGTTTTAAAGACTAACCTTCTTGTCCAGGGTCCTTTCACGCACAAAACTCAGCAGGTGGTCATTGACGAGGGCCAGGTCCTTCTTGGCAGCGGTCACAATCGACACAATGACGTTGTGCCGGATGGCCTCTTCGGGGTCATGTGACCGACCCCTTAGGTGGTCTGGAAGATGGAAACGCAATGGTAATGGAATCATGAATATAATAGTGGCCTTCAAATAGTGAAGCTGGCCTTCAAATTTCAGGAAGGATGCACTTAGAAACCATAAGCATTCCACAGTATAAATGTGCATTACATGGTCTGTAAACTGTGCATGAAAATCATAGACCTCTCACTGTAGCAGAGTGGAAAATCATAACTACCCCCTACACAGAGAAGCTTGGCGTAGTACCAGTGATCTGCAGTGCTTCCTGTAGCCCCAGCAGCTCCCCTATTAGTAACTTTGCTCCAGAGCAGGTACCTGTGAGATCTTTGGCAAGGTCTGGATGGTTGATGAGGCAGAGGCTGGCAAATTCCACACACTCCAGTCGAACAGGAACATGGATGTCATTGAACCTAACAGAGACATCAAAATCAATGGACCAGTGTAGAAATCATTACCAAGCACAGTTTACATTACATTATAGACAACACTGTACAGCTTAAATCTTATTCTCTTTTCTTTGTATACAATTATTTTTTGTCTTTATAAGCATCAGTGAACCATTTGAATCCCAGATATTTCTAATTGGCATCATGCCTTCTAATCATTTGAGGGTTAGCTGACTGAGATACAAAGCTGTATGGATAAATAATCAGGTTAATAAAAGGTTAATAAAAAGCTTAATGTAGGTTAATAAATAATAATAAAGCTCTACCTTCCAAGAAAGAATTGCCAAAGGGACTTGTTCTGTGTTGCCAGTTCGGATTCTTTTGCTCCGAACATTTTGGTCAGAAGCTTGACGACCTGAAGGCGCTGGTCGCTGTCACAGCTCTGTAGGAGCAGAGCATAAAGCCTCACTGAGGGCAGCTGTAAGAGCTGGGCTACTGCGGCTTTTTACAACACGCACAATGAAAACAACACGCCCAAAAAGCACCATATTGGCTCCAATTTGTGTTATTTGCAGATACCAAATAACATCCAGATACATGCCACAATCTAATTCTGAAAGGATAAAATAACAAACACACAGAAGCTGACTGGCACGAGATCAGGGAGATCGCAAAATCAGCTCATGCCTCACTGGTAACTGAGGTTAAGTCACAATGCTACAACAAACACCAGTTCTGGAGCAAACATCCAAGCCTTCTAAGCACCAGATAAGCAGAGGAAATACAGGAACGTAAGACATGTTATTTGCAGTGTTCCATAATTCGAAATGTGAGGAGTATAAGCAGTGATTATACGGTAAACTATACATTATAAAATGAAATACATGAAATACAAAGAGACTATTTACACATGCTAGAATCCGAATTAAAATACGTAGATATAAAAACAAGTGTAATTTATTTTCTGCTTATTTACCTCTGAAAATGAATAATGCTTAGCCTAAACACACCCTTTGTGCATATATGAAGAATGGGACTGAGGTGGGGGGGGGGGGTCGCACCTTTAGCTTGAGCTCAAGCTGGGGGAGCACAGGGAAGATAAGGCGACTGTCGATGCTGTAGAGCTCCAGGATGAGGTCAAGGACGTGCTCTGAGAGGTGGCTCACGGACGGCTCGCCCAGCATCAGCACCCGGGTAAAGAACTGAGCAGAGCAAAAGCCACACATCAGCATCAATGGGGGGGGGGGGACTGAGCCCAAATTCACTTTCAAAGCAGAGTAACTACTGTCAGGAAGAAAGTCCAGTGCATCTCAATTAGTTTAGATGAACCAAAATTTTTTAAACTATATATTTGAAAACCAGTTGTAACTAGTTAGTGACTGCTGTAACGCATTTGTCTGTGGATGACTCCTGCCTACTCTTGTAGATTTTATGAAATGCCAAATTACTGTCATCTCAATTCGTCTTTATATTCTGTCAATACTGGAAAATGGTGACATCTGGTGCTGACAAGCCATGCGACGCTGTGCATGAGAACGCAACAGCTCTCACTGCCAAGCAGGCCACTGTAAGATACACGGCACAGATTGCTGCTAACCTAGGAACCCTAAAAAAACTTAAATTACAGAGGAAGGCTGCATTATCACCAGAAAACTTGTGACACATTATGCCAAACTTTCCAAAGTTTTAACGGGTATAGCTGGGAATATGACTTCAGGCAGGAATTACTCTCTTTCCGGGAACGCTACACGACAGAGTGAGTGAAAAATACAGCAGTTGGGAGGTAGCAGTGGATGCCAATTTAGGCCCAGGAATGCGGAATCAATGCTCTTGTGCTGAGGCGGCACCCTGCTGTAGTGGTGATCAAGCTCCAGTCCAAGCCAAACTGCTACCTGCACTTAACACTCTGACGTCAGGTAGGAAGCACCATAGCCTGTGTAGACTTGATGGATTTGGTGTCATCAGCAAAAGCCTAGAGTCAGATTTATGAGAAGGTCACTTTACATTGGTGATGCAGGGCTCGATGGCCTGGGCAGTCCTCTTCAGCAGGGCTTTGGCCAGCTCATAGGGCTGCTTGTGGAGCTTCTGCAGGGACACATTAGGCAGCCAGAAGGTTCATGGTGCAGAGTTACACGTGTTATGTGAGCGTGGGAGCAGTGATGTGGGGGATGCAGCCAATGCTCACCTTGCGGCCCGGCACCAGGTTAACCAGCACAGTGTCCAGCAGCTCCTGGGACACGGTGTCCCCATCACAGATGATGGATCTCATCACCTCCACCATGTGTATCTGTACTTTCTGCTTGTGGCTGTTGCTGCAAGCAGAGGTGAGGGGCAACACACATATATTTACAAAGTGACATAGCACATTACAAACGTATGGCTGTCAAGGGGTCAGCTGGGCATAAGTGCAAGACAAGACATGGCAAGATAAGATAAGATAAGATAAGCTAAGATAGGATAAGATAAGATAAGATAAGATAGGATAAGATAAGATAGGATAAGATAAGATAGGATAAGATGAGATAAGATAAGATAAGATAAGTTAAGATAAGATAAGCTAAGATAAGATAGGATAAGATAAGATGAGATAAGATAAGATGGAACTGTGCTGTATATGTGTAAAGCGACGAGTGCCAGAACGTGTAAACACAGGCCTGGTACATGAGTAAAGCAGTACTGGAGAAAGATCTTCCAAGCAAAGCAAGAACCTAATAAAATGGCTATTCAAAACAGTGGGAAGTCCAACATTAAGATCATCCAGGGGACACGGAGTGGTGTCAGGCTAGTTGAGCTGTTCCTGGAATAGATGGGTCTTGTGGTGTTTTTTTGAACATTGGGAATCCACGACAACTAATAGAAGGTTTTAGCTTAAGGAGCAGGTTGAAGCCCTAAAGCATTAGGAACCATGTATTCTGTTGTAAAGGGAAGAATATAATATTAAGGTTACGCGAAAGGACATTTATTATATAAACACCGGGTTTCAGAACCTGGGAGCCTCAGTATAAAATAATGATGGGAGAAATCCAAGACATACACAGGACAGACAAATATTTTCCAAATGAGATAGAAAACACGAGGACAAGTTAGGTGACTGAGCAGTTTAACCAAATTCACCACTGTCAGTATTGGTTTTGGTGAATTTATTGTAGGAGGGATTTTCTGGGAGTTCTGCCACTTACTTAATCACTTGGAACAATGTCTTATAGAGCTGAGTAAAGATCTCATTGCTGTCCTCAAGCTCGAAGCAGATGTTGTAGGACTTCGCCCAGGCAATGTTCTATGAGGTACGAAATGAACAGTCTAGTCAATATTCTGTTCTGAGATGCATCTGCAGCATGAAACCCAATGGCCTTCTCTCTGCTTACCTCAAGCAGATAAAAGTATTGGTTGAACTGCACACTTTTTGTGTCCTCAAGTCCTGTCAGCTGCTGAGTGATGAACATGAATATATCCTGAAAGGCAGGATAAATAAGACATTCATCAATACAATGCAAACTGAGTCAGACAGCTTTGAATAATATGGCCAAATGTTATCCATCCATCCATTGATCCATCCAAATCAATTGATCCATTGAACCTTCCAAACATCCATCCATGGATCATCTAAATCCAAATCTTGATCATAAAGCAGCGTGCATCCTTCTAAATCCAGCACAGAAATCACAAAAACAAGCCCACAAAGAATAAAGTGCATAAATGACATGAACACAGAAGAACTCGCCTTGAGCTTCTCGGGAGAGGTATAGCGTGCATCGGGTCTGTAGATGCGGAAGATGTCGGCCAGGCCACAGGCTACCAGCAGCCGCACATCCTTGTCTGGGTGCTTGAGGAGGAAGTCGGAGGCCAGGTGAAACGCCAATTGGAGATAACGCTCCTTCTCCTCCTCTGAGTCCTGGCCCGTGTCTGTGAAGGTCTTCACCACCATCTGGAGAGGAGAAAGGAGACCAAAATGACCACTCAGAGACCGAGAAATCAGTGTAGTCAGAGGACAATAGAAACACCATATAAGGCCAAGCTACTACCAGAAATTCACCAAAAACAACAGTCAGATTAACATCTGTCATTAGCAGCTGCCGTCCCAGAGCCACAGCAGACAGGGGGTCATGGTTGACAGCATCTTGTTTTGTGTTTTTCTCCTCCATCTGGAGTTCTCAGGTGCAACATTCAGTGCGGATCTTCTCAGTGTTCCTTGATTATTGAGGGACAGTGCAAAGCTTGGTTTGTTTTCCCCATGCTAGCAATCCCAAGAGGAAGACCTTCTCCAAACAAGCAGCCTGTCTCTCTCCACTTAACTGACAGGCAGGTAAGGTCAGCCAACACATACACAAGTGATCTGGGACAATTATGAAAAACATCTTCTGTTGTTTTATTTGATGATCCTAGATATTATTTCATATGTTGACCTGAAACTCATAATACATTGTAATTGGTTAAGGATGAATAAATAAAAAGTCCTAGACATTTTTTTTTAAGTTGAGTTGCATAACTTTTTTGGTGCTTTGTTTTAAAGCAATCAATTTGTTCTCCATGTTCTGGAGTTCTGGATGTTATTTGTTAACATTTTATTTTGTTTTATCTACAGATTGTACATCAAATATATCACAGTCATTTTTCCCCCTCACTGGCATTCAGAAATCACCTGCTCACCTTGAGTTGCCACACCTTCTCCTCAATGTTTGCTACAGAGACAAACAAAACAAAAAAAAAACACAAATAATAATGTATCTCATGTCAGATTTGAAGAAAATTGGGTATGATCTATATTTACTTTACGTGTAGTTGCTTAGTGACTTTTGTTCTGCTCAAGTTCCAGATTCACTATCTGGAATTCTAACCAGCAGCATTCAGGTCAGTACAGCTGTCACAATTATTCGATTAAACTGGAGTGCTGGATTAAAAAAAAAAAAAAAAAAAAACTTTATTCAGCAATATGGCAGATGAGAGTGTAAATCATGTGGTTATTCTCCATTTGGAGGGGAGTTGAGGTGGACATTTTTAAAAATCAGTTAAATTAATCGGAAAAGTAAGCCACCTTAGTATGAGTCAACAGGTTTTATTATAACACGTAAAATGTAAGAGGTTACTTACAAATATATATCAATATATTTTGATGTAAAATGCAAAGTTTGTTACTGGTATCATCACATCGTGAGGCAAATTTATGTATTTTCAGTTTATGTATTAATTTGCCTGTATTTAATGATTCAGGAGTGTTAATAAAGACAGTAATTAATCAAAAATAACAAACACCTTATCAAACCGAACTAATTACACACCTTGTGATACTAGTGACAGAACAAGCAATTTTCTTTAATTTTATTTCACGATTACTTCAAGTTATTGCTTCTAGGTGATTCTACAAGCTATTGAATCATGAGGAGTACTTAGTTTTTCACAAATGGCTTCTCCATTTGGCTCCATTTTTGTTAAATAATGACATAGTGGAATCTGTCGTGTGTTGTTTTACACCTGAGGTTAGATTCAAATAATTTTGTAACCTGTTACAGTAGCAGATGATTCTTATTATGTCCTGATGTGTGAAACCATAAAACTGAAAGTCAAATAAATAATGAGTGAAATGTATTATTTAATCATAAATTAACATTGGTCATGTACATGCTAATATTGTAAGCATGTTTTTAAGCGCTGCAAACATTGTGACATGGTTTCCCACCCAAAATGGAGAATAACCCATATATATGTAGGACAAAAATGATTGGCTCATGTAAAAGCAGCTGCAGTAAACTTTAGATTGACATGTTTAATGTACAGTACCCTCCACATTTATTGGCACCCCTGGTAAAGATGTGTACTTACGTTTATAAATTCATTTTTTATTACAACAGCATAATCTCACACTGAAAGAATTAGAAAAATCTAACCTTTAACTCAAGTAAATGTTTTTTTTTTTTTTTAAATCCATCATTAAGAAATAATAATTTTTAGCAAAATCACCAGCCACAATTATTGACATCCCTAACAATTCCTATGAAAGAAATGTAAGTGAAACATTTTTGAAATTCATAGTTTACTTTTTTAATTCGAGCAGAGTGTCCAGGAACTATTAATTAGTAATCTATGACTTCCTGTTTCCCTGGGGTATAAATTTGATGTGACACCGATGCCCATTTCTCTTATCCACTCTTCAAGATGGGAAAGGCAAGAAAACATGGCATTCAAGCAGATGTGTACTGATCTTCATAAGTCAGGAAATGGCTACAAGAAAAGAGCTACTTGCCTGAACTTGCCCAAATCTACAGTCAGAGCAATAATTAAAAAAATTCAAACAGCTGGAATTGTGACAAACAAAGCTGGACGAGGACCCAAGTTTATCGTGCCACCACACACAGTGAGGAGGATGGTAAGGGAGATAAACAATTCTCCATTGTTAGAGAACTGCTGCAAAGGGTGGCATCTTGGGGTCACCAAGTCTCCATAACAACCATTAAACACTATCTACATGGCAACAGGTTGTTTAGGAGGCATGCCAGGAAAAAGCCTTTTCTGTCCTACAATCACAAATGTAAATGTGTGGAGTTTGCTAAACACTACTGGGACTTAAACTGGAACTGTGTGCTTTGGTCAGATGAGACTGAGTCAGTTTTTTGGCAACAAACACTCCAGGTGGGTCTGACCTAAAATAAAGGATGAATATGCGGAAAAGCACCTCATGCCCACTGTTAAGCATGGTGGAGGATCTCTAGCGCTGTGGACCTGTTTCTCTTCCTGGGAACCTTGTTAGGCTGCATGGCGTCATGAAGGCTTTGAAATACCAGGACATTTTACATAAACATCAGGTGGCCTCTGCCAGAAACCTGAAAACCCGTCATTGGATCTTTCATCAGGATAATGATCCAAAACATATGGCCAAATCAACACAGAAATGGTTCACTAGACACAAAATGAACCTTCTTCCATGGCCATCTCAGGCCCCAGACGTAAATCCCATAGAAAACCTGTGAGGTGAGCAGTAGAGGAGAGTGCATAAGAGAGGACCCAGGACTCTGGTCAAAGATCCCTCTCTGTGTTTTCACCAAACTTGTGAAATGTTATAGAAGATTAAGTGCTGTCGTTCTGGCAAAAGGGGGTTGTACAAAATATTAACAGCGGGGGGGACAATAATTGTGGCACCAGTGATTTTGTTAAAAGTAATTATTTCTTAATCTTGAAAAGGATCAATAAAATTGCAAAACTTGCAAGTTCTGTTACCTATAACAGAATAATTTTAGTCTTACTTATTGATAGTTTCAACCCAGCTGACTATAGTGACTTCAAATGTGACAATTGCATATGTATAACATGCGATGTTCATAATAACATCACACAGGCCCAGTATGTAGGGTGGCATGGTGGCTGTCACTGGCATGGGACACTGCCACTTTGTCTGTGTGACGTTAGCATGTTCTCCCCATGTGTGCGTGTTTCCTCTCACAGTCCAAAAACATCAAAAAGCTGCTTTAAAAAGACAACATGTTGAGCTTTGGCACTAACCCTGTAACCAAACAAGTGACCCAGAAATCAGACCTTTTTGGAATTGTACACAACACACACATTTTTGAAAAAGAATTGCTTATAACCACAAGTCCAGTATTGCTTACAGGAACTGACGCATGCAACATATTAAAATGGGTAAACAGCCAGTGTATATGAAAAAGGGAAATCCAGAAGGTACATTAGCTCAGTCAACCAGATAATTAAAGTCAAGAGTTTAAATAGTTAAAGAAAAATGCAGTTTTTATGACCCATTATAGTAATATGATGAAACATACTGTTTATACATACATTAAAAAGCATGAATCACTAAGAGAGAGAACAAGAAATTCCAGAAGCAGAAACAGCAATTACATTATTCTAATTTGCAAATCAATTAAGTGAACAGGCATGACTTCATTTTTGTAAATAAAGAAAAAAAGCTTTTTCCTCCATGGAAACACGCTCAGCGACTCCCAGGCCGCTACCCAGCAAGCCCTGGTCTACAGAGTGGGTGAGCTCAGGCAGTGTCGTCCCCAGTGTGAAAGGGCAAAGCAGGGCCACCTGACTGCAAAGCTGCTCGAACCCAGCTGTGGTAACACATCTGGGCAGAGAGCCAGGACACTCATTTATAACCCCCAGCTGCTGTTGATGAATGCCACTGAGACCCAAAACAAAACACACACACAGAATTAAAACAGATGACTATAAAGCTGGCGTTCTGCAGATGAGAAGGGTAAATTATGCTCTGCAGACCCTGAAGGGGAGCAGAGAGCCAAAGTGACTGTAAATAAGGGTTTAGGAATGGGGGGGCGGTGATCTGAGAACAGATAAAGCATTCAACGTGCCTTTCTGTGGGGCACTCTCACTCGTGCAAACCAGAGGCACGAGTGCATTGCTGCATCATAATGAAGAGCAGAGCATATCACTGTCCTGTTCCTGCCTGGCTCTCTGTGTAGGGAGCCATCTGCAGCACTGTCTGTCCTTGAAGGTCTTTTATATCGCACCTGAAAAGTTGGCGCTTACTCAGATAACTCCTTCACCCCAATTACCACTCTTATAAGACCTTCAATGTCATTTTCTAGGTTGCTTAATAAATAGTCTCCTGTGTTTATAGTTAACTGGAAGGGCTATGAACTGAAGAAGTGCATCAAGGAAATTGGTATACTTGAAGCGTAGGGTTCCAGGTTTTACAGTCAGCTTAATCCATGTCTGTTCTGAATTAGATGTGCTTGTTTAGCACTTTCATCCAAAGTGACATATACTTCGGAAAGCAGGGGCAACCAGCCCCAGGAGCAAATGGGGTTAAGGCCCTCTTCATCTCCATGGCCCCAATGGTGACATCACTTTGCAAAAAAGGGATTTGAACCAGCAACCTTCCAATCATGGGCACAGTGTCCCATTGGGTCTTCTTCAAGGACCTAATGATGACATCACTGAGATCTCCTTTTTTTCTTTCTGTGTATATAAACTAGAATATTCTCAGTACAGTAAAGCTTTCCAGGGAGCATGCTAACAAAAATGTGTTCTGAAGTCATCATTAGCCGCAAGTTAAAATAAAACAACACATGGGAAAATAGGCAAATAACACTGAACAAAAACAGTGGGCAAACTACCAGATCTCACCCCCTAGAGAAAACTTGCCCTAACAGACTTCAAACACCTGCATGTAACCAGAGTCCCTTCCCTTTATTCTTGAAATGGAGTCTGCAGTCATGCACACACAGATAGATGACCCCGCTGCCCTGCGATGGATAAATACCTCAGAAGGTGAATCCTGACTTGCCCATTACTTCCAGGGGATCTTGGGATCCAGTGACAGACCTACGCGGGGGGACTCACTGCCAGCTAAAGTAGGTCTGTTACAGCTTTTGATTAACTTAGTTACCTTACATGCTTACATATACTTTATACAAAAGATAATACATTAATTTAAACTGAAGCCCCAAGTATTTTATGCTGAGCCCTGAATATTTTAGCCCCAATACCAATGTTCCTTAAAAAAAAAAAGAGTCAAGCCCCAGGTAAACTTGACTTAGTCACTGGTCTTTTCAGTAGCTAGAAACTACCTTGATGCCAGTCCACTGTTACAGGAAAGTGGAGCACCAGGAACAAAGCCACACACCATGGGGAGAACATGCAGACTTTACACATACAGTGGAGGCAGGATTCAAACCCAAACCCTGGAGGTGTTGGGCCCCCAAAGCTCAGGTTCAGAAAGTACAAATCCAGACTAAGATTTTGTTTCAGCCAACCAACTGAGCACTCTGTGACTGTGACTCCTGTTGGTTTAAATAAAATCTTGGTCTGGATTTATACTTTCTGAAGCTGAACTCTGGAGGCAACCATGTTTTTCATTTGCTAGGGCAGGGGTGGCCAATCTTATCCACAAAGGGCCGCTGTGTGGGCGGGTTTTCACTGCAGCTCCCTAATTATATTACTAATTAGAGGACTGATTGGCTGAGAGTCCTCACACCTGGGTTAGAACAGCTGACTTACAGGTTATCCCGAAAACCTGCATACACACCAGCCCTTTGTGGATAAGATTGGCCACCGCTGTGCTAGGGCATACAATACTAATACACATATGATATGTATTTGAACTAATACAGCTTCACTTGCTTTGAATATGGGGTCAATAAAAGCTGTAGAAACTATCAAGTTAGAGGTTGATGTAAATGTAGGTACTCCGAACTCCAAAGACGAAAGAATACCAGGATTTTGCATCACCGTCTACTTGAAATTCAAGCGGTGCAAAGGGCAAAGCATGTCTATCAGCGGGGGTAGAGTTAGGACCAAGGCCAACGCCTGTGTGGTGGCGGGACCTTCATCTCTGTGACTGACGCCTGTGTGGTGGTGGGACCTTCATCTCCGTGACTGACATCTGTGTGGTGGCGGGACCTTCATCTCCGTGACTGACATCTGTGTGGTGGCGGGACCTTCATCTCTGTGACTGACGCCTGTGTGGTGGTGGGACCTTCATCTCCGTGTCTGACGCCTGTGTGGTGGCGGGACCTTCATCTCCGTGACTGACGCCTGTGTGGTGGTGGGACCTTCATCTCCGTGACTGACGACTGTGTGGTGGCGGGACCTTCATCTCCGTGTCTGACCCCTGTGTGGTGGTGGGACCTTCATCTCCGTGTCTGACGCCTGTGTGGTGGCGGGGCCTTCATCTCCGTGTCTGACGCCTGTGTGGTGGCGGGACCTTCATCTCCGTGTCTGACGCCTGTGTGGTGGCGGGGCCTTCATCTCCGTGACTGACGCCTGTGTGGTGGCGGGACCTTCATCTCCGTGTCTGACGCCTGTGTGGTGGCGGGGCCTTCATCTCCGTGACTGACGCCTGTGTGGTGGCGGGACCTTCATCTCCGTGTCTGACGCCTGTGTGGTGGCGGGACCTTCATCTCCGTGTCTGACCCCTGTGTGGTGGCGGGACCTTCATCTCCGTGTCTGACGCCTGTGTGGTGGCGGGACCTTCATCTCCGTGTCTGACCCCTGTGTGGTGGCGGGACCTTCATCTCCGTGTCTGACGCCTGTGTGGTGGCGGGACCTTCATCTCCGTGTCTGACGTCTGTGTGGTGGCGGGACCTTCATCTCCGTGACTGACGCCTGTGTGGTGGCGGGACCTTCATCTCCGTGTCTGACGTCTGTGTGGTGGCGGGACCTTCATCTCCGTGACTGACGCCTGTGTGGTGGTAGGACCTTCATCTCCGTGACTGACGCATGGGATGGTTAAACTGTAATCTGCCTGATGCCAGTCATTGGGATACAGTGCAGGACGACACATGGTGTTGCAGAGAGTCCAATGCCTGTGTCTGGATGGTAGGTGCCGATGTCATGGGGTTCTGTAATGCTTGGTGTAAAATATGATGATCCTCCCTTGGTGTGGTCTGTCTTGGGCAACCAGAACCTTCACGACGTGTGTGGGTGCCCTCACGTGTCCATTAGTTCCAACATCGGGTGACTGTGACATCTACATGCCCCATATGCCGGGCAATTGCACAATATGACCACCCGGCCTCATGCAAGCGCACTATGTGATCCCTATCAAACTCCATCAAGTGATGGTACTGCTGGTAATGCTGTCTAATGCATCTACGAGGCATCCTCTGTGTCTGGTGACTAGACGTGCCCGCTCCTTGCAAATCAAATCGTATGCATACCCATCACTGGTCTGCACGTGTACCAAATTACATCCAAATTGGACCATTACTTCTAGGTGTATATATACACACACACACACTCACGGCATTTGTTAAATGAATTTGTGAGCAGGTGACACACCATCTGTGTTCTAGTGACCCACGTCTTGCTTACAGAGGAATTGAAGCATTACGCACATCTGAGTCTGTTCCTCGGAGACTAGCAGTCAGGGCGGGTGATGGGATGGTCCTTACGGATGACACTGCAGTTGTGACCCACTGGGCTGGCTACTATGAGCAGATGTTAAAGCTGATCCTCCAGCTAGGATATTGGACATCTCTGGGTCCACGGTTCTTGGAGCTTAATCCTCCGATTAGCTATGAATCACCCAGTCTTTCTGAGATTGCACGATTGATGAATCAGTTGGGGGCAGGGAAGGCCGCAGGGATCTGTGGTGAACTTCTCCAGGCTGGTGGTAAGGCTGTCCTCCTAGCATTGCAGGCAATCTTTGCTACCATTTGGGAGTCAGGCATCACTGACTGGAAAACAGAACTTGTAATCCCTATCTGGAAAGGGAAGGGTTATGGCCTGGATTGCGGCAAATACAGGGGGATAAGACTGCTCTCAGTGCCGGGTATCCGTGATCACTTGCTTGCCTGTCACCGACCGGAGCATTTTATGCCTTAGAAGTCTACCATCGACCGTATCCTTGCACTGAGGGTTCTCATTGAGCACAAGCATGAATATCGGCAAAGGTTCTTTGCAACCTTTGTCAATTTTCACAAGGCATTCGACTCAGTTGACTGAGTTGCCCTGTGGGACATCCTGAGACTTTGAGGGATCCCCCCCGTCATGGCCGCCCCATACACTGGTACTGCGAGTGCTGTGCAGAGTGGAGGGAGAACCTTTGCATTCTTCCCAGTAGATTCTGGGGTTCCCCAGGGGTGGGTTCTTGCTCCTACTCTGTTCAATCCTTGTATGGACTGAGTGCTGGGCAGGGTCGTGGGGTCCAGCGGCTGTGGGGCGTCTGTTGGTGAAGAAAGATTTACTGATCTTGACTTTACTGACGATGCCGTGATCTTAGCGGAATCAATAGAGGCTCTGATTGGGGCTCTCGAGAGACTGAGCAAGGAGTCTGAATGTCTGGGATTTCGGGTGTCCTGGATAAAGACCAAGATCCAGGCATTTAATGACTTCTTAGGCACAGCCATCAGTAGTGTGTCTGTCTGCGGGGAGAATGTCGACCTTGTTGAGAGATTTACCTACATCAGCAGCGACATTCATGTCTCTGGAGACTCTTCCTGTGAAGTCAGACTCTTCCTATGAAGTCAGTCCTCATTGCTGAGGACCCAAGTGGCTGGACCAAGCCAATGGGACGCCCAGGTAACACCTGGCTGCGGCCGATGGATGGTCATTTCCGGAGGGTGGGACTGGACCGTGTGTCTCCCTTGGGGATTGATGGCCGGGATCCCGAGGAGCTTCACTGTGTGGTGGGTGCGGCAATGAGCTGCATCAGCACATGCTCCCCAACCTCACCTGACCTGACACATATGGTAAAAAAAATCAATATATATTTGTGCAAGTTCTACTTTTCTCTTCATATGAGTAACAGGACTGAAAGTAAAAGAACTGACTTTTTGCATAAAAATAAAACGTGTCATCTAAGCTAATAGTATAATAACGTTGAGCACATTCAAGTAACTTACCAAAAATGTATTTTTTCCCATAAACAAACAAACAAACAAACAAACAAAGTCTAAGAAATAATTTAGATAACAGGACAGTGTTACATTCCACCGCTTCAGATATACTTACAATACCAAACAAAAAGAAGAAAAAAGTGAGAGAACCTACTTTTGGTTTTCCCATGGTGAGATGATGCAAGTTCCAATTGAACATGCCACGCCAAATTTTTTAGGGGCGGAAATGTATTAGGATAACAGGACTGAGTGAAAACCTAGGGAGACAATTAAAATGTTATATTATTTATTAATAAAGAAAATGTATTTAAAGCGTAAATCGAAAATACTGGTCACACAATAATACAAATTTAAAAAAAAAATGTTTTAAGCATTATATTTTATGGTACAGTGTAGCATTAGTGAATAGGGACAGGTGACAAACTATTTTTTCAGTGTTCTAAGTAGTTTTTATTAATGTTTTGCATTATGTATATTCACAATGAGGAGATTGTGGAGGACTCTTTGCTTCATAATAACATGTATTATAAAGCTAATTTTCAAGCATATTTATGTGTATAATGTCCTGGAGACAGAAATAGCACCAATATGGCAGAATGGTCCCTCTGCTGGTTTCAACTAGCACAAAACTAATTTCACTTTAGCTCAAGTTAACTCTGCCAATTAATAGGACGTTACACAACACGTTAATGCAGAGTCTCATTTCCTCTTTTCCTGGTGCATCTCTCTGGGTTTCTACCATCCATTAACCCACTTACCATCCTGTTTGTGTAACTGTCTGCAAAAATAAGACTGGAGACAGAATCATTGGCGGAACACGCTGTCCAATATTTTGCGGTATTTTAATGAACACTTGACTTTCATGGTATCCATTAAAGACTGATCAAGGACATGCAGTACCCACTTTGAAATGCTTTTCTCGTTAAAAAAACTTTGGTTAGATTATTTAACGGGATATAGTAACAGAACCTGAGTGTAGAACTAGGGTGACTAAATTTTGCTTTGCAAAAAGGACACCAGGGTGAGGATACAAAGAGAGATGCAATGCAAATATACATACAGAGCAGTGCGGACTCTGAGGCTGTATGGAGGGCAGGGGCAAGAAAATAAAAAGTCCCCCCCCCCCCCCCCAAACACATGTAGAATGGAACACTATGTTTGTTTTATGAAATACTCCCTGATTAAGATTGTCCAACTAATAAGAATACAGAAGCAACCTGACATCACATTTTCATATACAGAGGAACATTTAGAGGATACATTACTGATTTACTTTTATCGAATGTACAGGAAAACTGCGTCTCATATCTCATTTACTTCACTGGAAGGGCACCTATGAAAGAGATTGTTCTCTCCATTACAAGGGCAGTTCATAACGGCATCATTTTCCATTGGAAGGGAACCCATAGGGACTGCTTAGACCACTGTAAGGGCACCTAATACGACACCACGTGTATGGCTCAGTGGGCTGTGCCTGTGATCAGAAGGTTGCCAGTTCAATCCCAGCCTTGGTACGCCTCTGGATCCTTGAGTAAGGCCCTTAACCCCCAGCTCCCTCGGCACTGTAACAAGTGGCTTCCCTTTGTGGCCAGCTTACTCTCACCTACAGAGAGCAAGATGAGTGAGGTGGGAAGAGAGTCTCCCCATGGGGATCAATAAAGTATCTACTATTATCACATTCACTCCAAGAGAAAGACACTCATTGAGACACTTCATCATATTTTCTTGCTCTATAAGGTACCTCTCCTCACATGAAGGGGGCTAAATCACGTGAAGGGCAGCCAATAGTGGCGTTTCTTCAGCCAAATGGGCACCGGGACGGTCACTGCACAACAAACCTAATTGACAGTGCAGTTTATTATGGAGCCACTAGCACATGTTGGGTAGTAACAAGATTATAAACAAAATGCAATGTTTGCTAGTTAAATAATTACTAATTATTCATCGATATACCAAGTATTAACAAGTGTGTCTACTAATTATAGGATAACTGTATTAACAACTGTTCCATGATCCTACAAAATGCCACAGAATGGAAGCTTTGTTAATCTTTTTTTCAGTTGCATTAAAACTTGGGTAATGGGCTGCAGAAAGAACAAACATTTAAGTTAGTTATTTCGGGTAATTTCAAGTATGTTTGCAAGGCTGATGGCAACAAGCTCAAAAGATCTAGTCTCAAAACTGGGTGGACACATAACACAAATGCTGCAATTCACTCCTAATGCATCATTCACAGCCCAGGCTCGACTGTCATTAGTTTGAGTCTCTCATTATCCATTTTTGCTTTAGGTGTCAGATGGGCATGTATTTCTCATTCTGATTAGTAAACGAATGCATCTCACATGACTCCGCACCTCAGATCACCCCATGATGCACCAATAGGAGAGCCCAGACTCCATCACTGCGTACGCTGACAACCAGAGCGCCAAAACCGGTGCAACACTGCCCCCTGCTGGAGCCTCACCCACGTAAGCACCATCGTAAAAAAGAACATCAGACGTCAAAAATTAATTACTTGATTAAAAGAAATCAACCTACAAATTTAGCCACCTTGAAATATTAAAGGCTTTTGGACGTTGCCTTTATTTTATGCTCAACTAAGTCCCACTTTCTCCTCTGACTTACAATAGGATCCACAATAAGCTTCGTATATGTGATATTGGTAAAACATGTAGGCTAATCTACCTTTTAACTGGAAATTGATTTACACACACACACACACACACACACAGACAAAGTGCCCTCCAAAATGTTTGGGACTAAGACACATTCTATTAAAGTGCACAAAGTGTACAACTTGAAAGTTATTTGCAGACATTTCGGTTTCACTATGCAGAAATTACAACACATTTAGTACTTTGTTGCATATGCCTTGCATGCAACAACTGCTTGAAGCCTGTGATTTACAGACATCACCAGGTGCTGAGTATCTTCTCTGGTGGTGCTTTGCCAAGCCTCTACCGCAGCCACTTTCAGCTTCTGCTTGTTTTGGGGGACTTGCCCCTTTAAGTTTCCTCTTCACTATATGGAAGGCTTGCTAAGTTGGATTTAAATCGGGTGACTGGCTTGGCGCCCTTGAAGAATTTTCCATTTTTTTAGCTTTGAAAAAAAACTTGTGTTTGCCTTAGCAGTATGTTTGGGACCATTATCTTGTCGTGGGTTGAAGTGCCGTCCAATGGATTTGGAGGCATTTAGTAGAACTGAAGCAGGTAAGATGTTTCTACACACCTCAGAATTCAGTGTGACTGTCAGCAGTTACATCATCAGTCATCAATGCCAGTATCTGTGGCAGCCAAACATGCCCAAGCCATAACACCCTCACCATCGTGGTTAACAGAAGAGCTGGTATGCTTTGGATCTAGGGCAGTTCCGTTTCGTTTCTACAATTTCCTCTTGCCATCACTCTGATACTGGCTAATCTTGGTCTCTCTGTTCATAAGACCTTTTTCCAGAATTCTGCATGTTCTTCTAAGTACTTCTTTTTCCAAACTGTAACCTGCCCCTCCTGTTTTAGTGGCTGACTGGTGGTTTGCATCTTGCAGTGTAGCCTCTGTATTTCTGTGCATGAAGTCTTCTGCAGATAATCATCTCTCACAAAGACACTCCTGGCTCCTGCTATCAGTCCCTTTGCGATTACTGAGCTCATCAGCGGAGGTCTTCCTTGGCCTATCAGTCCCTTTGCGATTACTGAGCTCATCAGCGGAGGTCTTCCTTGGCCTATCAGTCCCTTTGCGATTACTGAGCTCATCAGCGGAGGTCTTCCTTGGCCTATCAGTCCCTTTGCGATTACTGAGCTCATCAGCGGAGGTCTTCCTTGGCCTATCAGTCCCTTTGCGATTACTGAGCTCATCAGTGGATTCTTTCTTCTTAATGATATTCCAGAGTTAATGTTGTAATCCTAAGGTTTGACTGATGTCTCTAATGGTTTTATTCTTGTTTTTTAGCCTCATAATAGCTTCTTTGACTTTCATTGACACAGCTCTTCTCAAGTTTAAGAATAGCAACTACAGACTCCAAATGAGAAACAAGCCTAGATATCTTATCCCTGCACTTGTGAAGCAACCTGATTAATCACAAACAACTGCCATGTCCCAAGCATTATGGTGCCCTGATATGAGGGGGACTACGTATAAAATGTGTTGTCATTTCTACATGGTGAAACCAAAATGTACGGAAATAACTTTAAAGTCTGGAATGTGCAGTTTAATCATGTCTGAATTGTTAGATTTGAAATTTTAAACTGTGGAGCAAAGGGGTAAATCAAGGAAAAATGTGTCTTCGTCCCAAACATTATGGAGGGCACTGTATATACATACCTGAGTTGCCAGGTTGTCCTAAATGAAGGACAGTAAGACCTGTAAAAAAAATCCAGTGACTGGAATAGTAACCATGACCCAGTTGGCCTTTAACCACAAACCCAGGACAGATGGCCGATCCTGCTCTCTCACCCCAAATGTCACTCTGTCTCTCATGGTGACAACCAAAGAAGTAATATGTGCCTGTACTCACACTTGTCCAAATAGAGAATAAAAGTATTATAATAATTAACAAGACACTACAGACAATTTCTGACTATCCATCCATCACCGTAACCACTTAATCCCAAACTGGGGTCATGGGGGGGACCGGAGCTTATCCCAGGAATAATGGACACAGGCAGGAACCAACCCTGGGCAGTCGCAGGGTGCACACACACAGACAGACGCACAGGGTCAACTTAGAGTTGCCAATCAACCTATCCTGCACACTACTGGACTGTGGGAGGAAACCCACGCAAACTCCACACAGAAAGGCACTGCGCCCGACCCAGGGAGCGAACCCAGGACCTTCTTACCATGAGGCGGCAGCGCTACCCACTGCGCCACCATGCCACCCTCGGACTATCTGAACAAACAGGAAAAAAAAATAATGATGTATATTGAAAATCAAAACACTCAATCATTAAAACTACTTTATTTAATGGATTTACAGATTTACACTGCAATTTACTTACGCTTATTATTTAATTTACATTAAACATTAAAATCCACATATACAAAATATCTATATACAAAATTTTATGTAAAATACCTGAATAAAATATTGCCATGTAGTAGCTGAATTCAAACTGTACAATGACTCTATACAATCTAATTCTTTTTTTTTTTTAAATACTATAAGTAGTTCATCAGGCTTTAACAATCTCTACACATCTACACATTCCCAATCAAAGACAAATGTACATGCCATTACACGACTTGTCTAAAAGCTAACAAAACAGTAAGATTTATGTATCCTTGTCAGCGGAAGAGTTCCTCTACACTGAGAAAAACTTGAGATATGGTGGTGATCTTTGTGAATTCATGTATATCTATATACGTGTTTAATCATGAAGCTAACAGGGCAGGTTGAACTCATGGTGTCACACTAGCGTGCCAGTGAGGAACTGCACTGCTGGTAATAAGACAGGCTCCAAAGACTAATTTTGTTTTCAAGACATAACCTCTAAATTTCCAGTGTGCCCCACACAGCACTGGGCATATTACATCACCCAGTCTCGTGGTTTTTTAAATGTTGATACTAACCTTGACAGAAAAATAAGGAATATAGCCTGTTTTTTCCTAGTTTACAGTTTAGGAGACAACGAAATCCTGTCCAGGCAAAGTGGCAGCAAGGTACGGCATGAATAAATCTTAGGCAAGTAAACAAGCACTGACAAAAATAACAGTGCGAATGCCGATTCCTCGAAGTCCCTGTGCGGTATGTACCATAGAACTGATTTCAATAGCTGCAGTAGACTTCAGGGGAGTAGTTAGAAATTCTGCCCCTATTTCAACAAAATGGACTGGCCCGCTGCTAGAGTTGGCACTTTCAATCTGAAAAAATACAGATCCTCCGACAGTACATTTTGCTGAGCGGGGGTCTGGCAAAATTTAGGGCCCATATACAGGGCTGGGCCCCCAGTATCCATGCCCCTCTGACTCCCCTGGTGGACATTCCAGGACTTGCAAGGTAGAAAATTCACTACAATCCCTGCATAGTTATAAGTAGAAAACATAAGCCTGAAGACACTTAATCACAGTTTACCAGCTCATCTCAGCTGCAGTTTTGCAGACCACGAACAGCGAGCACCTAAAGAAGCTCTCTAGTAAGAGATATGTCATTGATATAAAAAAAGCACTCCATTGATTTACTAATTGCTGGTGTAATCAACAAATAATAATTAAACTGGAAAGTAGTAGAATGCCCTCAGTCAGGGACATTATCTCCAGTGTCATGCAATCTCTGCTTGGGCTGCGTCGAAGAGTGCCCTCTGCTTTTGTGGAGGGGTTGCTGCGAGTTCAACACAATGTCCAGGGACATTGGCAACTCAAAACGCTCCAGCATTTCTAAAATTTTCTGCCGGCTGACACCATGCTTGTTTCTCCTGGGAAAAGAAAAGCAAGAAAACAGAAGAATATGGCTTTAATCAGCATCTGTTCACAGCATTAGTGGAAATTTTAATGAATAGTTAAAATTAATGTACCCTGGTACAAGAGACACCGGTACAGCAATTGTGTTTATGGCACAGTATTAAGAATTTATTAAATTGAAACTGAAACTGTCACCTGATTCTGAAATACTGACTACACTCGTAGAACTGTATAGGTTACGTTTAAAACATAGGCTTAAAATGGAGTCTTTACTTTTCCAACTCTGTGGGATCCAACTTCCAGTTGGTGCTGGGCTCACAGAAATCCACACGATACCCCCTTTCTACAGCCTGTGACATAACAGAGGAAATTCAAATTCAAAATCACTGTAAACAACAAGCGCCAATGACATTTTTCAAAATACATAATCTGACAAACTCAGACTCCTCTTAGATCTAAAGGACATTGATGGTCTTAAAGCAGAAACTTCTCACCATTTCCGCATATGGCTTCATTTCCCAAGCCTGCATGTTTGTATTGTCAATAATTACTGGAGAACGGTTTTCATCCATAGCCTCCCTGGCTGAAAAACAAGAAACAGCAGATGTTTATTTCCTAAGCTATCAACACACATCCATCCAAAGCAGAAATTCTGATTTATAAAAGGAACGAGCATAATACACAGAAAAATCATAATGCAGATACATCAATACATGCAATTTGATATCCAGAACATAGAAAAATGTAATGCTAAATGTTTGCTACTTTCCAGCAACTGTGAAACTGAAGAAATAAGCCAAATATTTTCCAGGGGCTGTCTGGAAAGAGACCGAAAGCAATGAGTGTAATCTTACCCCGGTTTTGATTCCAGCTGTGTGCGTCTCCCAACAGACCTGGGTCATAAGCATAGCCTGTCTCCTGGGAGAAGTAATCATCAGTGCTGAGGACCAGCCCGTTTGGACCAGACGAAAGGAGCTCCCTGAACGAACGAACGAACACACGCACACACACATCAGCCAGCAGAAGTCATTTTCAGATGTTATGGTGAGGTGGTGGAACTTGTTAGACCTGTTAATTCTTTCAAATTCCTCATTAGGACTGCAAACCCAATACAGTGGTACCTCGAAACTCAAACTTAACCCGTTCAGAACTCCAGTTCGAGTTTTGATCGAATTTTCCCCATAAGAAATAATGGAAAACCAATTAATTGGTTCCCGGCCTCAAAAATTACACCTTAATATGTTTTTTTAGAGCATATACTGTACTAAACACATCTAAGCACATTTATCAAAACAGTAATTTGTAAAGTAAGAAAATAAATGTATCCAAACAATGTGATTTCATTGCTTGAATAAAAATAATAATAATAAAAAAAACAATGTGTCCTGATGTCTGTGCCTTTGTCTCCGTTCCATCCCCGCTCGGCACGACAATATTACAATTAAATGTATTAATGGTTTATTATTAATATTAAAATAATTAATACAGAAATCTTTATTTTAAAATGTATTTTATTATATAATAATTACTGTTACTGTCTATCATTGTCTAAATGTATTTTTACTGTCTAAATATATGTATTCAGCTTGTGTAAACATGCACGATGCTATCATAGCGAATGCGAGGATGATACTGAAGCTTTGCCCTTTTTTTCTGCTGAGAGACGTGCCGCGTGAGTCATTTCCCCGCGCTTACAAGTTCTCTTAGGTCGGCGTTCATGGTTTGACTTCTGAGATTCAGATCAAGCTCTAGGTAATTTTTTTCCGAAGTGGTTGGTTCGACTTCTAAGAAATTCAAGTTCTAATGAGTTCGAGAACTGAGGTACCACTGTATATGTATAAAAAGGTTATGTATTTTACAGTTGCAACCATTATAATGGTTGTATTTAATGGGTGTAATTAATTAACTTTGGAATTAACAAAAAAGCAGGTATTTAACAAGAGCGTAAATTCCATTTCCAAATACGGTATAGCTTAATATTAAAATATACACAATAAATTCTACACACTTCACAATGATTCAAAAATTCAAATATTTTTCTACACATGATTTATTCCTGCTGGTGAAATATTACTACATCCTGAATTGTAGAAAATAAAACACAGCAGCACTAGCAATGGAGTCTGAACCAACGGAGTAGTTCAACTGTTTTGTGGAGGTACAACTCTGTGGATAAAAACAGATTATCTGAGAACTCACTGGGCTAAAGTTGACTTTCCAGACCCTGGTAGACCTCTCATCAGGATCAGAACTAACGAGGAACCATGGAAACCTTTTTTTGAGTCTGATGGCTCACAAAACTCTTCATTGAGATGATGCTGCTGGGGCCCAAATTCTATATCAGGACAAATTCTATAGTCAGAACCATCTTGTTCATATGATTGAAACCAGGGTCGGCTTCCGTGGCTGGAACAACCATTGGCTTGATTGTTTTCCAAATCATACGGGGGATAAAAGCTTTCACCATAGCCCTGGGAAGAGTAGTGATCACCATAGCCATCATAACCTGCAAAGTCAGACCCCGGTGGGAACGGCTGCTCCCATTCTGCTATAGGAGGGGAGTCATAGAAAGTACTCATATGCGGCCTAAAAGCTGGATGGTATAAGGGATTTGGCGGTGGTGGGAACTTGGGAGGCCCATAAAACTTAGGCTCACCAAACCTTGGATATGGGGGGCAGGGAGGACCCCCAAACGGTGGGGGATGCTGCCACTGGTTCTGATAATAGGGATCCCAGCTGCTGTGATCTGGGCCATAACGGAAGTCGCGCCTACGTTTCCAGGAATGCCATTCCTCGTTAGGGGCGTCCCGGTACATATAAGGCCGACGATAAGGTCTGGGACCTCTGCTGACATGAAACCCTTCTTCTGAAGGAGTCGAGTTTATGGATTTCTTTGCTTCAACGTGGCTGTCAACTTTGTCTGTGCTGATGTCAGGAGTTTCTGCAGGTTCCATCTCTTCCAGTTCCTTGTAAAATTCACTCAGTTTGTCATCCAGGTCTCCCTTGGACTCAGCCGGTTCAGGCCGGCACATCGGCCCGATGAAGGCTGTGCTCCGGATGACCCACTGCCCATCCACCAGCCTTCCATCCTTCCTGCCTGGACTCCCACTTCCCAGGGTTCTTGCTCCTTCACCCTGATCCTGATCCTTCTTTGAAAGTACATCTTCTACTTTGGGTGAAGAGCAAGCTGACCTTCCAGACACACATTTAATCAGTGAACTGTCATTTATCGTATCACTGGATTGACCCTGTGATCCGACGCTTTGTTCTCGAGCCTCTTGCGGATTTCTGTCCTCAGCGATGGGGAGCCTTTCTGTGACAGCAGCCTCTGGAGGTCCATCCAGCCTCACAACAGTCTCCTCTTCATTCTTGACACGAACGGCGTCAGTATCCTGAATACATGTCTGAACTTTGCTTGCCAGAGGTTCTCTTACACCTCTGTCTTCAGCATCAGTCACAGATGCACTAGAACAAAGATTAAGCATCTGAAAGGGACAGGCAAAGTCAATGAAAATATAATATATAATATTATATAACATAATAGATACTTTGAAAGAAAGCAGGACAGCCATATTCATGAGCATTTTTAAGTGTGTGAGATATTTACACCAGGGTTGCCAACTTTGGTCAGTTGGCTGGAGAGATTTTCAATTCGAATCTGCACTCACATACATAAGCATTCACATGTATGTAATGGTTTTATTAGCCGGTAAATAGTCTGTATGTTTTGCAAACTACCCCAAACACTTTTGATGCAGCGAATTTTAGGTTTATAATATGGAATGGAATAATATAGATTTGCCGTAAGATTTCTTGCGAGCGTGAGAGTCACGCCCTTCTTAAATATTAATATAAATTAATATTTTACTTCAGAAGCATAAAACTTTGTAAAACGTTCAGCTTTTCTGTCCAAACTAATATATCTCAAAATTGTTTCCTACAGAATGACCTGCTTTTCCTTCTGATGCAGTAAAGCGCATCCATGTTGACTTTCACTGATGCGCTATTGCTGTGCAGTTACACCAAACTACCAATGTCAATGCGTTACGTAAACCGTGTAAGTGACTGCACATCTAAAAACTTAGTTTTATTTATGACCAAATGTATTATCTAAAGTTACTTCTGGTTTTGTTGCATTGTCAGTTGGTGGTTTACTTTCAGTTTTGTTACGTTGCTACGGTGGAAGTAGCCTTTGGTAAGAATCTTGATGTTTATTATATTTTTGACAAAATGTATGAATAGATCTAATACGTGAAGGTTAATTTCGAAACAATCGGGCCAAACTTAAGCGCATTCATTTAACTAATTTAAAACGATAATAAGCTGCAATGTGACTTGATCTGGAACGATCGGCCACCGCAAACCAAGCCGCCAGTACAGCTCCGGATATTAGCGCCTACACGCTTAATCACTGCTACGGCAGCAGTACTACATGAAAGGCATGTTACACCTGCAACATTCTCAAGTTTAATTAAATTAACAGCAAACCGGACTTAATTTAAAGAACATTTTAAACACCTCGACAGTTTGCTTACGCTTTGATTTTTTTTCCGGAAACAAGCTCCGTTGAATCGTTTAAGCATCTTCGCTACTTTAAGTCACATTAAAATGAAGGTTGCTGTACACGCAGACACTCTTACCCTGGATTATTCTGGGAGATGCACATTATTTAGACGCATGCGATCCCCACCAAGCGGCGCGTCGGCCGGCCCTCATACCGGAAGTAAACATGCAGCCCCGTCTATCTGTTCCTGTGTATCGGCGGATAACTTCCCCCCCTCGTTTCTATTTCCGCTGTATTTATGCAAGTGATCCCGGTTCGCGTGACATAGACCCAGTCTGCCTTGCCAGTGTATTTCTGTCTTTGGAAATAAACACGTGATTAACACCAAGACACAAACACGTTAATCACTTACACAATTTATTCAAATATTTACACAATGAGCAACAACTAGGCAACAACCAAAACAGTGACAGGTCACTCAGAGCAAGGTGAATTCACTCTTATACATCGTATTTACAGTAGTTATTAAAGAAACCACCAAATAAATACAAACCTCTACAAGTCACAAAAAACAACAACAGCAACAAAAAAAAAACAAAAACAAATACAACCTTTTCTTAAGTGCTGATGTCCAATATTACAATACATATCATTCACATACTTATGGAAACATCAGCCTGGCCCAAAAGAGATGGGGGTTTGGCCCTTGACTCGCATGGCAAAGGAACATGCCCATTGGCTATAATGCTTCCTGATATTCTGGCCTGATCACTCCTGATTCTGCAGGCCCGACCCGTCAAGCAGGGCCTGTGTATTGATCATGGCCAGCTCTTCATCGCTCACCCACTCACCCTCCACTGGCTTAGCTATGGGTGGTGTCTGCTGCTGCCTGCTCACCGGAGCGGGGGTCTCTGACCGTCGTGGTGGGTGGAAGGTCTTTTTTACAGCGGGCGACATGCTGGTCTTCAGCAGCTGGAGGGGGGGAGGAGAAGGAATGTGGGATAAGTAGTCTAATCCACGCTTCCTCTTTATGCTCTTGGGGTCCCTGTCCACTGAGGAGCTGCCCTCTGGGGGGGCCTTCCTGTTCACGGGCGTGACAGGCCCAACCGTCTGTGCTGATTTCTGAGGGGTCGGCCCAGTCTCCTGTAAGACACGCATAACAAAACGCACTGAACACTTGGAAAAGAAATACGCCACATGGAGTGGCTTCATTTAAAGCAATAAAACAACCAGTCAAAACGGAGAGGATGAATTTAAAGGGGAAACCGTTATCAGGAACTGCTTAGAAATCCTTACACTATTCATGCCTTGTTGTCGTGCGTTCCAGGTCGGTGTTTTGGGAGCAAGAATCGGACCATTAGGAGGCGGCAAATACGATCCATTTGAATGGATCAGGCTGAAGAGTTTCTCCTCTGCAAGCTTAAAGAAATGCTCAGAGCCCTGCCACAAAAGAAGTAAAAAAATTATAAATATTCCAGGCTTGGCTTAGCTTACTAAGAACACAAAAAAATGGCACCCTTCAGGGTGTCACAAAAGTACAGTGCAGAAGGGGACCCCTCCTGGTCTGAGAGGTATCACCGCTATTTAATCCAATATCTTCTGTGAGACAGGGAGGGATGGTTCATTTAATTCCATATTTCAGTTTCATGATTCATTCATTAGCATGCATGACACCCTGCATGCACGCTGGCTACACAGGAACAGGACTTAGGACCTCTCCTCAATAGCGTCTAAGGGACGTCTGTTTGGTCTGTACCTGGACAGCGTTCCTCAAACGCTCACTGGCCTCCTGCTGGTGTGGCTCTTTAGGTTTAGCAGAAACAAGGGCCAGATCGCCAGCGTAGAGGACGGGCACGGGCACGGGCGCCTGGCAGCGCGGCTGCAGGTTGCTCAGGGCCAGCAGGGCCTGGGACTGCACCACTTCTCCCAGGGCCAGCTGCAGCAGGCTGCAGGAGACCCGGACAGCCACGAGGCGCAGCTGCTCGTCAGCCAGGTAAATCACAGGGGAGACACCTGCACACAGGGGATCTGTCTCAGCTCAGTCCGGTGGTCACCCCCCCCCCCTCCCGCCCCACACACAGATGACCACACCCACAATCCCTTTCATTTAATATCAGATTCAAAATGACAAGATACGCTACCAGTCAAAAGTTTGCGTACACCTCAGGGTTTTACCACTTCTCCATTTATTTCATAAACTGCAGATGTTTTATTCTTGTTAAACATTGGAAAGTTAACTGAACATCTATAAATCAAATAAAATAAGTTTAATTTATAACATGGAAAGGGGATGTAACAGTGTATGTCTGACATCCTGTTACCTGGCTGTGTGGTGATCCCAAAATCAGATTCTAGGCTGTCATTTAACTTTAAATGCACTAATTAACTGTTTCAACCCAGGAAACAGAGCAGTATTTAATGTCTCTTGAATGCCTCAAATTTTATCATAGAAGAGGTTACTTTGATGAATCAAGGATATGACATTTTCTTGCTAATAAAGGTACTCACATGGTGAACATACTGTAAATTTATTTGTTAGCAAAGAAGACTGAGTGTATTTTTAGTAAATGTTAAGTGAGTAGCACTGACTGGTAGAGTATACCTCACTGATACCAGGGAAATCCCTCGAACATTAAACAGCGAGTATGTGTTCCATCCACGGAGGATGTGTTCCAAGACCCCCAGCAGATGCCTGAAAACATGGATAATACTAAACCCTGTATGTTTTCCCCTACATATACATACCTATGATACAATTAGGCACAATAAGTCATTAATAGCAATAACTAATAATAATAGAAGAACTAACAATATAACCAATATGTGGCCACGACTGCGTCACACCGGACAGCGTGAGTGTACGTTTCTACCCCAACTGCCAGCAGCAATCAACTAAGAAAATGGTGATAAAAAGGTTAAAAAAAAATAAACCATGACTTAAAGATGATATAATTTTTATACAGTATACTATGCATATGACAATTTTTGCACATAAAATAAAGGGCTGACTTATTCCCAAATCGACTTACAACCAGTCAGTCAAAACTGATCGTGGACACAAGTTGATGACAAGCTGTACTACACCAGGACAGTCGGTCTGATAACTGAGACGGCTACTAAGCGAATAACGAGCAGGTTGCATGAAGGGATGGTTCACATCCTGGGCGAGACGGTGTAACATTTCATCACGCTACTCAGAACGGCATACAATTTAAAACTATTATTGTTTATTTCTAGAATTTTCCATTAATATTTTTGAACCGAGGTTGACCTCACATAACTGAAATCTTAGATAAGGGAGCCCACTGTACATAACATATATACTTAGAGCACAAAACACGAAAGTAGTTACACTGAAAACAGATGACGGCACACAAACAGAATATTGTGCAGGGAATAAATACAGAAATAGAAATAAATTGACGGATGGATGTATGTGCAGCTAATGTAGTGCCAGTCTGTCTTGGCATGTGTTATGGCTGTGGGAGAGGGCTGGCACATCAGCAAGAGGCCTGGTAATGCCCAGTGCCAGCGGGTAGGGAGGTTCTCCAATAGTGCTTCTTAGCATGATGTGGTGGAATGAGCCGGGGGCTAAAGCTTCTCTGTGGGGGGGGGCTTGGGTCAGAGGCGGCCGTGGGACTTACCGTGTCTGTCAGCGACGGAGATGACATAGCCAACAACATCCACCTCCCCGTACAGGGGGCGGAACCCAGGGGTCATGAGCGCCCCAAAGCTAACAGATGCTCTGGGCTGGAAGAGTTCAGTCAGCCTTTCTGGGGATGCCTGGAAGATTAGATACATCTACAGTTCACAAGATAAAAGAATTATCTTCTGCCAGCAACACAAAATACTGCTCCTGCACATGTTTTATTTTTTTCTCTGTTCCATTTGGCTGCAAGAACTTAATGTAGTAGAAGGAACATGGGTGCCACTTTGCTGATACCTGAACGTGCTGGAAGCGCGTTCTCTTGGTGGCAGTTAGCTGCAGGTTTGTGCTGCCGCTGAGCTTCCTGCCCTCCGACGTGGCTAGCTGGTACACCTTGTACCTGCTTCCCTCCTTCAGTAAAGTCTGCAGCTCTGAGGACGGTCGCCAGATATTCAACAAGCACCCTGCAAAAAATTGCTAATTGTCATGTGGTCGGCCGCTTGCGGGGTAAGTGGTCACGGTGACGGCAGGGATCAGAGTTGTGCAGCTGGACTTCCTGTTGGCCCAATTACACTGCTGTACACCTTGATGGATGGAGCTCTTCACAGTGCTAATATACACATAAAACTTACAGTTCAATTACAGAGCAGCTGACATTTTTGTGACAACTTTCAATGAATCTGAACACACTGACTGCATGTTAGGTGAACACAATGCCATGTTTAAAATCATTTAAATTACTTTTTTTTTTTTTTTAAGAGCCATTTTGATAGCCCATAATTAACTTCTTCAGTGATGACTTTTGTAAATGTGGTTGGTAACGTATTATCCAGTACTCTCCCTACTAGCACACTTGCCCTTATGGACTCATTATGACACAGACAATATTACTGCTCCACATTCTCTAAGCAAAAACAGGACCATGGCAGGAGGTAATGCTCACCACTGCCATCTGGTGTCTCCCAGCAGTCGGACACACGCAGCCTCCATACTGGTGTGACCTCCCTGTCACTCAAGCTCCCCTGTCCCTTCTGGGTCTCCTCCAGGGCCTGGTGGAATCGCTCCTGCAACTCATCCCGTTTCTTCTGCTCCAGGGACTGTCTGTAGCTGCTCAGGATCTCCAGCTGCTTCTCACTCAGCAAAGCCTGATGCACAGAAGTGCTAAGGTGAACATTTCCCTTTCCAGGAAATTAAAAAGAAAAGGCCCACAGAAATGACAGGATGGCAGACTTCCTTCACCTCTACGCCAGTAGGATCATTGTCTACGACTTCGTGTAAATCCTCTCCGTCCTGCAGAGCTTCGATTTCCTGGCGACTCAACCTCTTCCCTTTGCTTTTGCATCTGTTCCTGGCTGCAATATGAATGCTGATTGGTACAATTGCCTTCAGTGAAATTCAGTAGTTCAGTTCTTGTTTTTCAGGAAAATAACTGAGGTACTTGCCTGCCTGGTCCTTCTCAAACTGGGCCTGAATCTTTGCGAAGAGAGTCTCCATGGTTTTCTGCTTGCTAGCACTGTGTCTCTGAACTTCTCTTTCTTCCGCGCGTCCACTGCGGAACACATAGGCTCCGTCTGCTTTCTTTTCCATCCACTGGGTGAAAACGTGAACATTCTTTAGATGCGTCTCTCAAAACAAGCCGCGACTGTGCTCTTAAATCGGCCGTAACGCACCTGGGTCGGGTAACTTCTAAGCACAATTATTTCAACACAGCCCACTGGGCCTCCATTGCTATACAGAGAAGACAGCCGAAGCTTCAGTGGGCGAGGGTCATGGTGGTAGCCTAGCTTGGTGTCCCATCTTGCTACTCTGGTGCTGTTGGCTGAAATCTGAAACCATGACATTTAACACAGGGAATAGTGATTAAAGTACTGCATTACGAACCAGCACTTTCCTACCTTAAACCCCTGGTAAAGTCCTGAGTTTTTGTTCTTTTAAGCAAAGTTGGCTACATCTATCCATCTACTTTCTATAACTGCTTATCCAGCAGGGGGTGCCTGTCCAATAAGCATGAGCCCAGGGGACAACCTGTATGACATATGAGTCCATCAGAGGGCTTTGACTTATACACAGACATGAGTGAAGCACACAATCACACCTTAAAGCATGCTTGTAGACTACCTAAAGGACACCTGCAGGAACATGAATGCAATACAGTTTAATGAGAAATGTATGCTGCAATACTGTATTCTTTCAGTGGGTTCTTACCTTGAGCATGAGGTTTGATGGTGCCTCCAAAGGGGTACAAGCATCTTGGGATCCAACCAATTCAGCTCCATGGGTCACGACTTTCACACCTACTGTGAGACGACCTTTCTGCACCATTACTGTTAGTGGGGTGTCCAGCAGTGCCTTGATGCAGTACCACCCATCTGTGACACAAATGAGTCCCGTGGTCGAATCCACCTTGGCGTCCGCACCCTGGGTGGTCTTTCTCTTGGTGCGGTCCGAACCGGTCGAAACGATGCCACAGATGCAGAGCACCATGGTCTTTGCAGGAGTGTCGTCCCTCTCCATAATCTTTCTCAATGCCGACCGCCGACTCTGATCAATCTCAAGGTCATACCTGAAGGAAATCCAAAACAGATTTTTAAAAATAAGAACAACGTGCTCTATGCTCGAATCGGCAATCAATTGTATTAAAAAATTGAAATATACTGTACAGTACAGTGCAAATGTCTTAGGCAGTCAACGAAAATTGTTTAATGATGAAAAGTGTATGTTTACAGTTGCTTTAAACAAAAAAAAAAGACTGACATTTTAAATGGTCTCAGATTATAGGTGCTGAGTTTGTGCAGAATACAAACAAATGTAGCACTTTAAGATGAATATTTTTAGATAGGTGAAATATTTAAAAATGTCAAGGCATGTCAGACAGCCTGAAAAGTGGCTGAGGTGTAAAATGATGTGAAACTCTGATTTTGAACCTCTCGTAAAGTTACCACAGTATTTGCAGCAACCACCTGATATACCCCTGCGTTTACTGACTCAGTCATTAGCATATTGCAAATTATTCAGCTGAGTGAAGTGAGCTGGTGGTGGAATTTAACAAATACAGGGAATGGCTGGGGTGCCCCTGAGGAGAGGTTTGGCACCTGAAGCGCTGCTTATCTAGCCATCCCACTAGGTATCAGTAACTTTTTGCAGAACAGAAGAAATTCTTCTTATATTTTACTGTTACTCTTCATTTGCATATACGCTCAGATTTTTGCACTGCACTGTATATTAAACACACACAGATGTGTATATAATATAGTACCTGTACTTCAGCTGCAGCAGGACCCGCTGCGGGGTGAGACCCAGGCTGCCCATCACTCGGGCGAAGGACCTTTCCATAGAAGCCAGTTTCCAAACCACCCACCTATAGTGATTGTATACCCAGCTTTCACTTATTAATTTGGGGTCCACACCAGGGGTGTCACACAGGGCCCTATGGTGACACACAGGCATCCAAAGAAAGGCAATTAACAGTTAAACAATTCATTCATTCCATGCCTTGAATGACTGCACTTTAAATGTCAGAATTCCACACCATTACTCAGGCACTACTCAGTCTTCAACTGCTGAATTTCACACCTGTAAAACTCCTCTTTCCCCACAGTGCCCTCATTATCAGGTATGAGCCAACCACCATCGGCCAGCTGAACACCCCCCTCTGCAATCAGCGTTTCCTGGCTGAAGTAGTCAGCATAGCGGAAACGGAAGGACTCGGCGTTTTCGCTGCTGATCTGGAAAACTCCCTGGTGGACACCATACTTATACAGCTGAAGGAAAAAAAACATGAAAAGGGTTAAAAAAAAAATAAAAATAAATAAAAAATCATCTGACATATAAAAGAGCATACATAAATTACAGTTAAGGATAAAAGAATTATTATATTATGTGCAGTATTAAGAAAAAAACTGGTCATAGGAAGTTACATAAGAGATATGACTGTCGCACTACTATTATTTAGGGTAATGCAGAAAGGGGGGTGATTCTAGCCAGCATGGTGTGGCCTACCTCCTCTTGGGAATGCCTGACTGGACAGCCTCCTCCAAATGCACTTCTTAAGGACAACCTCGTCTTCCCGGAAGTCTTTGCCAGGAGGAGACTTCCCGGCTGGGGTCTAATGGTCTGCCGCTTCTTCTTCATGATTCTCATGTCCTGAAGGTCTCGGGTATGTCGCAGGCTCTCGAGACCCTGCAACCCTGCATCTACTGACAACCATGATTCCTAAGTCAGGCTAATCCAGCACAGACTGTAATTCTGAGGCACTTTTAAACCAATTGTGCTCTTATTGTGTGCTCTGTTCCCTCATGACTATGCTATTAGGTAAAAGAAAAAAGATTACCAGAAACTTGAACAGTGTTTCCATACGGTGAGGCGGGACGTGCACTTGGGATCCCTTGTTCCAATCCCTTTTCTTCACATTTTTCAACAATGTCATTGTTGGGATTAGCCTTGTGGCCACAAACACCTTCTGAACTGGTTTTTGTTGAGGGTATTGGCTCTGATCTCCGCTTGGCAGGAGGAATATATTTGCTTGGTTCTGCAACAGATCCGGGAGATTTCCTGCCATTCTGGACCTGAGTTACACTCTCTTGCAGACTGCTGTTCATCCTGAGGTTTCTGTTTTTGAAAGGGGGTATGAAGACACCCGAGTGCCTACTTGGACCATGAGACACAGCATCTTTTGGTTCGGGTGGCTTCCGAAAAGGAGGCACAAAAGCAGCGTCCTGGGGATTCCCACATCTGCTGTTCAGGAGGGACGAGTCCTTCCTCGCCCTTTGTTCCAGCAAAGTTTTATCACTGAGGAATATAAATTGAGTGTTATTAAAATTCAGAGTTTCAAACTCACATTGTATTCTCCCTTCTGTTTAATTTGAAGGCTTACCCAAAGGGTCGGGTCACATTAGGCTGGAGGGGCATGCTGTACCTGAAGGTTCTTCGGTCTTTTAGTGTACCTGGAACAAAGAAAGGGAAGATTAACATAGGAACCTTATGTAGCGAATTGCTCATTGATATAATTCAGGTCTCATCACCATCTGGGCTGCTTTTTAGGGGAACCAGGAAAGAGCATGTTCCACCAACTGAAGTTCTGTCAAATTCTTCCAAAAGCTGCCTTTTCAGAGGGGGTTGACCTGTTTATAAAAATTAAAAAAAAAAAATCAGTAATCCATTATTATACAGGGTGCCGATGGCAGGTATGATTTTTACTTTTATAAATGGAAGTGTGCAGTCTCAAGATAAATCCTTATAATTCAAAGGTACCAGGTTTTACCCCTTTAACTGGATAAGATGCGATCATACTGAAGGGAGATAATGGATTTCGTATAAAGCTAAAGTTCACCTTTCAAAGCAGAGTCCATTGCTCGAAGCCTTTTTCCATTTCTCAGTTTCTGTTCCTCAGAGTGATGCGTGTCATTAAACTTGGAAGCAGTTCTTGGTCCACAAGATGATTCTTTAGAAACCTTTTGAGAAATTCTCCTATTCGCAGCCTCATCCTCATCCTGAAGAAGGGCCTTTGTGCAAGCCATAGCCTCCTGCTCAAAGTACTGCTGCTGAGTTTCTGTGCAATATCCAAGGCCCAGGGACTGCAGGTTAAGTGGGGAGAAATCGCCTACAGTTGTTCCTGAAGAGGGCAAGCAATTCTGATGTATTTTTGGTGTCCCTGTTTGTTCTGCACCAAGCACCTGAAGGGGAATGTCTCTGTTTTGTTCAATTTCATCACGCTTCTCTAGCACAGCTGCTGAGCAATCATATGATACAGGAGAGACTGAAGTAATCGTTCTGTCACCACGAGGCACATCGTCTGAATACTGAGCACAACCAGAGCTTTTTTCATTTACTGTTACTTCATTCTTCTTTGCACTCACTATTACTTCTAAACTGCCATCACAGTTCGTTAAACTAGACTGCTGTGTTCTTGGATCACTGTAGGAGGCTCCAACATTAACATTTTTCTTTGCCTGAATTTCTGAACATAGGCTGTTTTCTTGACAGGTGCTAGACCTAAAAATTCTGCAATTTATTGTTTTTGCTGAAAGAGACGCTTGTATATTGCTGTCCGTGGTGTGCATTGCTGACAAATTCGCTATAAAACTGTCTGTTTCACCACATTTCTCTTGCCCCATTTTTTCATCATTCTGATCAAGAAGAGTCTTCGCTTTCATGAGGCTTTTTTCAGACACGGACACCTTCTTTCCACTAGCAGTGCTGAACCCACAATTACTTTTCCCTGAATCAGAAGGACAAATACTAAATTCCTTTCTCTTGCTCTCTTCTTTGGCTTCTGCTCCAGATTCCCACAATGAAGCACTTTCCATGTCAGAAAACAAAACTTTTGCTTCCTGAAGGGATTTTGTGGAAATGGACACCCTTTTACCACTTGCTGTACTGAAACCACAGCCACTTTTAAGTGGAATGTTTAGACTTGAAACTCCCTTATGTTCTGTTGTGACATGCTCTTTGGGATTCTTAAGAAATTCTTCATCAGATTCAAGAAAGGTCTTGGCTTTCAGCAGAGCAGTTTCAGAGACACACACCCTTTTCCCACTTGCAGTGCTAAACCCACAGTTGCTTGTCCCTGGAGTAAGGTGTGATATTACACTTATTCTCTGCATTTCAGTACCTGCTTCATTGACCATTGAGCTGTTCTTGTCCTTGAGATGAGCTTTTTCTTGTGGACTTTGTGGTGACACAGGCACCTCATCGGCACTTGGACACTCCTTTCTTCTTTTGACTGTATTAATCTTTCTAGGACTCGTTTCACATTGGACATCACCTGTTGTTTCACAACCCGGAGAATCAATACAATCTTTGAATATGGCTTTTGCTTGCTGAAGCGCTGTATCTGAAATGGACACCATTTTACCACTAGCTGTCGTAAAACCTCCTCCTTTTCCCTGAAGATCACAAGACAAAACCAGCCTACAACCTGCTACCGAATTTTCATATTCTGGAGTTTTTAGAAAAGGGCATTTAAATTTAGTATCGACATTCTGATGTACCTTAGGAAAATGTATATCTTCAACATACTTTAACTCATCATTATCTAGAAGGTTGCTTTTTGCAATGTTTTCACAATTAGATCGTGCTTTTATGCTGGTCTGGCAGGCATCTACATCAGCTAATTTATCAGCAATGTTGTTTATTTCCACATTTATTTTTTTGGAAACATACCCTACACCATAATCGATGTTTATCGCATCTTTCGAATTGCTGCTCATTTTCTCTTCCAGCTCATTTAATCCGACTTGCAGTTTGTCAGTAACGTTAAGAATGAAGTCACCACACTTTGCCTGTGAGTCGTGGATTTTTATCGGAGTATTTTTCCTTTTTTGATTTTCAATAGGCAGTTGATGTCCTACTTCATCTGTACTTGCCTTTACTTCTTCTAAGTCTGCAAATATTGCTGCTGCTTTGCTAAGAGCTCTCTCAGACACACTCACAGCATTTCCTCCAGCTGTTTTGAAGCCCACGAAATGTGGAGTGATGCCAGTAATATTTCCAGTTTTTCTCATTTCATTAAAGTCACTCTCAATATATTTACCTGTCTCCACCACAGATGAGGTAAAGTCCTTTTTTGAAAATTCCTTCATTTTTTCTTTGCATGACTCATGCTGTTCATTAGGGCAATAAGATACCTTTTGTAGAGTGTCTTGCTTTGCACGTTTCACAATGCTGTCAGTTTGCAATGCACTTGGTTTCTCTGCTGATAAACCCAAATCCTCACCAGAATTTAAGGCAGAAGTACAGAGAACATCTAGACCATCAAATACACCTGAAGCCTCTTTGAGACGTTCCATTGAAACAGTAATTTTCACACCCTGAGCTGAGTAAAAACCACCACAGTTTCTGGAGTTGGCTATGACACCTGGGACAAATAATCTATCCATATCCTTAGGGTGCAAAGATTTCACTGTGCCTTTGTCAATCATGTTGTTTAAAGCACCGCTTGAAATTGCCTCAGCTTCACCTGTAACATTGAATTTTTGTCCATTGTGCTTTAGGTCAGAATTTTCTGTGGGTTCATCCAGCACTGTTACTTCAGTTATAGCCGATTGCCGTCTTGTCACTTGTCCAAGGGTGGTGAAACTATCATTGAAATCTATTCCTGTCAAAAAATCAGGATCTACTTCTTCATCACTTTGACTGCCTGGAGGAGCCACACCTGTGCTGCTAGAGTCCGTATTTATTTGCTTAAACTGTGTGAATTCAAATTGACTGTCTGCCTCTTCCAGAAGGCTGCAGAGCGCAGTAACATCTGCCTTCTGCGAGGCAGTCAGAAAACAGTGAGCTTCCAAGCAACCCTTTGCAGAGGGATGAGCAGGAGACAAGACTGCAGCCACTGGTGCTGCAGAGGGTTTAGGTTTGCAGTCTTCCTCTTCTGTCATTCCTTGTCCATTTTTTGCACCAGTGGGGGTTGAATATTTCTCTGCATGTTTCCCATAATCTGTCTCATCAAGCAACTCCCTGGCTTTCTTGAGATTTGTAGAGGACACATGAATTGCACTGTTAGAGGCAGTTTTGAAACCAGTAATTTTGGTTGTTGAAGACTGCCTACTGGAATTACTGTGGACATTAATGGCTCTCTCAGCATCAGATCTATACAGCGGCCCCACTTCCACCATAACATTCTCAGGATATTTAGTGAGATCCTGCAGGCTCTGGCAGTTGCTTTTGATGTCAGATTCTTTGGCTTGCATTGTGTTGTGAGCCATTGAATTTACTGACAGGTTTTTCTGACCAATGGCTTTTCCTGTGAGGTCGCCATCTGCTGCTTCGTTGAGTAAAACTTTTGCTCTCTGTATTGCCTCAAATGGCAAAACAATGATCTTCTCGCTAGCAGTTCTGAAACCAACCTCCAGTCTTCCTTTTCCAGGGCTGATATCATCTAATAACCTAGGAACATGGGAAACATCAGACAGAGTGGTATGGTAGCGGCTGTCTTGCCTTTGACTACTCAGTTCATTTACTGCGTTAGATATGCAGTCACTATAGTTATTATAGTCCACTATAATCTGTTTTGTGGCCCATACTGGTTCATTGGGGATAGTGCAAAATTGACTAAGGCCACTCTTAGCAGAGGCATTCTGCTGGCCAGCTGTCAACTCAATTGTTTCGTTTGGCTCGGTTTCATTTGATGTTTCCGGTAGATATCTGTCCATCTGTCCCCGAGTGGCAAAGCAAGGTGTGTCCATGCAGCCATTCTGGGCAGCTGTTTGGAAAGGGGTCTCGCTGATGCAGTCTTTGCCAGAGGGGACATCCTTCTTAAGCTCCTCTGTAAAAGCAGCACGTGCCTGGTCATCATTCTCCTGGCATGAAACTTTAAGCACAGCATTTTCTGCTGCTGTACGGTCATGTTTTTCAAACACACGATTTTTTAAATCCAACATGTCCGTGACATCAGCACATTCTTCTCCATCACTGCATGATACAACACAATGAGATTGCCGCTGAACTGCTGAACTTTCTGAAAAAGAGAAAAGAAAAAATAAGAACTCCAGCTACTGATAAAAATGACCAATAAAGTTATTGATCTAATTAACAATACAAAAGCAAATTTAGAGTCTTACCTGAAAGTGTAGGCAATGTACAATCAGACTGCTGATAGGTTCCTGAGCTTTGGACTGTATGACTGGATGGGCTAGGAGTTAGCAGAGAATAGACAAACTTCCTGGAAGGTTTCTGAACAGGCATCGCAGGAGAACAGCTTTTCAATGAGTCCTCAGCCAGAGACTCGGGTGCCTGTGAGACTGACACTTCTTTCTGTCCCTCTACATTGTGTTGAGATGGTTTCTCTATGGCCGCGTCTCCTGTGAAATCTCCAGCTGGGTTACAGCTCATGTTAACATTAGGCAGCTGAACACTGAGTAGGAGCTCATCTGTGGTCAAATGTCCCATTCCCCCCCTCTCTGCTCCCCTAGTCTCTGTTTTAGAAGGACTGGGACACTGTTCTCTGTTATTTCCTTGACTTTTTACAATATTTTTCCATTGAGGAACAACAGAATCACACTGTACTGGAGAAGCACTCTCCATTGCATCACTCTCACTACATGCTGGAGGAACTTTAGGTAAAATCCGACCAACCAGCTGTTTGACTGATATGTCTGTGTGAACAGTAGTGTCCTCTTTTGGCAAAGGCTGTAATATTGAATCAGGCAAAGTCATTGGAGTCCATGGGACAGAACAATCCACCATCAGCTGGGATTCATCTCCCGGTTTTTTGATAGGCTGCATGCGAATCTCCGGCCTGGTGTCTCTGGAGGCCACATTCAAGACACTAGTTGCTAATCCATTCCGTATTGAATTACCCTCTTTCCTCTTCACTCCCTCCCCAGGTTTCACTTTCCTCAATGAACTGCTGCTACTGTTACTGAAAAAAAACGAGATAACGTCCTCATTTCCATCCAGGACACGGGCTACTGTCCTGCGGACCTCCCTGTCCTGAATGGCGTCTGGCAATTTCGGCTTCACTGTCACGTCTGGTGAGAATGCTCCAAAGCGGTCCTTCTTATCCAAACAGGCAACATCTTCTGTTGATAAAATGTTGAAATACTGTCATGACACTTTATATAAATGACTGAAAATGCAGATAGCATCTGAAATTACAAACACAATGAAATTCAGACATGATGTACATGTTATGTATGGTAACATGCTGGCTGAGTACTGAACACAGTGGGTTCACACCCCCAGAGTGTAGACTGGCTTTGCATCTGCATAGCTCGCATGCTATCCCCACTTTGGTTTCCTCCCTTGGTCGAAAAATATGCTGTTTAGGTGAACTGGTGGCTCTAAATTGGCCAGTGTCTGACTGTGTGCTCTGGGAAAGACTCAAGGCCCACCAAGACCTCGTACTGAATAAACAGGCATAAAAGCATAATGAATGGATATGTCATTTACATAATGGGCATAATGCTATAACTATTGTAAGGGTATAAATGAAAGTAAACTGTAGCAACTCACCAGACAGCAGCAATTGTTTGTTTTTGTCCAGTGAGTTTGGGATTCCAGAAGCTTCAGAAAGAGAGGGGAAGAGCTTCCGTACAAACTGTAAAAGAAAAGAGCAGAAATCGAATCAAGTAATCAGCCTTTTCCTACTGTAGCAACACCTAACAAAAACAAGTATTCCTCAATTAAAAAAAAAATGATGCAGCAATTGGAATTACTTACAAACTCTCGCTTGTCTCCAGTGCAGGTTACGGAGCATGCACTATTGTCGGGTTTAGCTGAGAGAAGAAAAAAAAAAAAAAAACTTAATTACTGCAGACACAAATCTATTAGAATACCATTTAAAAGGTAGGCACTGTAGGCGATATGATTTCCTTACTGAGAATGACCGTGGGAGACATAGCTGGTGGTGTGTTGAGAGAACTGGTCCAGGATACATCAGGATCAATCTGTGCTCCCAAGCTTTCAGAAATGCGTTTCACTGATGTGGGCTGAAAAAAAGACAAGTGAGAGCAACAGCATGTTAATTTTGATTTTATGCATTTAAAAAAATTATATAATTAATGTTTTGCACATACCATTGAGCTCCCTGGTGTGTCCAAGAGGTCTTCTGGGGGTGGGGGGTTAAAAAAAAAGACACTTTTATGAACTTCCAGCAGTTTCAGCAAATAATAACGATAAACTATGGAAGGTCATTCCCTTTTAAATTTAGTAAATTTCCAAAATTAATTACTAATTACTAATGTAATGTGAATTTAATAATGTAATGTGAATTTAATAATGTAATGTAAATTACACATAACTTCCTGAGCTCAGAAATGTTTGTATGTATATATTTTTTCATCCCCTTTGACATATGGCATTTTTTTCTACACTACATTTGAGACTCAAAAAAGGCATGTGGGGAAAGGGATACAATATGATTGGGAAGAAACAATTCTTTACCTGCTTTCAAACAAAAAGTGTGTTGTTATTCAAAGGGGTATAGGAGTTAAGAGGCTTTGAGCGGGAAAAAAAAACTAAAATTCACAACCTATACAATAATTTCATTTCCATGCCCCTTCCATACATACTTTAGGCTACAATTCAGGCCATTTTCATGAAAGAAGCAGATTAGGAGAGGTTTAGATTAGGGCGTAGTTTCAGTGATTCTTTTTGTCAGTTCAGAGTCTTGTAAGCCCAACACACTTGGAACTTTTCAACAAGCTGTAGTTGAGTCATGTGGCTATAATAGTAAAGGTTACAGCTCATGTGAAATCACTCAATTATAATTTTGTTATCCATTATGAAGAATAGGTGTTATATGTGAAAGGGGCATTAAAATAAAAAATGGTGATGCAAAGGCCCTTTATTGAATTAAAAGGAATTCAAATGTATTTACTGTGAAATAAAATACTACCAAAATGGCCATGAATTTGCAATCTTACCAAGAAAACCTTTTGATGGTTGACCTCTATGTTGGTTTCTGACAGCACTCCTGAAAAACAATATTCTTATACGTAATATGCATATTCATTTATCTTAATAAGATTCCCATTATTACAGAACCCAATTAACCTGAGTCTTGAGAAAAGTATTTAGCTATTTAGGGACACGGCAATGGCACTAATACACAAGATGAATGTGTCATATACTCTTCATTATGGCTTACCTTATGTATTTCTTTAATAGACACATATAACTTAGTAAATGAAATAAATGAAATACTACACTCATCTGGATTATCAACACTTAACTGAATACGCCCAGCTGCTCTGTAATCTTATGGTTATTATCCACCTTGACCTAATTTAACTAGCATAGCAAAAAAAAACAAAAACACCTAGCTTTTACCGCAGGCATGATCACTTGAACATGATTGGCCCAAAAAAAGGTCACGTGACACACACAGTTGGAAGACAATAAAAAAGAATTGGTGTGTAAAATTTACAAAATATACAGTTTGCCATAACTTTAAACAGAATTATTTTATGATTTACATGTGTTATAGTGTTAATTACGAAATGAAAAATGAGTTTTGCAACATCAGTAACATAACTGAGAGCACAACAAGTTGCACCTGCGGGTTGAGGATATCATGGTTCTGTCTTCCAGAACTGCCAAAGGAGATCGTGAACGCTTGTATGGTGATTTCATTTGCCATTTCAGAACTGTTACACCACTATATGACAGTATAAAAGTGCTACCCATGAATTAGTTTGCCAGCCAACTGAAAACCCCTTTACATCCATTAGGTGACATACAAGTATAAATACCTGGTATTTGTAGATCCAAATAAACAAGGACTGGTATCCATACAATACAAATTTTCTGGCCGTCTATCTGCACCTATACATTTATTAGGAAAATCTGTGTGAGTTTCATGTAGATGTACGGAACCACACAGCATGCCGGCATTATTAAAAACAGACCCATCAACAACGCATCTAAACTCACCCTTTTCACTACAGTGTAGGGCCTCATCTTGGGTTATGGGTTTGGGTGACATTCTCTCTTGACCCCTAAAGATCTTGGGTGTGGAGAACATCTGGCTGCACGCAGCTGGTTTCTCCAGTGGTGCCTCCTGTTCACTTGGGAACCTGGAATTTCTAGGTTTTTGACCAGAGTCCCCATCTTCAACTTTGGTGGAGGCTTTCACAGTCAGCACCTCAAACCAGTCTGGACAAAGTGTCCCCAATTCTTCACACAGAAGACATCAGTTAAAAAAAAAGACAACTTAATCAGGACATTGTAATGCTTAGAAATACTGGTAGAAATATTGACATAATGATAACCTCATTTACTTGTTCAATATGTAAACACAAAATCAAAGCTCACCTTCTCTAGCGTGTTGATTTAATACTTCTAACATCTTACACACATATTCATCATAGAGAGCAGCATGGCGTATTTTTGCGATTAATCTGGAATAAAAAAAACTCAGTGAGGACATTTCGATGACATTAAATAACGTTTCATGTGGTCACGGTTTCTGGATGTACGAATTGAGATACAGTAGATGCTACAGTATGTGTACCTGCTATGTGTTCAGTCTGTGTAGCTAGTAAGTGCGATAAAAAGTGCAGATAAACAGCTAACTAGATGGATAGGAATCTCGTTCCACTACCATTCTGCGACAGTGAAGTAATTAACGACACTAAACCAATAAAAAAAACTAGCGAATAATCAAAGACAAGCTAAGTATTATGCTAACAAATTACGATCGCAATAGCAACACAAGTCCAAAGGTAGACTCCCGACCTCCGACAAAGAGCAATGACATCACTTTTTAGCATAAAAAAACTCACAATTACCTCTTACACGGTGTCACACAAAACGAGTCCTTACAGTAGTGTCCTATGCCTATAGATATATTTAATGTGCAGGAAAAACTGCAATCGAATTACACTTCCGACCAATCTGACGGTCTACACCACTTTCATGGCTCGCGCCAGTAGCTATCACGTGTCTGACATATACGGCAGGTTTCAGCCAATCAGAAATTGGTCTAGTCACGGTGGGCGGGATCGAAGTAGAACTACGGGTGAATGTTGGGAAATAAGAGTAGGGACAGCTTAAAACTTTATCCATATTACTCAAATACATTATATGGTAAGACACAATTGTACCTCCCTGTTATTCGTACTAAACTTCTGAAACCCGTCCAGTTCTATCTCCGTTAGCAGTGCGGCAACTTTACGGACGATTGTTGCGGCAATACAGACTTCTAACAGAAAGAATGGTGATAAAAAAGAACGCAAAATTTAATATTTCATGCATGTTGAAACAATGAAAGGGTTGGGTAGCTCCCATTTTGGAATATACATTCCTTTATATGCATGCATGTTTATGTTTGGATTTTTTTTATATCTAAGCACGTAGGTTTATAACGCTTATATATTTCGACTTAAATTGTTTTGTTTAATCATAAACTCAAATCATTACACTGTGAGAATTTTTGGTTTATTATAAATTTTATGTAATAAAAATATTTAAATATACATTTAAATGTAGAGAGACAAAGTGTTCTCCTGTGCTTGAATAGGTTTACTTTGGATAATGCAGTTCACATCCGTGATCAAAAGGAGTGTTCATTCATTCATTCTTTCATTCATTATGCAGTTGTGTGAGTTCCCTGTGAAGGACAGGGATATCTCATATTATGGCCCGTAATCGCCAGAAATGTATAGATCACGCCAAGCAGAGTCGGCCAGTTGATGACTACTGATGTAAAGTGTAGGAGTTACACATTTTAGAAAAGGTTTCTTAGTTACGTATGTATAATTCGCCGTTGTAACTTGATAAGCGAATGGAAGATGGGTGAAATGTTTATGTAGTTATCTTCACTGTACCGGCCTGGGCAAGCTTCATCTCCAAGTTTCACTTTGGCGGCTGTCACGTCAGCGACTCCTCAGAAGATATAGTTTATAGGACTGACTGACCCTGTATCTTCAAGTGTTAAATTCCTAATTTTTGTTTAAATTAAGGAAACAAAATAGAAATGGACCAGAAGAACCTGAAAGTTAAATAATTTAAATGTGAAATGGACTCCCCTGCTACATATTGATATAGACAATCATATTATAATATTACAGTGTTAAAGCATTTATGACCAAGCTCTTTTTTTGCTCTGCAACCCTGCTAATGTTCCCAAACTTTGTTACACCTTCAAGAGAAGGACATTAAATAGTTATTGTTCAGCATTTTGGATTTTTATTTTGTTACATAAGTTTACAGAACATCAACCAAAATTACTTCACAAAAGCAAAAGTATTTACAAGTTGAGAAACCAACTGTGAAAATTCTTATGGAAGCTTTAAAAGTGTTCCTTTCTCCTTTTTCATGTTTTCACGCAGTTTATTTCATCGCAAATTAAAAAATATTTTACCAACAAAGCTCTCTCTGTAGTATATACAAATGTATCTTTCAGTTAAAATAATTTCTTTTGTTTATAAATATTTCTAATACATTTCATAAAACATAAAATATGCATGCTTGGCAGTTTTAATAGATAGAACATTGTTTCTTTATATCCTATAAAACTACTAAGTTAAATGCATGTTGTTTTAATATAAATAACTGTAGAAGCTAAGAACTATAGAGAAAAAACACCAGCAAAATGCATATGGAAGATGAATGTAGCAACTGATAAGTGACCAACAGAAATATTGAATGACAGCATCTTTGCTGTAGTGTCAAAGTAGTTCAGCATGTATGTTCATAAATGAACGTGCTACAGTGTGCGATGGATGATAATCTGGTTACAGTTTGGTGCACATATAAACACGCTCTCCACCTTCGCCAAGTAATAACAAATGAAACAATATGCCTCTTTCTCAGTTCCTTAGAAATTCAAGTAGCCAGAAGCACTATAATTAGAAAAAAAAACATTCTTTGAATGGTATAGTAAGTTTTTTTCACTCACGTGAAGCATTGCACGTTTTCCCTAAACATTAAAAATGGCAAACATCTGCAGAAGAATAAGTTAATATAACTTTGGTATATGTCTTTGTTAGGGGTGGTAGTCACTGATCCCAGCAGCTGCCACAGCCACCATGTGACTTTGTGACTTCATACATACTTATTAGTGCAAAAAAAGTAAAGATTCAGTCTTTTATGCAATAGAGTCTTGTGTTCCTTTCACTTCCACAGTATTGCTGCACACCGGGCATCCAGGAGCTCCTGCCAACCAAGCAAGGTCAGGAGAACCTACCCCAGAACTTCTCCAGGCCAATGCAGGTGCAATGATAGCCTAAGATAGGAGGAAGGGCTGAGCTAAATGTTCTCCCATTAAAGACTAGTGCCTGACACGCTGGAATCTGGGAGGTAGGTACCAACGACTCTGTAGCCCTGGGCCTGATGGATCATGTCCCTTATCTCGCTATTGAGCTCCATCAACTTGACACAGATGTGTGACATGTCTTGGTCAGAGCCCACCAGGGCGAAGGTGCCAGTCTGGCCCAGTGTTTGGTGGCGGAAATAGATATTCAGCAGGGTCTGGACCTCGTCTTCAGAATTGCTGCCAAAGATGTCATTGGGCCAAGTCCTCCTGTAGAAGGATAAGCAGCAATCAGATGAGAGAACTATATCCTCCTGAGACCCCACCCATTCGTTTATGTCCATTGTAGTGGACATTTTGTTTTTGCATCTATCTTTTCACTCATGTAAGGAGACATATTTATTCCTGTTGTACACTAAAGAGGAGATGATGAAATTAAAAATAAATTTGAAAAAATCTAAATTGTACGTTGTCTTATTTCCTCCAAAGACAAATAACCTAAAATTGAAGGACACTTTTTTTCCTCGGGTCTCAGGATGATATGAATCCTCCCGATCACAGAACATTGCAACTGCACTGTGAGATGTTCACCTGCAGTGACGGATGTATTGGATGGTGGCTGTGAGCTGATTGTTTTTCAGGCTTTCCAGGACGGCCTGCACGGCTGCCTCAGAGGAGCTGAAAATGGGGTCCAGTGAAGGGCTCTCTTTGGCAACTACAGATGCAGCTGCAGCTCTTAAATTGCTCTTTAAGTCACTCAGCTCCTGGGACATGTTCAACAGCTACAAGGGGTAATAAGAAGTAATTACTAAAGCAACATAACAACTACTAACGGATGACAGTGACTACACTGAATCTTTGTACAAAATTTTTCTTAAAATCCACTGTACATCCAATGAAAATGATTTAGAGAGCTTAACATTATTAACTAAGTATTATTTTTATGATAATGATAAATGCAAAATATGACCAAAATTTGCTTTTCTTTGGTGGAAAGACTGTGTCAGGATTGTTGTACCTCTGGAACAGAGCTGATGGCGTAAACCTGACCAATCAGCTTACAGTAAGACTGAAAGAGCAGCAGCAACTGGAAGTGGAGCTTGTACAGCCTTTGACACAACTCCAGTTGCTGAAGAGGAGACACACACAAACATGCACACATGTTCAGATTAACTGCAAATCTGCTGCAACAGGACAGTACCATGTATTTATACAGACCATCACATCTCAGAATTGAAAGTCTTTAATGCATACAGGTGCAGTGATCCGGCTAAAGTCAACCACATTATGGCCCTTAAATAACGGCACTGATACCTAAATAGCCTATACACGGTGATGTTGAGTAGCTGACATAATTACGATACTTCAGAAATGAATTGATTATGTATTTTGCCTTTGTATTGATTAAAAAATAGTTGTTATTTTAACTTACTGCCAGAGATTCCATTTGCTACAGAGCAAGCATGTCACAGGACAAGAGAAAGGTGAGAAGTGCATACAGAAAAATCAATGAAGAGCATGCATTCTTCTGCCAAAGAAAATGTCGTTAGCAGTTAGCAGATGTCTTAAGTCTCACATGCAACGGGCGGGAGAGAGAAATGCAGTTTGAAAAGCTTACAGGGACCCTGGAGGCCTTATTTGAGTTGTTTGACAGGCCAGGCATAAAAGCAGTTATTTAGAAGGAAAAGCACAAGTGAGTACTCTGCTGGGACTCCCTTTAGCATACGTTAGCATATATAAATGACGTAAGTGTTTTTAGACCATTCCTCAGCACTTTCAGTGGCAGGCAGTCAGTTTGCAATTGGTTTTCCCCATAGATTTATTTTTTTTTGCTTTGATCTGGGATTCTGCTGTTCTTCCCAACAGAGTTCAGGGGTTGCATTGCAAAGCAGGGCAGAATCAGTATGATATGTGGCAACCAGGGGATTGTCCAAACAAGCCAAGATTAAGAGTGGGAGGAAAATGAAAGTATTAAACTCACAGAGCTACCAGAGGGTGTGGTTCATAGGGAAACGTGTAAAAGATCAATTGAAATGGAACCAGAAGTAACCTGAGGGAATTGGAGCCTCTAAAGTAAATGGTTTTGATGCCACTACTAACATAAATACAAAACACTGAACAAACATAATTATTTTTATACAATCAATTAAATCCACATTAAACAAGCACTTTCTAAACAATGTTCTAGTGGTTAATTAGTTAATCTCATTAATATGCAACAGCAGTCCATCTGATATTCTGATTTGTTTACTCGGGTTAACATCATCAACACAGGACAGTCTCATCAGGGATGGCTACCTTTTCTTCTGAATCCCTTGGTTGGCAGGTAATCACTCTGTTCCCTGAGGCCTTGGGGAAGCTGGCCTTGCAGTTTCGTAACCACTAAGAACACAAGAACATAAGAAATTTACAGACGAGAGGAGGCCATTCGGCCCATCAAGCTCCTTTAGGGAGAACTAGGGAGAAAAAGCTCAGAATTGTTAAAATCTTATCTAGTTCTGATTTAAAGGACCCCAGGGTATTAGCCTGTGCTACACTAACAGGAAGACTATTCCATACTCTAACTACACGCTGTGGAAAGAAGTGCTTTCTCAAATTCATTTTAAAATGTTCTCTCACTAATTTCCACGAGTTCTAGTATTTAAACTAATATTGAAATAGCCATTTGGCTGAACAGCATCCAGACCCGTTAGAATCTTATAGACCTGGATCATGTCCCCCCTTAGTCTCCTTTACTCAAAGCTAAAAGATTCAACTCGGCTAACCTCTCCTCATAAGACACTAAGCAAGAAGGATGAGGAAGAGATGATAAACACGATGGTTAAGGTGCTACACCCAGTGCTCACCACAGAACACAGAGATCCAGTGAGTGTCACCTGTGAACTCATGAAAGTCAAAATAACAGGAAAGGTATTTAGTTGCTTACAGATACTGCAGCCTCTTTTCTGTTATTGTAAGTGTCCAGGTACTCCTGAAGCTCCAAGACACTGAACTTCAGCTTCTCCAGTAACCCATATGAGATGATCTAGGAAAGATAAGCAGGTATTAAGTTGGTGTGTATCTGCGTGTGTATGTATGTGAGACAGACAGACATCCAATGCTACTCACAGTGTCAGCATCTACAAAGAGTGTGGGGCACTCAGAGCATGTCAGCATTTGGGATGACCTCACAAACTTGGCCCCTATACCCCGTAGGCTGTCACCAAGGTAACCAGCAGCATCACAGGTTAGCGAGCAGAATTTCTTCTGAATGTTCTGAAACGAGAACAAACGTTTTGTCACTGCTAGACAGAGTGGAATGTAGACAAAGGTAGTCATCGTTTGTTCATGACTTCCACGCTGCTTTGATTTATGGAGAGAGATTAGCCTCAGTATTACTGACAGCATGATCCCTGTGTAACAGACATGTCACATATGTGTTTTACTATCCACACAAATATCTTTCAACCGGTGCCTTGTAAATTTGCATTTGAAAATTGCAGAATGATTTGTACAAATACATGAACATATCCCTGAACAAATTTTCTATTTGTAGATTCCTCATAATTTGCAAGTGTGTATTTTTGCGACAACATATTTTCAATTGTACAACCAGTTTATGAATGCTTAAAAGCACATTTGTGCATCATGTGACACTCCTTAACTGAGTGACGTATTTTTGGGACTTTCCTCAAACTGTTTTGAAGTCTGATCCATGAGCACAAAGCTGCTGATCTGCACGTAGCTCCGACCTGCAAAATACTGCTAGATGGTGATAATGTGTCTGAAACCCAGACACAATCACATTATCGAATTGTACAGACCTGCAAACTAATCAATTTCTCAGTTAATCGGAGCACTGCTGACTTTCTTTGATGGAATGGATAATGGTAGCAGAAACCAGCATATTGGATGGGTCACTACAAATACATATTTCCTCATAGTAAATGAAAACTGATATCTCTGTATATAGTTGATGGCTGTAATATCTGCGTTCTAGTAAATCCTGGCTGAAAAACCACTGGCTGAAACGACCAAAAAAAATTCTAGGCGTAATTAAAGGAAAAAGCAAATCAGAAACATTAAGGACAGAATATCCAAGATTAAACATCAGTTTAATTACCATTGTATCCAATAACCTTCTACCCACGGCTTTAGTGGCCTCAGGCCATAATCCTCTCTCCCGTGTAAGACTTTAGGCTATGGATCGTACAGTTTACACTCTTGAGAAAATTGAATCAAAGGGAGTAGTAAATATTAAGGTCAGGTGTGTTCAGTTATAGTTGGAGTAGTGCTGGGCAGTATACCTGTTTTAATTTCCTGATTTGCATTTCTATTTATGCTCATAAGTGATTCCAGCAAGGTAGAGGAGCAATGAAACAAAAATTAAATACTTATTATGTTAAAACCATTCAGTGCTGTAATCTGTCTGCTGTGGATGGCGATGCTGCGTTGACGGAGGAGCTGAACTGCTTCTTCGCCCGCTTTGAACAAAAAACACCAGATCCGACTACATCACATCCACCAGTGAACACCAGCCACATCTTCAGGGTGGGGGAGTGTGACGTGAGGCGCATGCTACGAGCAGTAAACCCCAGTAAAGCGGCAGGACCTGACGGCATCACAGATTAGTGCTGAAGGACTGTGCAGACCAGCTCACAGGGGTTTTCACTAAAATATTCAACACAGGCCATTGTCCCACCTTGCCTGAAGGCCTCAACCATTATCCCTGTTCCAAAAAAGACCACCAACAGCAGCCGAAACGACTTCCGGCCAGTGGCTCTCACTTCAATCGTTATGAAGTGTTTTGAGATACTGGTCAGAAAGCACATCATTGAAGGACTTCCACCCACATTCGACCCCCATCAGTTTGCATACAGGTGAAACCAGATCGTCGGAGGATACAATAGCCTCAGCCCTCCACATAACCCTGACCCACCTGGAACAGAAGGACAGTTACGCCAGGCTTCTTTTCATCGACTTCAGCTCGGCATTTAACACGATCATCCCAAATAGACTGGTAACAAAATTAAACAACCTTGGCTTCTCATACTCCACCTGCCTCTGGATTAAGGACTTCCTCAGCGACCGCCTACAGAGTCAAAATGGGGCCTCATCTCTCCACAGCACTCAGCCTCAGCACCGGCTCCCCACAGGGATGTGTGCTGAGTCCCCTTTTGTACACTCTCTACACACACGACTGCACCCCCACCCAACCAAGCAATTCTATTGTGAAGTTCGCGGACGACACGACAGTGGTCCGACTCATCACAGGGGGAGACGAGTCTGAATACATGGACGAGGTGGAAAAACTGTCATCGTGGTGCAGAAATAACAACCCGGCCCTTAACACCACAAACACAAAAGAGATAACTGTGGACTTCAGAAGAAACAGATCTGACCCTCAGTCCATATACAGCAATGAGGACTGTGTGGAGAGGGTCTCTGTCTTCAGGTTTTTGGTCCTGCACCTGAATGAGGACCTAACCTGGAAGACCAACATCACTGCGCTGATCAAGAAGGCACAGCAGAGACTCCTGAGGGTCCTGAAAAACAATGCCATAACCAAGGAGCTGCTGATCTCGTTTTACAGATGCTCTGTGGAAAGTGTGATGACATAATGCATCCCAGTGTGGTTTGCCAGCTGCACTGCTCAAGACAAGGCAGCGCTCCAGAGGGTCATCAACACAGCGCAGAGGATCATGGGCTGCACTCTCCTCTCCTTGGAGGAGCTGTACAGGTCCTGCTGCCACTGAATATCCTGCAGCATCCTGAAGGACACGTCCCACCCAAGACATCACCTTCCAGCTACACTTCCAGCTGTTACCCTCAGGAAAGCGGTACAGGTGAATAAAAGCAAAAACAAACGGACTGAAAAACAGCACATATCCTAGGGCTGTTGCAATTATAAATGAATATGGACGGGTATGCTGTCTTTCACAAACCTGGGCAATACCTTACCAAGCTAAATCTGTGCAATATTTCTAAAAAATTTACAATGTGCAATAACCTGCTCTGTTATATATCACTTTTTTTGTACATATGAAAATTATGATAATAAAGAATGTACCCCAACACTACCCCAAGCCATGCCCCAACACTGCGCCAACACTAGACTATGCCATGCGGTCCATTGTTTATTTTTATTATTACTCTGTATTTGTTAATTTGTTTGTAAATCGCAAACTTTTAGGTTGTAACATTTGTACAACTATAGCGTAACTTTTTGGTGAGCAATAGCTATCAAAATGATATAAAGTACAGTGTATTACCTGATATTTTCAATAAAAAAAGCACTATCACTAACAAACGATGCAATCACAGCGAATGCGAGGCTGAGACTGAAGCGTTACCCTTTGTTTCCGCTGAGAGACGTGCCGCGTGACTCATTTCCCGGCGTGTACAATTTATCTTAGGTCGGTGTTCACGGTTCGATTTCTGAGATTCAGATTGTGTTCTAGGTCATTTTTTTTCGAACTGGTTTGTTCGACTTTTAAGAAATTCAAGTTCTAATAAGTTCGAGTACTGAGGTACCACTGTATTCATTCTTTAATTTTCTAAGCAGAACCATAGAATAGACACTGTGTGGTGTGACTACCCCCAAAAAATATCACTGGCCCCCGATGGCCACCCCAATCAAAATTTTCTGCTGACACCACTGCATCAACTGTGAAGTGTTTTGCAGCAACTTACTTGAAAAATCACCAAAAATCTGACTTTCTGACTAAATTAGCATCTGTTTAGCCTATTGGCATTCTGGGTCAGATTCTGTTTTGTTCCGCATTCACCCCATGGGGGGGCATTACCTGGAAAAGTGAGGAGAAGATGTGGAAGGTGTAGGCAGCACAGGAGCCGTCCATGTCGGACGCCAGCTGGTTTATGTGGCAGCGCCAGGCCTCCTCTGCGTCATCGCATGCGGCCGGCTGGAACGCAGCCAGGATGGCGGAGAAGAACGGAGACGGCAGCGGCGAGGAGCGCGACTCCAGCAGCTCGTCTTTGTCCTCCTCGGCCAGGCTGCCGTAAGATGCACACAAGCGTCATGGCTTAGCGGTGGGATAAACCATGTCTGTAGCCCATGGAGGTGAAAACAGCACAACTGACAACATTGATAGCATCTATGCTTATAAATGGTGTATTAGCAATTAGCGCTAGCACTGCCAAGCAAAAAGAGTCAGGACCTTCTCAGTCAGTCAAATCCTATTACACAATGTCCACTGTTGAGGAAAAGTAGCAGGAATTCCTTGGATAGCAACTTGTAAGCCCCTGGCTAGATGCTTGGATTGTTAGTGCCAATAACATACTTTTAACAGAGCAATCCTGCCTCCCCCTGAAACATATCACAGCTTGCCTCCTGTAGTTGAATACTAACTCTGGCTGATGAACACAGATGCTTAGGGTCCCATACCTGGTTAGAAGGCCTGGGTCCAGGTCTTGCTCCCCACATCCCATATCCAACACGATGCTGGTGCCACCATGGAAGCCAGGTACGAGGTCACTGATGGAGAGCGAGAGGCCATCCTCGTGGGCATTGGTGTCGTCATCGTCCCCGGACACATCAGTCTGTGGCGTAAAATCCCGACGGGGGCCATATCAGTGCCAGGCCACGTGACACTTCACGGTCTACGACCAAAGGCTAGCATATGACACCAGAGCCCATACCCTCATATTAAATAAAGTACACAATCCATAAAACACAGACATATTCATGAGCATTAACTACCATATTATCATTAATACACTGACCTTTTCCAAAGGCAGAGACAATCCAGAAGATGTTTTTATTCCTTAGTGTTTTTACACATTCTTGAGTGCCAATGATGCCAATTCAGAAATGTTTGGAGATGATGCACAAACATTCTGGCACCCATAGCTGAGCTAGAGGCAATGTGTACCTCTCCTTTCTAGGTCTGTCACATGCTACGAATGAGCCAATAGCATTCTGCAGCTCATAAAAGCAGCTGTACACATTGCCACATGGAGAGCACAACCCAAACAAAAAAGCCCCAAGCATGCATGTGCCCGAAAACAGGGTTATACACCAAAAAAGGATAAAGCAGGAGCTCTAAATGCCTTAAAACTAATGAAAGATTGTCTGTTAGACTTAAGCTCAGGAAAGCATGCTGTAACAAAGAATAAAAAGATAAACACCCAGTTCCCTTGTGTTGCAGTGTTAATTTTTGATAAAGCTGCCAAAGATGGAGTAGATTGGGACAAATCAGAATAGTGCATAAGAGGAAAGCGTCCAACATTCTTATTTGGCAACTTTGGTGGACAACTCGAGAATGGAGGTGCGGTAAGAATAGGGGTGAGGCTGTCCCCAGTGGTCCGTCACCCCAAAGCCCTTATTCACCGGCTGGTTCAGGTCTTCCGGTGGAGAGATTTCCAGACTGGGAGTCCGAGTGTTCAGGGAGAGAGGCTCGGCTGACGTTGTGTCAAAGGAGGTGGACAGAGAGTCCGTGTGACTGGCCTCTTCAGTGGGGGAGAGGTTCATGATCTGCCGGAATACAGCAAGAGTCCTTGCAGACTGTCGCTTCAAAACAAATACACAAAAACCTCAGCAATCGCAAGTAGGCACTAAGCAGAAGTTCCGCAAAGTGTCAGGTGGTCCCCAGTAAATCAGCTGTTTAAAATAGGCATAAGCTGCAGTGAAAATGATGGCAGAGGACAAAGCTGAGTTACTTTCTACAGCGAGAGCAGGCCAGCCTGCCAGTGGCAGCTGAGGGGTTAGGGTGACTCAGCAAGGGGCAGGGTGGAGCTAAGCCTGGTGTTAGCAGGATGCAGTGTGAGGAAACTGCCTCAAAACTGGAGTAGATGGAAGATGTGAGTTACAAGGTGAGCAGGAAACTCCCTAAACCCTCAGCCATTCTGCAGCTGCACTGTTCATAAACGCAAAAAGTTTCCTCATCCACACTAATCTATACACCGCTACATTAAGTTCACCGGCACAATTCACAGAAGATGGGGCGAGACTTACGATTTGCGAGTGAGAGAGGATCTGGCTAGCCGTTAGCGACTCTGCCTCCGATGACTCGTCAGAGTCTTCGGGGGCGGGCTGGCCCAGGCTGGGCATGCTGCCCAAGTGCTGGCGTTCCTCCAGCGGTGGCAGCGAGTCGCCTTGGTCCAGGCTGTCCATGGAGCGTCGCCGTGCTCCCCAGTTAAAATTGTCCACGCTCTCGCCCTGCAAGACAATGGAGCCCTCAGCACTGCACGCCCATCAGAGCCAGAGCTGTCGACTCGCCTCCCACCATGAGCGCCTTAGTAAGAATGTAAACAGGAGAACATGTGGATGAGGAAAGCCTAATGCTACATGAGCCATATGCGAGGACAGAACAAGGTCACAAACCCCCAAGGTTACATAAAAAAAAGTGCTTGGTGGCTATAAATAATTAAACATACAAGTATTCAAGCACATTAAGAGCTAGCTGAAATAATGAAATATTTACTTTATCCATTCCCTGGAGTCCAGTGAGAGCTCCTTTGCTATTGCCAAATGGCTTTGGGTTCGATTTAGCTTTTGAGCGACCTCAGACTTGACCACATGCTTTCACATTCCGCCCCGGCTCCAGCTTAAACAAGGGAGTTTCCGTGGCGACAGGCTGAAAGTATTCCACACGGACAAGAGGGAGGTACACTCCCCCGCTTTGGGATGGCATGCAGAATGGAGCTCATGGTTAATTGAAAGGTGACAGGGGACGCAGATGAGCATGATCTCTGACCAGCAAATTAAAGCAACGTTTTATGCTGAAAAGACCTGGACTTTTTTAACCCAACTCTTAAGTGTGTAAAACATTGCACATGGGCAAAGATGAAAATGATGGGCTACTGTAATAAACGTTGAGAGAAACATCCACACCGTACCCGTCTGAGTGCCGCTTTTTGATTGTTAACAGGCACAACAGAAAATGGCATTTTAAGTGCACTGCACTTTTCCCATGTACCAAATTAGATCATGCTGCTGCTCTGGTCCACCCCTGCTTCTCATCACTGGACCCACTGGAGCAGAAGTGATGTTCAGTTCCAGAGGGGTGGAAGAGCACCCGGGAGGAAATCCGAAGCACACAGTAACATTTCCAAGTAACATAACTGTGGGAGTTATTAGTGACTTGATTAGCACAGGATAAAGGTGCTACTGGGCATGCGATAATGGCCACACGCTTCCTTACATCCACACGCAAAGTGTCACATGACCTGGTGACGCCATCAGCAGTTTGCAAACTGGCTCTGTTGGCAACTCCTGTGGGTACTTCAGACCTCAACGGGTAATTTGCCCACTAACGTTTTAATAACTTCATCTGTAATACACAAGTTTATTTCTACCAATTTAGCATGTCTGTTTATTCCAGTAAATTAGGTAATTAATCAATGCATTAGTTATCAAAAATTAGATGTCCAGTTCCTAATGACAGAACTTGCTATGAGTTGTTGGCTGGCAGATTGCTAAATATGACACTTGGGTATGAATTTGGCACAGCTTCTGATATAATCGGTAAATATCACATACTCAATGAGCTCCTATGACCTCACCTGAGTCACACTGTCAAGCAGATGTTTACAAACAGACAGTCTGAATGTACTGGTTAAATATGACCCATGTAGTCATGCAGCTTGGCTGTGATCATTAGTTTTTAATCCTGCTTCTACTCCTCGGTTTGTATTATGTGGATCTAGAATCTCATTCAATGCCCCAAAACACTGAGATGAGCATGCACAAAGATCACCCTCTACACTACAGTTACCATGATGACACAGTCTAAACCAGGACGTACTACACTCTGCTACTGCACAAGCTGTCAAAACTGCAGCATGGCTGATCTTACCTGGAGTTCCTAGGTGGCACAGACCAAAAAACAAAAAGAAACCAAATTACAACAGCGGATTAGGAAGGATGATAAAGGATGTATTTAATAAGTAGTGCATGCACAATTTAAATTAGAGATATGTTTAAAATATAGTCAAAATGGGGTAAGCATGCGAGTACCATAAATCTAAAGTGGTAATCTTGCTATTCAACTAAAACAGTTTAAAAACCTCAGACAAACATCTCTGTCAAGGAACAAACTGTTATATTGCTCATAGAATACCACAGCTTTAAACTTTAAAAATGAATTAGCTTTCTACATACAGTAGTAAAACAGGCCAATTACTTTAGCCCAGACTCTGACTGGCAGTTCTGGCTCAGCCAATAAGAAGCCTCCACCCCGCATCTGTGCGAGTGTAAAATCTTACCTCTCCATCCTCCAGCTCCACGTCTAGGAAGTCAAAGTCCCTGAAGACACGGAACTGCTGCTCGGAAGTGGTGTCGTCCATGTTGTCTGGTTCACGCGCCCCGTCCTCGGAGGAAACCAGGCTGGGCTGATGATCAGGGAGGTCCAGCTCCCCACAGGACGAGAAGATCACCTGGGGTCAGAGGTGAGGTGGGGGCGGAGATTTCACAGTATGACTGCTGTCGGGTGCCACCATCACGGAATTATAACTTAAGCATTGCAAAATTCATTCCATCAAGTTGCTTAATTGTTGCTCTTGTACAAAACTATCTATACCTATTTATTCATCTGTATATTTATACTAAAGCTATTCAAGGCTTGCTGAAGGGTACAGTAATCCCTAACAAGGACATGAACCAAAAACCTTCAGTTTAAAAGAGTCCAGAGTCTGAACCGTGATGCTGCCACCACTCGCCCCACCTCGAGTACCCGGGGCCTGGGGTTACTCTGCACTGTGTACTTTTCTGATATTGATCATTGTAATTGGTTTCGGTTGGCTTTGTTAGCGGTGAACGACTCCCTTACCGACGGGTGCTTGGCCAGACCCACTTCCTGCCCGCACAAGGACAGCACGTTAACCAGCTTCTCCCGAGTCCTCTTCTGTGGAAATAACCAGGGGTGGAACTGTGTCCACTACAATATCAGCAGAACCCCCCTCCCCTTCCTTCTCAATTAGTAAATACATAAATACATAATTAACACCGCGTTCCTTATCTTTCATTATGCATCCGCACTTTACTGAGGCCAATTCGCTGCGCATTCAGAGCACAAAGATGAAACCTAACGAAGATCGTAGTCCATGTATTAACGTTAAGGAGGTTTCAGGAAACCCACCCCAGATCCAAATTCATTCCTGGGTCTTAATAAGTAGCAGGCAACAGGCTTATTTTACAGCATGTGTGCAGGTTTAGTAAAGAGAACCACTCCAGAAAAGCCAATCATGATCCTACCAGGAACAGGATTGAGAAATATTGCTGCATGTGGTGATTAACTAAATGGAATCAAAAAATATGCAAAAGATTTTTTGATGGAAGTTTCTCAGACAGCTCATAATAATAATAATAATGCAAAATTAATCTATTCTCAGCAGAACGCAAACAACAAATGAGAGTGTTCTGTAGCACTGCAGGGAATGTCATTCACCTCATAGCTTTGCCTGGTAGCCCCATGCCTGCTCATCTTCTCCTAAACCATATCAGAGGCTATAAGCAAAACCCTCACCTGAGACAGCTGTGGCCGTTTCCAGCTGACCGGCACCAGAACGCTGTTGGAGTTGGACCCCGATGAGGTGGAGGAGGTGCTGCGGGTCACTGTGACGGGCCTGCTCTTGCCGTTTCGTCCCGGGGAGCCTTGCAGGTCATCGTAGCGCCTGCCGATCACTGGTGTCTGTGCACACGGATCAGGGCAGTGAGTCGCGTACAAAGGAGGCCAGCCTGGGAGAAGATGCACCTCCTCTCATCGTCTCCTTTCTACTCCCTGCTCTAGCTCACATCTCCATCTCCTCAATCTACTGCACTTGTCCTGGAAGCACCATGAATTTTCTAGGCACCCGCCAGAGCAGTAAGCACAGCTCTCGGATTCTTCTCCAGCTCTCAGATTCCCTGACGGGGAGGCACCTCCAGAACATGGATTTCCCAAACTCTGATCAAATCCATCTGTGAGCAATTAACGTTGACTCCTCCTGGTCACTGGGAAGAGCGAGCTGCTGCCCTCATTGAACAGCCAAAAATACCGCTGAGGTATTTGTCAGTGAGACACGAGGGTCTGTTTCACATTTCTTAACTAGCCGTGATGTTTGGGCTACTTCCCATGCAGGCTGAGTCTAAAATTCCAACTGATTCCAGATACAAAGGGGCTGCTGTGCTGACATCATTTCCTGTAATTCATACAGCACACAAATAGCTCAGTGTTTGGTTCCCACACACTTGCCGCGCCGCCACGCCACACCCAGTCTCCTTCACCCCCCCCCCCCCCTTTCCATCTTTGCACGGCTGCCCCTTAATTGGTCCGTCTTAAATTTTCAGCTACTGAGCTGATGCTATCAGATTTGGATAGGAAACGAGAACTAAATTAACTAAAAGGTAGTACACGGAGACCATGCCTCTGAGAGTGAAAAACAAGAGGAAAAAAGCACATTGTGTTCGGGTTTTTTAAACCTCATTTTTGACCGAATGTTACTTTCCATATGGAACACGCTTTCCTGTTTCGAACCCTTCAACTAACTTCTTAATAATAACAGATGCAAAGACAGGGCGGGGGTGGGGATGGGGGGTGTCAAACCTCCGAGATGTCGAAGTGGAAGTCCAGCGTCTTCCCCGGCAGGGCCTTGGATGAGCCATCCCACACTCGGCCGACGTCCACGTGGGAAAGGTCTCCGTGAGTATAGGATGGCAGAACTAGGCTGGCCGATCGGGACACCACCAGCTTCAGGATGTTCAGGGCCTCCTTCCAGTGTGGCGTCTGGAGAAGGAAAGAACAGCCCACTAGAGCCTCGAAAAACACACGCAGTTGCTGAAGGTCTGTGGAGCACCGCAGTCCGTGAGGGACAGCCACCTTTAGACAGAATGCACTGCAACTGGTTCTGCTAAGATGCCGTATGGAGAAAACCTCTTCCAGGAAGAGTAGCAAGCGGAAAGAGTGCAGAGGAAACACACTGCCAGACAGAGCCGCTAAACTCTGCAGTGGAAACTGGAGCGAAGGCGGCGGACTGTTTATGAAGCCACTCTGGGTGTGGCTCTGAATTTATTGCTCGTGGACAAGGTCATAATCTCCTTTAAAAAAAAAAAACCTAAAGAACTGTTTATCTGCTGGGAAACGGCATTCTTTCTCTGTCTGTTTAAGAAACAGTAACCAGGAAATACAACAGGCCCCCGTCACCAAAATATTTCCACTTTCTTCCCATGTTAGTGTTAAATAAGGCCCAAATTTCTTGTGGTTATGAGAAGAAAAATGGTTTTCCCCTGTTCAGTTATGTGATTCAGGAGAATGCTGCAGGTGGCACCCCCAACTCAGATAGAGGGAGGGGTCAGACACACATTAAACATATTCTTCACAAACATATTCACTGTGCTGCACAATGTCTCCTCGCAGCAAACTTTTTCCAGGCAGTCCCAGGGCGACATCAGGAGTTCTGCGTCATGCATCTCATTTTCTTAGAATAGCCTTCATTTTTCGATGAAGGGTTTAAATTTAGCAGTGGAAATCTTCCAGATGCAATGTTTTGCTGTGGCCCCTGTGTTCTCTCTATATGACAGAAGGGCACCCACAACTTGTGGGAGACTATTGGTAGCGAATGCAATATAAAGCTGCGGGTTTCAGAATGATTTACTTCCTACTACCTAAAAAAACTGAACAGGAGGACCAGGCCGCCAGCATGTCTCAGTGACCCACCTGAACAAACTTCTCAATAGTCTTGAGCACCTCCATGTTGAAAGGCTTAACTTGGACTCCGCCAAGGTCCATGTGACTCAGCAGACTGTAGATAATCTGCAGTAGGGACTGCTGCATGCTGGGAAGTCCCTTTTCCAACAGCTGTCCAGCAGGAGAAACATATCAGATACCATACATCAATGTGTGGTGGGTTAAAAGTGATGCAAATGTGCCAAGTACCTCAGCCATGTAGGTGACCATGTTGAGGGTAATGTCACAGAAGGCTTCATGCAAGTAGCGGCAGACCACGCTGACCCAGGAGAAGCTGTCCCGGGTATAGGAGTGCGTTTTGTACAGGGTCATCACATGGGCCAGGTTTGCCAGCTTGGTGTTGTTTTCTTCCAGGCAGACCTAAAACATCGTACGATCAAATGTATAACTCATCCACCTGTCATTTCTGGACTTGCATGTACCCAGAACAGCTTAGTTTCCTGCAGGCGGGGGGGGGGGCACGGTCTCAGTGTAAACCCCCACAAAGGTAAAACAACAGACCTGAGCTATTCTCTCAGCGACATCTTTGCAGAACAGAGTTGGGGTGTCGAACTGCTGGACGAGGTGAGGGAGCAGACACAGAACATTCAAGGGGAAACCTGCCAAGGAAAGATGAGGGTGAGCCCAGGGGCAAATGTGTTAATGGTGACTAACACGTGGGTTAAAGGCGAAACACTGAATCACATCCACTCCATATATAGCCTCATAATTACTACCAGCTCATGTGCTAATGTGTAAATGCTGAATCACCATCTGCTCCATATACAGCCTCATACATTTTGTTAGCAAATGTACTAATGTACATGTTGAGTTAGCATCTGCTCCATGTGCTAATGTATGGATGTTGAGGGTAATGCTTTACTTGGTGGGGCACAAATATTTAGTAATAACTCAGTTACTACTGAAGTACAAATCATGGGCAAATATAGTTGCTACTTGAGATGAAAGATGCGTCACGATTCATTAATGATGAACAAACGAGATCAGTATTTTACTTGTGTTATTCATGACTTGTTCCTTCAGTTGTTCACAACGATTTACAGGACTAATAGATCTATTAACAAATACAGTAACTGCTTGGGATGAAAGATACATCATGATTCATTGATGATGAACAAACATGACATCAGTATTTAACTTGTGTTATTCATGACTCGTTCCTTCAGTTGTGTACAAAGGGTTACATAATTAACACATATAGTAATAAATATAGTAACAGTTACTATATTTATTACTATATGTGTTAATTATGTAAACCTTTACTAACTGCTTAAAAACATGCATCACGATTCAATAATGATGAATTAACATGAGATCAGTATGTAATTAAGGCTTAGTTTGTGGTTCATTAACACATAAGTAATAGGACATTTGTGGCCTGTCTAGTAAAGTGTTACCATGCTGGGTAACTGTTTTGTTGCAGTAGTGTAAACAATGACCAAACTCAAACAGCATGCATTCTCTCTCTAAATCATGGTTTTAATTAATTAAATACAGTGTTCTGGATCAAACTGTATAAATAGTGGCATGCCATCATCAACCCTCTGCATTCTGCATCTAAGGCAGAAATATAGTAATTAACATTAATATTTATCCTTCTAGATCAGTGTTTCCCAACCTGGTGCTCGGGGATCCACAGCACGCCATGCTTTCGCTTCCCTCCCAACTCCCAGTAGCAAAAATGTGGAGGGAGGGAGCAAAAATGGCAAAAATCTGTGGGTCCGCGACGACTGGGTTAGAAAACACTGTTCAAGATTATTACACGAACCGCAGACTGTGATCCTCATACTGTACCTATGGCCTGTGAGGTGTCCACCACGGGAACGCGGGACACGGGTGTGAGCTGCCGGAAGAGCTGCAGCGTGAGGTCGAGTGTGGCCGCCGAGGTGAAGCCCTTGAGCAGGAGCTGCTGGAGCCCCGTGAAGCCGTTCCACTGCAGCTGGGCCTGCAGCTTCTCCAGCTTCTCCCGGTTCTCAGGCTGGTCCAGCGGCATGTGCGACAGCAGCTTGTGAAGCATGCGCAGGGCCATCTGGTACTCGAACTCGAAGTCGGACTCCATCAGCGACACCGCCACCCAAAAGATGGTGGCCAGCAGGTTGCAGGGGTGGTTGATGCTGGCCGGGTCACCGACGCTGTCCTTGCAGGACGCGAGGCTGTGGGCTTTCGTCAGGCTGCCCAGCTGCCCACTGGCCTGAATCCGCTCCAGTGGGGTGCTGCTCGGAGGATCCGAGAACCGGTCATCCTCTCCGAACTTCTTGGGCACGGAGTAACTGCGCTGGTGGCGGTCGCGTTCTGCCCTGCTCATGCCTGCCCCCTGCTGGTACAGATCCAGCTGACCTGTACTCTTTCTGTTTGACCTCAGTTTTGCATTGCTCAGGAAGTCTGGGGAGGCAGCCCTGCTGGACATACAGACGGCTTTAATCGATGCGATTCAAGATGGAAAAATCACATTAAACACAGTGATGCTAAATAATATGACGCAATTCAGTAATGATGCAACATGCCTGGATAAGACAGCCATCAGATCATTGTTCTTCAAACACTCTGCCAAGTTGTCCACCACTGACTCGAGCGTGAGCAGGACCTCCATCACATAGCCCTGGGAAACCAGTCAGAAAGGTGCTCGTTATTCCCAGGACTTGGTGGAAAACCACTTGTCAGAAACCCAGGATACTCTGAAGCCACATTTTATTCACCCAGCTATAAAGTACTGTAACAGTGTATAGTCTTTTATAGTCATTACTGTCAGTCTGCTCCTTTGATGAATGTGTTGTAATGTACAACTGAAGTGTTGTGTTTCACACATTACTGAGATGTGATTGATGGGGAACACTATTAAATGTAAATACACACACACACACACACACACACACACACACACATATATATATATACATAGAGCTGCATATAATGATTTGATAATTTGTTCGTTTAGTATAATTCGTAATGTATTTTGATCATGCAGTTATGACATCGTGCTGGCTTATATTCAACATGTCATTATCTGTGGTACCTGTTCATAAGTACAGACAAAAAAACAACATCAGAATCCCCATTGGAATGACAAGGACAAGTGTCACCTGCATGTCGTCGCCATGCTCGCCCACCACCTCCACGAGGCGAGAGAGGAGGTCGGAGACGGCGCGCGCCGACAGCGGCTGCTGCAGGGCCCTGAAGATCTGGAAGGAGCGTCCGGCGTAATGCCGCGAGGAGCTATACAGGGCCGTCTGCAAAGCCACGTCACTCAGCTGCTTCTCCAGGTGGAAGTCTGCGGAGGGGGGGGGGCACACTGAACAAGGCCTGGCACTCTCAGGAAATCTAGCTCTTTACCCAGTGCAAATGGTCTAATAAAGCTTGCCTTACATACTAGCTGTTCTATATGTGATGTATTGTGTTAGCCAAGGACTAATTTCTCGATTTCGTTGTCAAGTGAGTAAATAAGATTCTTATTCTTAATCATCTCTATGCTAAGGATATATCATGAAGCAGTGGATCGCTCATCAGCACCTGGCCCTTGACATCCAGTTCCTCCAAATAAGAATACCTGCTCAGTTAAATGCCTCTGTAACATATGCATCAAACTAAAACATGCATGTGAAAGGCTTTGCTCAGTCTAAGTGAGGCAGTCACCTGACTTGGACTCTTTAAACACGGACAAAATGTGGCGAAGGAAGTTTGACAGCTGCTCGGTGCTTTTGCAGTTCTGGTTCTTGGGTGTGATGTCCTCATGGCACCACAGTGGTCCAAATGGCCTAAAAATAATGTCACCACAAATTAAAGACAAAAATCCTAGGGTGATATCCATTGAACTGCTGTTGGATATGCTGAAGAGCCCTTAGGTTTGAAATAAATGTATTTAGAATCTGTCGAAATTGACAAGAATAACCCTACCTGTCTTCTTACAATGTAAGAATAATGTATCAGAAACTTACAGTTTACCAGACATCACAAACTAGCTCTCTCTCTCTCTCTCTCTCTCTCTCTCTAATATGTATATATATGTAATTACCCACAAAGAACACAAGATGGCGCACAGATAGCTCACATGGCTAGTCTTTACACAGCAAACTACCTTCCACAGACAAGCACCTCTGGCTCTTCTCATAGTGTGAAGTGAGTGGAGTCGGACAGCAACTCAACCATAACTAAGCAGTATTTATACTATGCTGAATGATCTGCAAGGATGCAGAATTCCAGTAGTTCCGGGGCGGCAACGCCGTTTAACCCTTGTCTAAGGAATGTAGCCCAGCAATAAATAAACTATTTAAGTAATTACATTTAAACATGGAAAGTAATAAATAACAGCACATATACAGCTCTGGAAAAATATACAGCTCTGGAATATACAGCTCTGGAAAAAATTAAGAGACCACAGCTAAATTTTCTGTTTCACTCATTTCAAAATTTATGGGTATACTTTTGTGTAAAATATACATTTTCCAAACTCCAGCCTGGCTCTTCCCTGCTTCTCATTGATGAAGCACTGCTTCCTTGCTCTATGGGGCTTCAGTCCTGCTTCTAGGAGTCTGGTATGCACTGTCCTAGCAGTGCACTTCACACCTGCATTTATTGTTTCCCATTCCATCTGAAGATCACTGAGGTCATCTTCCAATTAGGGAGGAACTGCCGGATAAGATGAAGGTCATCTCTGGCATTAGAAAGTGGCTACTGCCCTCTGCCTGGCTGGTTTCTGGTTATTGCCAGTGTCTCCTACTTCACCTTATTGGTGTGCATTGCTGTCTTACTCTCTCAGAAAAAAGGGTTAAAATGTTACCTTTGCTTTCACTGGGGCTGTACCCTCAAGGGTCTGCAAATTGTACCCTTAGCTGTAGGTAACTGCACCTTTTAAGGTACAGAAATAGACTCTGAGTAATATGTCTGTACCATTGATGGTACATTAATGCTGTTTGTACCTGTGGAATGTTCCTCAGAGTACAATTATAAGGGTACAGCCACAATGACAAGCAAAGGTACAAAGTTACTTTATTCTGAGAGTGCTGAAACTTTAAGCCTGGAAGCAGCCTGCCTTGCAGTGTAGCCTCTGCCAGCAGAAGCAGGATTACAACAGGAATTAAAATGCAGATTTTTAAAAAAATATAGAGTGGTCTCGGGGGCGGCATGGTGGTGCAGTGGTTAGCGCTGTTGCCTCGCACCTCTGGGACCTGGGTTCGAGTCTCCGCCTGGGTCACATGTGCGTGGAGTTTGCGTGTTCTCCCCGTGTCGTCGTGGGGTTTCCTCCGGGTACTCCGGTTTCCCCCCACTGTCCGAAGACATGCTGAGGCTAATTGGCGTTGCTAAATTGCCCTTAGGTGTGCATGTGTGGGTGGCTGGTGTGTGAGTGTGCCCTGCGATGGGCTGGCCCCCCGTCCAGGGTTGTTCCCTGCCTCGTGCCCGTTGCTTCCGGGATAGGCTCCGGACCCCCCGCGACCCAGTAGGATAAGCGGGTTGGACAATGGATGGATGGATATAGAGTGGTCTCTCAATTTTATCCAGAGCTGTATTTACTGAATTGTTGCTACCCTTCATTCCTCCCTACATCTAACAATTCTTCTTAAGCTGTAACAGTTTATATGAAAGGGCTCCTTTAATTATACAGTGTTTTATTATTATTATTATTTTTATTAATGCCGTGTAGATAACACACAGAGAGACTGTTATCTGATCATCAAGCTCCTGTTGCTACCTGGTGGTGAGGAACTCCATGAGCTTGTTGGTCTTCTCGTCAGCTTCGGCCGGCGACTCCTCCAGGTCGTCCGTCTCCTGCGAGGTCTGCGGCAGGTTTCCGCTGCTGCTGCCCAGGCTGATGCTGGAGGAGGTGGAGGAGGAGCTGAGGCCCGAGTCCGGCACCGGGGAGGCCTGGCACTCCCGCAGGAAGTCGAAGCCTCCTGAATAGAGAGGGCAGGGGGAGATCAGCTAAATGTGGATGTTTAGTTAGACCAAGGAAAGACATACAAATTATGGGGATCTCAGCGTGTTGTCACTCCTGTCCGGCACTAAGGAGCAGTTATCAAAGGCAGAGACAGCCCTGCTATTACATAAGGATTACCTGAGACACGTGCTACCCTAATATCAACAATGCCCACTGCCAGGACAAGATAACAATAGAAGAATGGAATGCTTTAATGATGACCTGTGATGCAGTTTTTGGCAGGACCTCCAAACATTTCCTTCCCCTGATAAGCGGTCATCCGTTTCTTTCCAAATGAGCCCAAAATCTGTTTGCCCTGATGGCCGTTTCAGGAAGGGCCACTCAGTTTCAAGGGACTGTCAGATGTTAAGTCTAACAGACAGCTGGTTAAATAGTGATTTCTCTGGTCTTGGTTGCTATCTTGATAAACACAATCAGTGAGCCTTCATCTTAATTACTAAAAATAAACAAATAGCCAAGCTACACAAGCCATGCCAATCAAAAGATATTTCAAAGATCTCTATCTGCACTAGGACATGTATAAATCAGAGTATCTGTGTCGAAAAAAACAGCTAAAAACCATGATGGTATAAGATGGTCTGAGACGGTCATGTCCCAGCTGCTGCTGCTCTTTGATGGTTTAGCTGGGTGGGTCACCAGTTGGTCACAACAATTTGGCCAGCCTATCAAGCTGGTCATTCTGGTTTGGCCAGCTAAACCATCAAACCATCATGCAAAAACATGCATGTGGTCAATTATCATACATTGGTTAACCAGCCTAACCAACTTAAGCTGATGAAGCTGGTTTTTTCCAGCGGGGGTACAGACTGTGTAAAGTAATTTGTCTATGTTAGTTGACCTGTGCAGAGGTATTCCGGCTGGTAACTGGCTCTGGACGTTAGGGTCTTGCTCGCTGTTATCTCTCTGGTGAGCAGGAGGACTGAAGCGATGACCTGGAAGTTGTTGTTGCAGGACAATGTGATGAGGAGGTGGAGAAGCAGCCTCTTGCTGTGCTCAAACACCTCTGGTCGATAGTGGTCCAGTCCTGCCAGCAGATGCATGGAAAAAAGAAAGAGAGCCCGTGGTTTCGGAGGGAAAACTAGGTAGCAAAAATTGAGGCGACGTATCTGTTTATGTGTGCAACTGTTCTGCGACTTGATGCTGAAAATGCTCCACATGCCTTGCACGGAAGATTAGATAAAAGTGTTGAGCTTCAATCTCCCAGGAACGTGGGACATACCAAGGTGACACTCTAATGATGTAAAGGTGTTTAGACAGAAGGTGAAGGAGTGCATACCATTCCCACCCCTCTTCTACATAACTGCATTTTTCACATTTCTTGCCCCCCCTCACCAGAGCTCTCTGAGATATCACGCTTGCTTCTTGAAGACCTTAATTGGGCTATACTTCATGCTAGCACTATCCAGAACTCTAGGGAGACCTAAATGTCTGCTGGTCAATCTCACATCACTCACTGGCCTTCACATCACACTCCATGTTAGAAATCAAACAACCAAAGACACAGGTGTCACTACAAACTACAGTCACGTCACAAATGAGTCGCTGAAAGCCACAAGGACATTTTCACAACAATTTAGTTTTTAAAATGTGCCACACTATGTAAAAGGCAACAAGAGGATGAATTAGTGAAAAACCTCATTGTCTTAAAAAAAACTCACACAGGCTTATATAAAAAATCGGTTGGAACATAAATGCATATAAAACCATTCCAACCATTCTCAAACTTAAAAGGAAACACTGGGTTTTTGTTATGTAGTACATTCCATGGCCGTTACATGTCTTCATCAAAACACATTTGCTTTGCAGGAAGGTCACAGAACTGAAGAGCTTGGTACATTTATCTGTGCGACAGTTTTACTTCTGTACAGGAAACTGAAGCTGGAGAGGTCAAAATAATCAGCCAATCTTTGGATGCAAGGCATCAGAATCTCAGTATATGAAATTACAGTATCTGGGCTCCAGTTCAGTTGTCAGATACTGCTAATACTAAGGAACTCAGATTTGAATTCGGGAAGAGGTTAGGATTCAGAGAGAAACCATGGGAGACTCACCCAGAAAGAGAGCATGGAGCAGCAGGGGAAGGTGCAGGGCCCAGTCTTCTCTCACACTGTGGTCGACCACCATCTCCGTCATGAAGATCACGGCGATGTTACACCTGAGGTAACCACAGGTTCACAGGTCAGAACGTTAACTGAGGCCCTGCACTGTCTGCTCTATCTCTGAGACCCACCAACCAGACAAGGTGGGTTCTTCATGTCACGGAATCTTCTCCAAATCAATTTTGAATTACAGTGGATTTATGTGACTAATTTGCAAAGATACTTGTAAAAAGAATTTGAAAAGCTGGACACTGATTTCTTCCTCTCACCATTCTAAGAGGTCATAAGGTCATCAATGCCTTACTTTGTGCTACATGCCTCCAAAACAGATTTTTCTAGGATACCCTGTGGTATATAAGCTACAGTAGGCTATGGTGTGCTGCCATGTTTCCACAGTCATGCCTAAATATAAATGTTTAAGTGCAGCTGACACCCAAAAAGCTGTTACAGGGGCACCTATTACAATCAGTTAACATAATGGGTCTAGGAGAAACAGGAACTGCTGCACCTTCACTTCTAATGATGTAAAATGCATTATCCTATTGGCGTTGAACAATCAGCCAAGTTTAAATATCAGACAAAGACATACTTAAGTCAAACTCAAATACTTATTTCTGCATCTTTTAAAAAACAAGAAACCAGTAAAATAAAAAAAAGTGCAGCGAATGTAGATTTCCCCTTTACAGAATTCAAAACTCAAAGAAGCAGGAAGATAACTAAACATAACAGCACCTGTCAATGCATCATCATGCAGCTCTCACCCAGTACAGGGTCCCTCCCTCTCTCTCTCTCTCTCTCTCTCTCTCACCCACACACACACACACACACACAATGGACAATTTAGAGAAACCTAACCACATTCTTGCACAAACCCATCACAGTGCCACCCACTGCACCACCATGCCGCCTTTAAGCCAAATGCACCACACCAGTAAAGGCAGGCCTAGGCATTGTTAAGTGAATCTGATCACTAAATCACTGCAGTGCTGGGTCACGCATTACGCTGGAACAGGCTGAGGTATTACATTAATCCAAACTGTGCAATCAACCCTGCAGTCCTCTGTTCCAGGCAGTCAAATACAATCCTTTTAATCCAACGGGTAAGAGCAGAGTAACACAAACTGACATTTAAATATCTCAACTGTGCATTATAATATTGCGGTTTATCTGCAATTCAGATTATGATGTCATAGTGGCCCGGTATTCCTGATCATTTTAACCTTGACTACACCTTTTTCTACCATTCTGCATAATTTCTGTTGGTTTCAGTTACGACCTGCTTGTCACTCTGCAAAGATTATTATCGTGTTGGCTAAAGGCTTCTCTTTGCTGCCCTCGCTCCTGGCTTTGGGAGAAAGTCCCTCGGCTGCCTGACATTGGACATCCTGATTTCATCGCGTCCCTGGATCAACAAAGGAGGGGCTTGCGTTTCACTTCTTTAACCAATCATAATCTTCATTGTATGACATCACCACATTGATCCATTTTTTTCCTTATTTACAAACTCAAGGCTTCCAGTTACCGGCCAGTGTGTGGCTCAGCAGGCTAAGCCTCTGTCTCTCTGATGGGAAGCTTTGGCAGAATGATCACATGTCCGTGGGTCTTAACCCCCAATTTATGATCAGTATCATGAAATAATTAGCCTTTAATTAATTAATTTTAATGAATGTGGTGATGTCACACAATAAAGCCTCTGACTGAAGTGAAACACAAGCCCCTCCCTTGTTGACCAAGGGACGCCTTGAACTCAGGAAATCAGGACGTGTGCCTGACATCAACAGCAAGGACATCAACAATAAGATCATAGGGTGCCTCCTGATTTAGCTACAAAATAAATACATCTCTCTGTACTAATGGGAAATATGAGCACCAGTGTATTAGCGCAATATCTGATTGTTTTATGGAGCTTTTAAGTCGCTGCCAGTGAGTCAGGACTCCGGTCCCACCAAAGATGCATTCTCACACTTACAGTACTGCAGTGTAGCTCCCAATCACAGCACCTACTGACGGATTAATCTACACTGAATTTTATCACCATAGGAAAATTGTGAATATATTTCAGAGCACATGCACAATCACACACTGTGAGCAATTTGCTTTAACACCCTTTTCGATGGTGGGAGAGCTTGGTACATGTAGAGAACCTGTAAGCATCATTCGCTCAGCTCAAGCACCAGGATTAAAATAATGTTCTGTGTGGAGATGAGACTCTTTCATGGGTTACCTGTGCAGGGGTCCCCGAGGAGTGATGGTCTCTGGCAGGTAGTCCACCAGCGGCGCCCAGCACCCCCCGTTTGTGGGCATGGGCAGCGGGTGTGGCTGGTTGGTCTCCAGCACGGTCATCAGCCAGCTGGCATAGGGGGGCAGCGGGTCGTCTGAGGAGGACAAGGTCACATGGATACAAAACATCAGCAGCCGCCCAACCCACGCCCATCGACCAAACTGCCAAAGTCATTTAGAGGACAAGTGCCAGGAACAAGTGCAGATGAGTAAGAAAATGGAGCAATCACTCATCGACAGTGAGATAGTCACTGGCTGCCATTGTGAAACACTCAGACTGAAGCTGTCCCCATGTATGCTCTGCCCCCTACAGGTCATCTGGGGACATAGCAATGACTACCACCTGCCTTTTGACCTGTGTTGCTGGGGGAGGTGTGGGTTCTTTCAGTGAAAATCTGCATTGAAATTAGTCCTCCCTCAAAGACTAATACCGTAGGTCTTTTGCCGCAGTACTCTCAGGCTCCGATGGTCTACAATAGGGGCTAGTCAATGGTTACTCACTCTTTTCCTCATCGTACGACCCCCCAGAGCTGTTGCTGTAGCGGGACTCCAAGCGGTTATACACGCGGATCTTATTGCTGAACCTGTGATCACACACACGCAGGAAGACACTGAGTTAAGGGTGTGCAGATGCGACATCATTATACCCATGCAATGGCACCTCGAAGAGTTTATAGATAAAAAGGCATCGGGCAAATTTGACTTACTTGTCCTCATTTTCTCTGGTGACTTTCATTTCATCCGCGTCCACAAAACTCTCCTGGCCAACCACTACCGTGTTATTGCTGGATGTAGAACCTAGATGCATTTTAACGATTAAAACCTGGTCTCCACAAGCCAGCATGACGGGAAAAGGCTGCAACATATGGCCCCTGCATGCTCCGTAAGGCTCACCGGACGCTGCAGCAGAGGACTTGTTGCTGGCCGCGAAGCGGTAGAAGGGCGGGTTGTCACAGTGCAGCACCACGGGGTTGACTGGTTCCGTCTGCTGCAGCTCCAGCACCAACTCCTCCATGGTGAGGATGGTGTTGTTGCGACACAGGTAAACCACCACCTTCTTGATCTGCAGGCCAACGGCAAGCAAAGACTTGTGCTGTGCATGGATCTCGGACCGACCCGCTATGATGTTCTTTCCCCAACCGTGACCCCCAACAACTCCACCGCATTCACATTTATGTGGCAGATGCATTTGTCTAAAGTGGAAATCAACTGAGAGAGCAGGGGGAGCCAGTCCCTGAAGCGACTGGGACTTAAGGTTCTCGCTCAGGGGCCCAATGGTGACATCCCCAGGATTTGACCCGGTGACCTTCTGGTCACAGGCATAGCACCCTGACGCACTGAGCCGCACACCGGCTGACTCACGTAGGGCAGCAGAGGGGTGTCGCTGCTCACGCCACACAGGCTGATCAGGAACTGCAGCACGGTACGCAGGTTGCTTCCCCACATGTCGTTGCTGACCAGTGCATTCCAGGCGTTCTCCATCTCGGGTCCCGGGATATCATCCCCGTACTGGGGGGGGGGGCGAGGGGGGGGGGGCAAGTCATCATAAGATAATTCATGATCTTATAATGAGCAGAAAATAAATTATTTTGAATCAAGTTATACTGTCATCGCCATAGGTTAAACTCCTCAAACATTTTGAGACAGATTAGTTAGAAGGGCTCGCACCTTGGCGGTCATGAACATCAGGTTGTTGAGCACCAGCGAAGTAGCCTGCAGGGAGCCCCAGCCGCTGCCCCTGAGCCAGTGATGCGAGGGATCCTCCTTGCCAGGCCGGCTGCTTGCCCCCCCCTCGGGGGAGCAGGGCCGGGAGGCTTGGGGCAGCAGGCCACTGTCCACCAGCTCAATGTTGTGCAGCCACGGTAGGAGATAGGTGAGCATGATCTGGCGGCCGTTGGGGTGGGTGGTGGGAAACCGCTGGCTGACCTCTGAGTTTGGGAGGGACAGAATCGCAGCAGGTCGCCATATAATGGCGTTAAACTGTCTTTAGATGTCACAAAAGCCCACAAAATAGGCTGCAATGACTTTGGGAGCTGGCTTGTAGGGTTAGAGATCACATCTGTCTCTGTGAGCAGGACAGCTAAAGCCATGCTTGATATATTGGTTATTACTTTCTACGAGCTTTGAGGAAAGTCAGTGCCCAGTCACCATGGTAACAAGCATGCGTGAGGCTATGTGATTAGGGGGCATATGAGCATGTGACTGGTAGGTGACTACTGTGGAGCTCATAGATGAGATGGGACAGTAAAGGTTATCCTGTGCATCAAATCCTTTAGTCTTGAATGTAGTTTCAGTGCTAGTGTGATCTGCCCTTAGAGCTACAGAGGATACATGGTAGAATATGTCATTGTGGAAGCATGGGCACTTACCTGAGAAAAGAGGCAAGGTGAGCTGGGGGTACATTCTGGCCAGCTGGCTGGAGAGCTGGGACAGGGAGATGCTGTAGAGGGGAGCCAGGGGGCCATGGGTACCGTACAGGATGCTGCTGGACTTCTGGTCTTTGAGCCTCTTAGAGTACACTGACAGTTTAGCTTCCAGAATCTATACAATAAAAAAAGCATCTTCCCTTTAGAATCAACTTTTACCAGTGTACCAGCGTATACGTGTCTTCAGGAGCGTGTGTGTGTGTGTGTGTGTGTTTATACACATCTACCTGCATTAGCTGCATGGAAATCTCATAGATCTCCCTGTTGGTGTCAGACGCCTTAAAAAGCACCAGGTTTAGCAGGGTCACCAGGTCACATGGGTAATTTCTGCAAACAACAACAGCACACAAGTCGGACTGCATGCCACACCGGCGAGCGTGTCAGCGTGCAGGCATTTAGTCGCTTACAATAGGTGCGCGTGACTTCATGCTTCAGCAGCTTAATTAAAGGTGCTGGCAGAAAAGCACAACAATGAAGGAGATGTATGACAATGGGAATCCAAGCCTCGTGTCGGTACATTAATCCTCATCTCCATTTTTGGAAGCTTGGTCTGAAATGAATGTTGTTTGCTGGGACATCAGACAAACTGTGTCTAGAACTGCTGCTTTTAACCTTCACAGATAATTCTTATGAAAAAACCTCAGATCTGATGTGTTTTTTAATGCTCAGACTTATTAGATGTTACTGGATGTGTAAGACAAAATTTATCATAAAAAGTATATATTAGATAAAAATGGAGGATTAAACTAGCTAAACTCTTAAATGAAGAGCAAATTTCTGAAACGCAGCCATCCATTTGTTGTTTTTGAGGTGAGATAACCTAAAGTCAGGTTTCCTCATCATATGTTACAATACTGGGAACCAAAATTCAATCCTCATGCAATCCAACGAAGAACCTTAAATTTCACTGAATTTTATACAAAAGTGTATCCTATGTAAAAGTGTATCCTTTGTAATGAGTGAGTTTTAGAGATATGCTCTTTAATTATGATTAATGAAAATCAAAGTATATGTGTTGGGGAGACCCAAAGAGAACCATACCTGCTCCCACAAACAGTGGCAATGGCCTTGAAGCAGCCAGAGGCCAGATGGTAGGACCCAGTGAAGCAGCGGTCCACGGCCCAATTGAAAAGGTTTGCTTGGTCTGGGTTGAGCTCTAACAGTAAGATAACCACTTCACAGCCTAATTGGTGGACCTGCATCACATGACAGAACAACAGAATGACATCAGCAGGTGTCGTGCAAGCTACGGAGCTCATGGACAGTCCCTTCGTGTAGAGTTTACAGCACGCATAGCCTTCTCACTTCTCATAATTAAACAGCGCTTTTTACCTGGCAATCAGGATAATTTTCCTGAGCGACACAAGAGAACTTATAGTGAATCAGCTCTCATGTAAACAACCTGCTCTTGAGGGACATTAATCTAAACCAGAGAATTTCCAGGCTACATTTAGACAAGTATCACAATGGCATGGCGGCAGAAATTCCCAGAGTCTGCAGTCTAACACATCGACACCTCATGCAAGTCATCTTGACGCAAGTCCCTATCCCACTGTTGATAAAATCCCAGCTGCAGCAAGACATTACACACAACACTTATTGGGCACTACAGCTGGTTGTCAAATTCTTACACACTGAAATGTAAACATTTGCAAGACTGCAGCAGTGTCCAGAAGGATGGCTAAGGGTTAGACAGAAAGACACCGTTATGACAGGCGATGAGGCAGATTCTGAATGAGGTCATTTACAGAGTATTGGCGTCCCAAACACAAAGATTCTCACTTTTGGGATGAGGTTTTGTTTCTTGTTCAGCAGCTCTGCCCACTTACCCTCAGGTCCTGGCAGGCCAAGATATTATCCAGCCACTTGTACAGGTAGCCATCTGGAGAGAGACCGACATTGTCGAACACAGGTCCGCAGCACAGGACAGCTGACATTGCCTGAGAACAAGATCGAAAGTCAGACAAAAGAAAAACAGGCCTGGTTGGCTTGCTGACTTTTTCCTGGGGCTGTCAAATGCTGCTTCCTGGGCTTATCATTGATGATCAGATCATGACCAGGACTTGGCATTCGGATGTGTGTTGAAAGGGAAGACATGACACTATCCTCCCCTCCCCCGTGAACAAACATGCAGTGTTGGATAGATCCCCCTGGGCCATTTTTTGCCGTGCCTTATGATTTTTGTCGCATTACAGCTGACTGAAATTACATGCTTTCCACAAAAGGAATGACACCCACACATAAGCCATTTGCAGAGCTGCCCTATTGTTGGGATCTGCGAAGGCGTCTCAAGCTACCGGCCGGCGATATGCCGATAGGGTTTCAAAGCCAGCACGGCCAACAAGGTGAGTGACGTGATCGCTGGAATTTTCCACCCACTCTCACCTTTTGCAGCTGACAGCTCATTTGCGGCCAGTGACAAACAACGCTAAGGTCATGTCAAAGGTGTTCCCTGCCTTCCAACCGTGCTCAGCAAACAATGTGCTTAGTCAGCAGAATATCCTATTTCTCGTTCTTCACATCCATTATGTTGTACCATTACATTATACTGCACCAGTAGTCAATCGCAGAACTAGGAAGAACTTTATGGAACTCTATGGATCACACTCAACTATTCGGTGTGAGCGAGTAAATGCTCAGAGAAAGTGAATGTAGGGGTTGGGAATACCTTGAGGGCGCTGTACTGGTATCGAGTTATCTGGTGGTTCCGGTCGCTGTAACGATCCAACGGGGTGAACATGACGCTGAAGGGCCCCGCCCATTGGCTGAAGAGGATGAAGAGGTGATGCCTCAGACTCTGCTGGGGGAACAGGAAGCGCCGGTGGTGGACTAACATGGGGGGCGTGGGGGGGGGGGGAAGAAGTGGATGGAGGGGCAGTGAAGCAGAACAGCAGGTCAGAAAGTTGACCCCTGGCAACCAAACTGTGTTTTCTAACAGAGATACTTCTTAGCCTGGCCTTTACTTAATAGCTTGTTAAGTCATTGTTCATTTATTCAGAAAGGGAAGTCCAGAAATAGCCCTTGCGTAGCTCACGGTGAGCAATTATCTACTCTTACTTTTCTTTTTTTTTTTTGCACTAAGGCTTCTCTGTCTCCTGGCTCGAAGTCTCCTGGGAAACTGCCTAATAGAGATCAAGAGCCCAGGGAATCGCTCCTGGCTTTGGCTGCAGTTAAACTTGGATCTTTGTAAGTATGAGTTACAGATCGCTAAAAGTAGGAAAATTCTGCATCACTGCAATGCTTGGAGGGCATATTTCTCTTCTTTTCTTGCTCTGGGGAGGTTAAGTAGGATTGTCTGGTAACATGAGCAGAGGAGCTTATTTCTTGGCCCATGATCCAGGAACCTTTCTAGTACGACACTGCAGCTTAATGGAGCCGAAACCCCTCAGCACTGTTAGCTTAAAGCTGCCAAACTAATGGATGTCTATAACAGCCAGGGCCATGATGCAGAAATGTTGCTCAGGAATGGTGCCCCCCCCCAGCCTCAGTTACCGGGGACACACTGGATGAGGTTCGCCACCATGGCACTGAAGTGAGCCCGGATGTCCTTGAGGACGTCCATGTCTTTGTCATTCTCGGCCTCCAGCAGCATGCGGGTGAGATCGACATACTCCAGAAAGAGGGCCCCCAGGGCCAGGCTGTCTCGCTCCAGGGCCCCGTTGGTGCTGGGAAAGGGAAAGAATGAGAAAGGTGTGTGAATGAGTGTCCCGCTGCTCAGAGGATGGGCGCCGGGCCAGGGCAGAGGCCAGCTGGATGGCAGAGCGTGTGAGTATGCATGGGATGCAGAAGGATGCTTTCGCTGAGGGGTCCAAGTCAGCGCCCACCTGTCACTTATGACACCAGCGTCGGCCAGCAGCTCGAAAATCCTCAGAAGCTGCAGCCGCAGCAGATCTCGCCTCTCGCGGCGTTTCTTGTTCTGGAATCAGAGAAACAGCTGCCACACTTTAGGGCTGCCCCAAGTCTGCGAAGACCGTCATAAGAGCATGATGCAAATATGCTCCCCTCGGGGACGAACCGAGATCAGGGATCTTCTCTCGCAAGAACAAGTTAAACTTCCACTGAACCGAAGAGGCGCCATGATTTTTGTTATTTTGTCACAAATTATCTTTTATCTACTGGACTCTATGTGTGTCATGCTGCCAGTGTTGCTGCAATATCTGAATTACAAAATGCCCAGACTGAAGGTTTCCTGCAAACTGCGATTGGTCAGAGAGCGTGAATCAGAACAGGAGTGCCCTGCCGTCAAAACACAGTCAGTTACACTGACTAATCCTTCTCATCTCCACATTCCCCGCCCTTCTGGGAAAGTCACAAATCAAGGCGCTTGCCTCTGTGAGCAGGCATAACATGGAGCTGACATGACAAGCACACAGTCTCCCTTCAGCCATGTCCTACACTGTAACACGATATCGACTACATGCAGGCTTACGGTCCTGCCCTGATGCTAAATATGGCCCCACAGATGAATGCCGCCCCAGTTAATCATGAATCTCAAAATGAGGAAACACGACAATGATTGGAGGAGGAAAAGGCTGATTTACCTCCGGTCTTCGTTCCAAAGCTTCCTTCATTAAGGGATGGAGTTCCTCTATAAGCTCCCTAGAGACAGATAGAAAGAGAGACAGAGTGACAGAGACAGAAAGATAGAGAGAGAGAGACAGAGAATGTGAGAGAGAGAAAGAGAGAGACAGAAGGAGGGAGATAGAGACAGAGGTGATTGAGAGAATTGTGAAACAAAACAGGATATATGCAGAAGAACTATAAAAACAATGTTTTAGACAGAAATATGTAAACAATTTTATGAAATGCATTGGTTGACTGAACAACTGAAATGAATTTTTAGAATTTCATTATTAATAGAGAGGTCATTAAAAAGAAACAAGGCCACGTGAAAAGTACTGAAATGCTCCGTACAAAAATAATCACGGATCAAGCACTTATGTCTTTAGGTCTTAATCCTAGCAAATGGAATGGAAAATGAGTGGCAGATCTAATTAAGCACTCCAGCAGAACATCAGTGACCTTCACTCACATGTCAGCGCTGGTCCTGGTGTGACGTTGGATTAATGTGATGTTTGTTCAGTACGTATCTGAATGCGGTTACCTCAGATGTGACTGGAATGTGGGATGTTTTTTCCCCCCATAATGTTCTTTTTCCCTGTGTGAAACCCTGCACTGGCATCGTGTCATGCGACATATGGCCCCTCCCATCTCTGTCGCTTACAGTACCTGAACACCAGAGTATTGGTGCGTCCCAAGCCCAGCACCAGTGACTCGGTGACCTCGATGCTCTCTGCCCTCATCAGCAGGACCAGCTGCTTCAGCAAGCAGGCCACAGAGGGCATGCCGATCACCTGTTCGACAGAGCAACACACACAAACGCACAGCGGTCCCTTTACTCGGTCCAGTCTGTATAAGCACGCTGACCAAGACTAACAAGCTCTTGTCAGGAAACTGAGTTGCAGCCAGAGCATTCCTGCGAAACCGCCAACAACTAGGCCGTACGTGTCAGAGGAAAGTAAGCTCATAGCATGAAACAAGAAGCTGATTTTATCATGTGACCTAGAATAATGCCAGACGTGTGAGAGCCATGAGAAGGGTGAAAGGCACTGGGTTGGGGACAGACCTTGGTGTCACAGCCGACATTGCCGTCGGGTGTGATGGCCGTGATCTCAGGCATGGAAGCCCGCAGGTGTCCTGGACTCATGATGCTGGGCTTGGCCACGCCCAGGCAGAGGATAAGATAGTTCCTCCACAAGGTCACCAGGTTGTCCCCTCCACTTGCTGAGCTTGTTTTCTTGGCATAAAGAGGGTTTCTGCAAAATTCGAGAAGCAGTAAGAAAGCAAAACAATAGCGAAGGCCCACCTGTACAGATTGAGTATAAGAATTAGGAGGAAATGAAGATACTGTGGAGAAAATGGTGAATATTCTAAAGGAAGCCAAAGACGGAACATCTGCTTCAGTTACTGGTGCTCATTGAAAAACACGGAGGTGTGAGGGACTCACGTGGGGTCCACCTGGGGCATGAGCAGCTGCAGGCGTGTGAAGGCGTAGGGCCAGGCGTAGCTGAGCGCCGTGGGGCAGTGCTTGGGCAGGCCGTCCTGGCGCAGGAAGCTGTACAGGCACAGCACCCAGGGGTCCTTCACCGACTGGGCGAAGATCCACACGTGCGAGGGGCTGCGCACGTCGTACGGGCTGTTCACCAGCACGGCGTTCCACTCCACCAGCCCCAGGAGGTCCACTTGGTGGCCCAGCATCAAGTTGGCCTTCAGAACATTCACAATCAGGAGTCACTCTTTGAGTCATAGTGACTCAGAGTTTCACATGTAAGGAACAGAACAAAATAGCAGCATGTAGAGAGTTTTTCCATGACCATTTATCCCAGTACAGTGCCATTGTGAGCCACAAGTCTGTCCCAGGAAGCACTGGGCTTGAGGCAGGGGACACCTCAGATAGGATGTCTTATAACATCATTTAGGGCTTCCCCTGAGCGGGATCAAATGTACATCAAAACACATGCAAAACATCCAGAATTTCACCTTGTCACTCAAATAATAAACTATATACGTCTCTTTAAAAAAAGGCTATAAAGTAGCAATCCTGTAATTAGTGACTCACACCGCATCACTCCTGTGTTGCTCTGCCACACCAGCAAAGCGGTTTTATGTAACCATGACGCCTCAGACCACTGGGTGCAGCATTATGATGGGTGGAAACCCCCTCCCCCCACCACTCGATCGATGCAAGATAGCAAGCTTAATTAATGGCATGAACAGGGGCCTCGTTAGTAACCAGAAACAATTAATGACCTGACAGCCTGCCAGCCTCTGAGTTTCAGTGTGCAAATTACAACATTATGTAGCAAAATCGCTGCGAGGAGCAATATCTTGACATTTATGGGCACTCATGATACAGAGATGAGCTATAAATTCAGCAGACCATCAATGTCTAACTCTTATTCTGTTCTCCTCCCTTGTGTTCCAATGACCGAAAGTAATGTCCCAGAGCACTGCTCACCGAGTCGGACACGGTCACGTGGACGAAGCTCTCCAAAGCCGCTGAGCTCAGCTGATCCAAGACCTCAATCATGGGCTTGTCATCGTCCTTGATTACAAAAATAAGACCAGAGACACAGGTTATGGGATCTAGAATGCTCTGGCCCCTTCACCCGGACTCACGGGCCCTAACTCACTTCCGCCTGTCCGATGGTCGCGAAGAGGCAGCGGATCTCCTTGAGGATGGTGACGGCCAGCTTCCGGGTGCCCGTCTGACAGGAGCAGAGCAGCACAAGGGCCAGGCCTTCCACAGCATGCAGGACCAGACCATGGGGGCCCTGACTGGAGGGGCCCGACTGCAGCAGCTGTAAGATACAGTGGCATCCTGGGATGAGACACACAGATCCTGCTACTGATAGCACCAACATCACAGACAGCAGTGAAACATTAAATGCATCACTTTTTATGCACAGAATGGTGAAGAAGTACATACAAGATAATAAGAAGATCCTCGGCCACCAGAGTCCATTTCACATACTTTCTTGGAAAATGTATTCTTATACAGTCACCAAGAATGTCAACCATGTAATAATAATTGAGCCATATGGTACCTCATCCTTCAGGTAAATCTTGGCAACCCACAGGTACAGAATAAGTGCTTGGAACCTAGAGAAAAATAGCATTTCCCCCAACCTCAGAAGAACGGGCCCTGGCCGCCTCGTGGGCCTTGCTGGGTGTCTGCAGTGCCATCCTCCACTGCGTCAACAGCTGCAGAAGCAGCTTGAGGGATGAGTCCAGTAGGCCTTGGTGGGTATCCTGCACTTCCCGGAGCACAAAGCTGGTGAAGCCGAACAGAACATCCTCCCGCCAGTCCGGGAAGTCCAGCAGCAGGCTTTGCAGGGAGTTCTGGGCAATTAGCCGCAGCTCGTCGTCCATATGGACTGTCAGCCTGGGACACGCACAGAAAAACACACATCAGGTTTTAATCTGTTTTTACGACAAGCTAGTGCTGATTTATTTGTACAATCCCGCACAAATCGGATTTCTGAGCCAACTGCAGCATGACACCACACATGCTCACCGAGCCAGCAGGTCAATGAGCTCCAGCTTGGACATGCCGTCGGGTAGGATACGAGGGATCGCAGCGACACACGTCCTGAAGAGATCGATCTTTGGCTTCCGTTCCCCTCTGACAGAGAAGAGAAGAAGCCACAAGGTCACTTCTGGGCAATTTTTAGAGGTCCCAAGCAACCTTCATTACACCAAGAATTTTACAATGGCCTTCACTACAGAGACCATTACCAGGAAACCAATGCCATTGGATGGTGGGAATGAAAGGACATGACCAGAATTTAAACTCAAAAACCCAGGCTGACAACCCCATTTGCCTACAATACTACCCAGTGCAACTATCTGACCATGGACCGAGAGGATGCACTGGTCATGAACATGGACAGAAACCACTGAACGAGGGTGAGACCTACGTGATCATGTCCTCCGGCTCCTTGTTCAACATCTGCACGTTGGTCAGCATCATGCACCTGCCCACCTCCTTGTCGAGGTGCCGCAGGATGCTGTCGATGGCCTTGCGCACCTGCGAATAGTACATGGCCATGCCTGTGGAGTGCCAAACAGAGGCAAGCACCATGAAGGGGAGCGACAAGCGGATAGAGGTGCATCTGTCAACGAAGGAATGGAGGTAAAATTCTGCAGTGTTCGGACAGCGCAGGAGATGACAGTCATTTACCGATGAGTTTGGCTTCTTCCTCAGTCAGGGTCTTACTCAGATAGGTCTTCTTCACCCTGAGTGTATTTCCTGAGGGCAGTGTGGCCCCGGTGTTCGGCATGGGGGGCTCTCCATCCTTCTGCTGCAAGTTGTCGGCAATAACCAGGAATGCTCTGAGGCCAATGTTCATCCTCTGATGGGACAACAAAAGGATGTTAGTCAGACTACTGCTGCTACCAAGATCCCTGTCTGTCACTGCAAGTTTGCTTTTCTACTGTAACACATTCAGACTATCTCACTTTGGTTTATTTTACCATGGAACATACAGCAGCACTTTACCTAAAGCTGTGATCTATAATGCATTACAGCTACCTTCATAATGCATTATAACGGTCGATATAAGAATTAATAAAGCATTGCAGCATCTTTTATTGACAGGTGTAAGGCATTAAAGTGTTGATTATAATACTTCATAAGCTCCAATGAAGCTCTCATGTATAATGCACTATAGATAAATTCATAATGCATTGTACACATCGCTATAATGTATTATGCATTTTTCTAAATATTTATAGCTATGCTTATAATGCTTTATGAATGCATTATAATGTGTTATGAATGAATGTGTTCAAATATTCTTATAGACATGGCATTCATAGAAAGTGTTACTAATAATTTTTGCTATATGCTTAACACTAGACTTTAAGCAAATTTCCAAGGAGAACAAATCCTCTTGTCATTCAGTCAAACCTCGATAATTATATTCCAAAAATGAAGTGATATTTATTTACCTCTGGGTTAAGGTTGAAAGCTTTCATTGGTTTGCCAACACAAAGTAGGTCAAAGATGATCTCTTTCATGGCATAGTCAAGTCTTTCCTGTTTTGAGAGGGGAAAAAAACTGTTACCTGCATATCAAATGACAAACTGAGGTAGTTGATAGCTGTGTTTGTGTTACTGAGAACAATTGCTGAGTAGCTATTTTGGAATAGTGGTTAGGCATTGTATATATGTTTGTCCTTTAAGTATAGGAGTTGTTTGTAAATACTGTACTATTAGTGTGCGTGTGAGAGAGACAAAGAGATTTCTGGAAGAATAAACCATGTGTCAGGTATATGGCTGCTGGATGGATGTTTTAGAAGCACCTGTGCAATAAACTGGATGATCTTGACGAAGATGTTGAGCGGCATGTCCCTAGGAACCACGCTACGGGACCCCTTGGGGAACAGGTTTGAGATGATGGTGTTGAGTCGGCTGTGGAACAGAGGGGACACAGGTGATGATACAAGCCATAACATGAACCGGGTACGAGAGAAGCTCATCGTTCCCGACGAAAATGAGGGGAATGTCAGGAAAGAGAAGCACCTTTTTAAAAAGATCGACTTGCATATACGGTAGGAGGTGATGTCACTACATATCGGTGAGAGTGACTTAAGACAAAGCAAACATACTCACTCACAATGATATCAAGGCTCTTTTCCAGCTATGTTACACTGGCAACCTGGCCCACTGCCAGCTCCCAGTGGCTCAGAAGTCTTCTTCCAGGCCTTTCTGTCTCATCTAGATCCTCCCCTCTCTGCCCCCCGCAATGCAGCTATCAGGGGCAACTATGTGTTGTTTCTATCCTGATTTCAGGAGGCCTCACCTCCATATAAGTCAATGAACCTCAGACGTGAGATCAAGTGAAACTGGATATTAAATTCTGGAGATGAAGCTGGGAATTTGAACTTTTGCTTGTTTCTTTATTTATTTGTATACTCTCCATTTGTATTAAGGAGAAGTACATTCATGGACTAGTAGTTTTGAAACAGAAACATCTTTTGACCTGACTAACTTTGAAAGCTTGCTCTTGGCTAGGCCCCACAGTGGTCTCTGGGTGTGTGTGTTGAGGGGGGAGTGGTTGGGGTGTGTCATAGTTTTGTAAGCCTCCTAGTAGCTGTAGAATGAGCAACACGATCACCTGCAGTGACTCGAGAGATATGGCGATTACCTCTGGGTCGCTGTGTTGCTCTCACATTTGATTCGGATCATGTAAACCCAGAGGAGGCGGTACAGCGATTCCAGAGCCACCCGGGCCATTTTGGGGTCCTTATTCTGCAACGCAAACCTCTCGTCATTAACCATAATGGCAATGGCAATCTACCGTAATAACAACAAGTGAGGAACACGATATCGTCTTTTCCTTGAAAGAAAAATTATTCTGTAACCTGAGGTTAGAAAACACATTGACAACTATGATCACTTATACCATTTGGCCTGATAATTACAAAGAATCAGAGAGCATGTTTCCCAGAGTTTATCTGATAAAGAGATATGCAACAAAGGCTATACAGGTTATGTTATACTGTTACCGTATCACTACTAATACTAAAAATCATTTTAAGGTCTATAAGATTTCTCCCAGGAAGTATTCCACCCCCTACACAGCTCCACAAAGCCTGGCACCTATGGTCCTACCCTTCAGCTGACTCATTCCCTGTGCTATTGGTTTACATGGTTTTTCCCTCCTTTTAAACCGTCTGCTAGAAACTCAGCGGATTGTGATGTCATTCAGCAGATTGCCATGGTAGCTTCTCTCCTCACGCTAACTGATGAGGCAGGCAGGAGGACAGGGGGGGGGGGGGCTCTTTGATTCAGGGATTCACTTGACAGACGTGCTTGTGTGTCGTCCAGGGGACAGAGCGAAGCCAAGAGCATAAGTTTATCAAGGCGCAGCAGTTTGAAATTGATAGTGGGGACTGAACAAGGGGAAAATACTCTCCTGTACCTGCATCAGATAATCATCTCTGCCCCCTGCCCTTTTGTTGCAAAACAAAGGCTCCTGACCATGATATCAGTCATCTCTCCCACACCCCGTTGTTCAATAATAACCAGAGTTATTACTGCCATTAATTATTCAATAGTGGCCACTTAAGTTTGCGGGCAAATCATCTGCAGCTGCCACACGCGCCAAAACCCTCCCGTGTCCCTGCAGGGGCAGCACAGGGGTCACGTGGCGTCGCTTACCTTCAGGTTGGAGAGGCAGTTGTTGAGGAAGACGTGCCACCGACTGAGGAAGAGCTGCTTCTGGCTGACACATAGCAGGCAGGTCACCAGAGGGTACAGGGCCTGTGTGGGGGGGGGGGTTTGCAGGGTCAAAAGGGCTTAGAAACACTTAATGGTGACACCTGCAGCTTAAAATGATGGGTTTTACAAAATACCCATTTTATTTCATTATAATATTATTGTAATATTATTGTATTAGATGTGTGTATTTGTATTAGATGTATTTCAAGCATAGGTCTCCCGGCAGGTCGGTAACGTATACCGGTCATGTCATGAGGAAGTACTTGAATTTTATCACTAATTATTTCTACACTTCATCACTACACTGATACTGATGTTATAGAAGATGATCACAATCTCTTCTGCTTTATCTATTTGTCATGCATAATGCTTTCACTCTGTCACATGGCCAACTGTGTGGAGATGTTCTCCGTTCCAAAGCCACCTGGAAACCTTCGGAACTGTCACACATGGTCAGCCTTGGGGACCTCGGGTCAGCCTTGATCGGCGCCCGAGGAAAGCGACTCACCAGTGAGTGCTTCTTCCTGGTTGACAGGTCCAGAGTGATGTCATAGAGGGTCTCCACAAAGTTCCTCAGACAGGGTACATTCACCTCGTTTTTCACAGCCTGGAAGCAAACCGTCTTTTTCAGAAACGGTAAAGCTGCTGGGTCTGATGTTTCAGTGAATCTTACTCTGTTTGGTTCAGACAGGCAGTGCGCTGATAATGACTCACCGCTGCCACGGGAACTAAAATTTCCACGAAGAGGCCAGCTAAGGAGTGCTTGATGTCTTTGTCCTTTACTTCCAGGAAGTACTGAGCACACTCCTGCAGAGGAACAGCACACAGAAGCAGAGCACAGTTTGTATTACAGTCAGACATCCTATCAGTCCCCATCTAGAGGCTGAATGATGCCGACGAGGGGAAGAGGACAGAGAGTGCAGAGCTACGGGACGGCCATGAACAGCTTGCACGGCTGCTGACAAGCCTCGCGTATCTTCCCTGCCCTCCATTAGATTTCATTTGTAAGCTATGGTGAGGGGTCTGGCCAATACAGAAAGTATATCTAATGCTTTTGAATACCACAAACCCCTCTTAGGCCTAATATTCCTAAAGACACATTACCTATTAAATTACTTTAAAAAAAAAAAAAACACTATTACATTTGTACCTAAGGTACATTTCTTTTCACGTGTCGCCATACAAATAATCAAGTTCATGTTTTTATCTAAAATCGTGGGGTAGAAAACATTCAAATCTCTCCTTTATCTAATACGGCGAAGATGAGGCTTGACAGTAATAGAGCTGACTCGATTAGGTCCCACGCAAAAGCAGATGCCTGCCGTTACTGTGAGACTAGATGTTCAGGGCAGAGAGCTTCACCTGCATGAACTGGAAGGAGGCCTCGAAGTCCTCCACGGGGTACATCTTGATGCGGAAGAACTTGACGCCCATGATGAGGCTGACGGTGCTCTGAACCACGGCAGGGCTCTGCTCCTTCTGCCGGAGCTCTTTCAGCTCTGCCATGAACTTCTTCTTCACGGCGGGGAACCTGCAGCGGCGGATATGATTAGCGCAGTCGGCCAGTGCATGCACACAGCGGGGAGAGAGGAATTAACACTCTTTAAGTGGGGGAGGCCAATACTGGAGTGGATTGTAAACCTGAATATTTGAACGATGGTGAGAATGCTGGGGTGGATGGGACCATACAGTTGAGCCAGCCACGGTCATCAAGCCACACCAGAAAACAAACAACCCATTTAGCACACAGGGATGTTTTATAGTTGGCCACCGGCATGACCAGGCCTGTGGCCACACGTATCCAAACACACATGTATACAAATGCAAACATAATAACGTAAAAATATCGAACTTCATAAATGCATTTGATTGGTACATAATTCAAAGACTAATTCTGGAACTACAGTTAGAAAAATAACCATGTTCCCCTATTACAGGTTCCAGCTCACTTTATGAAGAATAAAACAGATACTGGTTTGGAATGTAGGCATGCTTTGCTGCTCTCTATTTTAAGGATTTGTTCGCTGCTGGAGTGATGTGGAGTACAGGCCCTCCCTGATAAACAGACACCAATTTCCAGACCTAGTATGGGAAGCTCTACCCCCCAGACAAGTGTCTTTTGGTTTACACTCTGTTGTGTCTCAGTTCCAGCCCCTACACACAGGTCTGTACTGACACTCTTTGTCTGTCATTTTATGCAAAGTCACTTTGAACAAAAGAGCCAGTCAAACAAATAGATACAGTTTTCTCCAATAGACGCTGTGGTGCCTTTCTGAAGGACTGTACCAGTATATTATCCCGAATAGGAGAGATGTGACCTTTCATGTTTCCTGACAGCTGATGTCTCTGAAATCGGACAGGGCTTTGCTGAAAGCACCTTTCTCCTCCCTGTCCTCTCATCACAGACACTCGGCCTTTGGGGACCCATGCTTTGAACTACTGCGGATTTCCGTCTCACTCAACGGAGTGAATAAAACAGGCGAAAACCAGGGACAGCCCAGTAACGAGGCAATAAGCCCCAAGATGTCACTGAGCCTTTGTGGCTTAGGGCTCGCAGGACTTGGTAACTCGACAAAATATAACAAATTTTCAACATTTTCAACATGTGATGTTATTACATAATGCGTCGTTACACACTGTGGAACAGCACCACATTATGTAATAACCCGACAAAATGTTTAATTTATAGACTAAAATACAATTTTATATTGCAGCATTACCCTATTCTTATTATTATTATCATAATCATTATCTTTGTTATTATTAAGATCATTCAGTTTATTACATTCTTTTGAGTCGTTGCATAATGTGGCATTATTATATAATGCATTGTTACAGGGCTTGCCGTATAGGATAAACATGTACGGAAAAACAAACTCATTCCCTTGCGTCATCAGCGGACAGGAATCTGTGTAAGCTTCTATTTTATTACAGGACAGGAGAGTGTCATACTGAGATGCCAGTCTGTGATTCAAAACTGCAGTATCTACAGTCACATGTCCGCTGTGTCAAATTGCACTTCACAGGTCACACATGAAAGCAATAATTAATTTTACATTAAATCAGAGATTTACAACAACATAACGCAACTGCTTGGTAGGTGACGAAGCAGTTTGATGTACACCCCTCCTGCTTAGACTCACCTAGACTGGGCTAAGACTCCTATGACTTCAGCGTAGAGGTCAGCCACAATGTGCATGTTGACCACACTGGGGCCATGGTATCTGTGAAAGAAAAGCAAGTTAGTTTCTCTTCTAAAAGTCAGGCTGAAAAGTTGCCAGAAAGAGTGAAATCCTCACCCTTCTTTGTATTTAAAGTGCTTGAACGCCAGGTTAATAACCTCCAGAATCAAACTGTCCAGAACTGGATGAAGAGGGATCTGTTTATGAAGACAGAGCAGGAGACAGATTTTTAATAAAAAAATCAAAACATCATGACAGGATGTTTACATTTCTGAAAAAATGACTGACAGGACAGAAAGCCAATTCCTGTCCAGGTTGACGGCTCAGAAGGTTACCTGCTTTAAAACTTCAATAAGAACCAGGGAAAAGATGAAGTCAATGGCCAGATCCCTCCTTTCAAGTAGGAAATCCTTCTGCTGCTCATCACTACAAGAGAACGGCAGAGTCAGAGGCGCTAACCCTGTCACAGCGGCACTATAGCCATGAGATATCTGCATCCCCACTGCTATTGTGGACAATTTGGTGTTTTTTATGAACTTTTTATTTCTACACACAGAAATATGTCATAAGAAAGACCTGCATTTATCCGGTACATACATCATGAAGCTAGATTTGACACATCTTGATCTTGAAATCGCAATATTACTGGGTTAATAAATTAGGTTAAAAACAGCTTTACTGAGGTTGTGTGCCTGAGCGAGTTACTCTTCATCCTCCCTGAAACCCAAGTTTATTGTGCACACAGGATCTAAACACAAGCAGCCTTGATGTTATTAATCAATGACACTGCTCACACGATCGAGATACGGCTCAAGGCTCAAGGCTGCACCTCATTGGGCTGGGGAGGTTAGACTTTTTCTAACATCACTTCCACCAGCGCAATTAATGGATTACAGTACTCTATGCCCCCCCCCCCCAACCTGTTCTGCTGCATGGACACGCAACAGCATTAATGTTACTGCACCCTTATTGTACGAGGAGATGTACAGTAGTCACTAGGAGAGGCCAGGACACTTGCTTGCCAAGGTCATTAACTATGGTGACCTCTTTCTGAATGACAGGATGAGGTGGATGGATATGACCCATGTCACAAAGATGGAGGATCATCAGCCCTTTCATTTTTCTACTTGGGGAGTACTATTAATGGAGGGGCCATCGTAAACCGCTGGGCAGTCAGCAAAGAAGAATGAGGGCAGTATATCAGGAGGAGCCGTGAACTCTTACAGACCGCCTTGTCTGACTTAGTACTGTGCTGCACTACTGCCTCTAAACAGGGGAGCAAACAGGGAAGTGGGCAAGACCTCCAAATTAGTCTAAATAAGGCGTGTTTGGTTGGATATAACTGTGTCATTGTTTAAAAACATGTAGTGTCCCCAGCCTTGTGACCGATGCCCTCTGGGGAGTTCCAGGCTGATTCAGGCAACCCAAAATGGGATAAGCAGTCATATAAATATTATAATAATAATAATAATAATAATAATTCTGAAAAGCAGAGCAGGTCTCACTTTTTGGACTTGGTGTTGGCGCGGGGCCTGTACTCGTGCGACTCGTCCTCCATCCCGTTCTGCCGCTTGTACCAGTCGAACAGAGTGCGCAGCATGGAAGGCAGGCAGTACTCCGCCAGCGAGCTCATGGTGCTGATCAGCTGCAGGGCACAGGGCCGCCGCCGCCGTTAATCAGCACATACACGGCCTAACAAACAAGCTAACAGATAACGTCAAAGCAAAAGATATTTTATTTTGGTGCGAGATCACCACATGACCCCGTACAGGATTTGTAGCTGGATGGATGGATGGATGATTTATTATTAAGGTGATTAAGACTTTTATCCAAGAAAACATTTATTCATATTATGGTTAATATGTACAACAGCTAGAAGTCTTTGTCCTTAACCACTATTTTCCTCTAACTATTTGTAAATAATATTTGTAAATAAAAAATAAAAGCAAATGCCTTAATTTACCCATGATGATCTGAGATGATTCTACTGAGGACATAGATACTAACACTGCAGCCCCCTGGCACAAACTGAGGTCCAAGGAAGCAGAGTTGATGCCCCCTATTGGGTCAGGCACCCGTGACCATAACCCAGGGACAGCCAAGTACGCAGCTCAGCCGGGATGGACCTGGCTCTGTCCTCCTGAGGGGGGGCTTTATCACGAGGTTCCCTGGAGGTACCCCTCCCCTTTAAGGGAGGGCGAGGACAGGAAGGAAAGGTGGAGCACAGTGACTCCAGCTCGCCACACACAGGAAGGGGGGGCGGGCCGTCTGGTCTGGGCGACCGCAAGGGAGCAGGGGCTGGGGGTGGCTGGGTGGGGGCACTGCCACAGACACAGCGGCCCCTTCATTCAGCGCCGGGCTCGTGATGAATCCACGCTCTGTGCAGCCCATGAAAGGCCGCTAAGCCGGCTGACAAATGCCGCAGTGTGGCTCTCAAAGGGCAGGTTCATGGGCCCCCCGGCCTGTCCCACACCTACTGAGCACCCCCCCCCCAAGTAAACAGCCACTGTGGCCCCAGGGGCCTTGCTGCATCTGTATGCTCCTCATTAAGCCAGGCGTGGCACACATCAGCAAAGGGGGAGCAGCATGGGCACACAGACCGGCCCTTTGCCCGTGCAGCTAACACCTACCAAATGAAGGACACACAGACCGGCCCTTTGCCCGTGCAGCTAACACCTACCAAATGAAGGACACATAGACCGGCCCTTTGCCTGTGCAGCTAACACCTACCAAATGAAGGACACACAGACCGGCCCTTTGCCCGTGCAGCTAACACCTACCAAATGAAGGACACACAGACCGGCCCTTTGCCCGTGCAGCTAACACCTACCAAATGAAGGACACACAGACCGGCCCTTTGCCCGTGCAGCTAACACCTACCAAATGAAGGACACATAGACCGGCCTTTTCCCTGTGTGGCCAACACCCTCCAAATTAAGGGCTCGCAAACCGCTCCTTTCTGCATGCAGCCGTCATCCTCCTAGGCCACCAGTCGAGAGAGAATCAGCGCACTTTAAGCCACATTCGCTGCACGCATCCCGACTACCTATTAATGACTGACCTGATTTGGGCTAAAAAAGGGATGAAAATTAAGCACAATTATAAATTTAAATGTAGGGCAAATTTGTGCAGGACAGTTACACTAACTGAACCGGCAGGGCTGCAAGGCGGGATTCAGGCAGACGGCGCATTTTACAGCATCGGCTCTGCCGCATGGGGGGTTTCGCCCTAACCCTAACCCTAACCCTAACCATCTGGGTGTGAGATGGGGGTATCGGTGGCACACAGAGGAGAGAGAGGAGTTAAAGGAATGTTCTTTTTGGGCCATCAAACCATCACAAGTTTGGTAATGCTTTACTTAAAGCACTCATTTATAATGCATTATAGATACCTTCATAATGCATTACAAGGCGTTCATAAAGTATTATAAATATGGCCATAACTATCTAAAAAAAAGCACAACATATTATAGCCATTTTATTATGCATTATGAATGCTCTATGAAGGTCTCATTTATATTGCACTATAAATACCTTCGTAATGCATTATAATGGCTTATACTGACCACTATAATGCATTTGGAAGGTATCTATAGTGTGTTATGATGACTGCTTTAAGCAAAGTGGTACCAAAAGTTTGAATTTGTAAGAGACAAATCCAGCTGTGTTTTTGATTATTTGCCTGTCACCCTGTCTGTAATCTCTCTCTGAAACTTGCAGACTTTTTCCCGGTCGGACCCAACTCCCCTCGCCGGCACAGACCTGATCAAACTGTGGATCCTCGCCCCTCTGCAGCGACTTCGTCAGCGGCTTTTCCTGCAGAGATAAATCTCCGTCAGCAGGGCAAGAGCAGGAGCGTCAAAGAAGCTTCCGGAAGTTCTCAGCTCACTTCTGACTGAAAAGAGGGAGCCCCATCAGTCAGTCTGGACCCTGGCCGCTGATGTCAGACAGAAGCGATGCTCTATTATTGGCTGCTGTGTTTAATCAGTGAGGACACATCATGATGAAGTCCCATTAGAACTCAGTCCATCACAGCTCTGTCATTAGGGACGTCAGCACCTTAGTCATATTTTTTCTTGAGTGTTTCTTTGTCTGAGAGCCCAGGTCAGCTGATGCTTTCTTCCGATTTTCCCGGGCTCTGGCAAAGGATGTATTGCAGAGGATGATGGGAACAGCAGGGGACCCAGCAAATCGTGCATGAAGACATGAATAAACAATAATTACACAATTGCCCGTAACTGCCATAGAATCCTGTTTTAGTCACAGAGGATAAACATCTGCACCTACATTAAATAATTAGTTTTGACAATGCTAGAAGTTTGTTTTTAGTCACAATACACTTTGTTCAAATCTTATCAATGGAAGTGAACAAAGTACAAACATTTCTGGAATGTACCATTTCCTTCCATGGACAGGGAGTCACAGTATTCGTCTTTCTGCAGAAGTGGACTGACCCAGGGCTTTTATCTGTAGCAATGCAGCTGGGGCTCTTGATCCGCAAAACCACACAGGACCGTCGGTTGGGGCTGGGGGGGGGGGGCTGTTGCCCTGGACCGGGGAGGACGTCCAGCTCTGAGCGAGGTGGTACAGCAGTCCGGCTGACCCACACAATGGCCCGGACTGTACCTCTCACTGACCTCGTCTGTTTTGTTTGTTTTTTTCCCGCCTATGAATATTCAGCAGGAGGTCATTTTTTCGCGCGAAAAAGAGAAAAGCTTTTCATGGCGTTCACCCAAACAGAACTACAGACTTGAGGGGGAGGGACTATTGTAGCTCGGTGTGTAGCTCAGTGAGTTAGGACACTGCCTCTGTGATCAGAAGGTCATTTGTTCAAATCCCCTAGTCAGCTGAGTGATTTCACAATTGGCCTCTGAGCAAGACCCTTATACCCAGTCGCTCTAGAATTTCTTCTGTTCTCCAAAAAGTTACTAATATCTAGGTGGACGGCTAAATGACCACCACTTCAGTTCCCAAAATTCTCCTCAGGGGCACCCCAGTCATTCCATGTATTGATTAAATGTCACCACCAACTAATTAAAATGAATTACTTAATTAAATAACTCAATGAGGTATTGATTAACCAAACAAGGTATGCTAGTGGTCAAGTCAACAAATACATGGATGAATTGGATGTTTGCTACAAATACTGGGGTGATTTTAGGAGAGGTTTCAAAATGGCTAAGCTCACACACTTTGACAGACATAATATTGTGTTAAAACTTATTATTTAAACATAATTATCTTTTACTGCCATAGATTTTTGCACAGAACCGTGTACATCACATACAGTAGATTCTAAAGAACTGGAATTTGAAAACTTTCCCCAAAAGCATAAACCAGTGCTGTGTTGTCCTCCTTAGCCCTGTATCTGTCCAGGACATGGACTGGTGACCCTCATTACGTACAGTCTGCTGGACAAGAATCAGCCACTAAAACATAATAATACAAGTCTGACATACTGCTGCCCCTGAAATCCATCATACTGCGACCATCTGATGTTCAATCAGAATCACATTAGTATCCGATAGCAGGCTTGCACATTAACCCACACATGTGTCAGCCCATGTTATCCTGGGCATCTCTAAACAAGGGGAATGGCTGCTTTATACCTCAGAGGGAACATGTTGGAGAGAGGAGGCATGTGAAAAGGAAGTGAGATAACGATCTCTGACTGGCGGAGGTGGAAATTTCAGGTGCAGAAAGTACAAATCCAGACCAAGATTTAGTTTCAAACACCAGTTCAGTATCCTCCTGAGACCCCACCCACTCATTTATGCCCATTGTAGTGGACATTTTGTTTTTGCATCTGTCTTTTCACTGATGTAACATATTTATTTCTGTTGTGCACTAAAGAGGACATGTTGTGAAATTAAAAATAAAATTGAAAAAATCTAAATTGTAAGATGTCTTATTTCCTCCAAAGACATAGAAAATCACAAATAACCTAAAATTGAAGGACACTTTTTTCCTTGGGTCTCAGGAGGATATAGAGAGACATACTCACAGAGTATTCAAGTGGTTGGTTAAAACAAAACCTTGGTCTGGATTAGTACGTTCTGGAACTGAAATTTCCACCTCTGATGACTGGTGTGAAAAGATACGCCAGTAGCCGGTTAGCAATGAGCAATGCATGTGGGAGGGTAACAGCGCTAACAGGAACGCACGCCTCTAAGCTGGTTGCACTGGTGCCACACTGGAGATTCACTCTGCTCTTTCCACGTTATTAACCCTGAGGACTTACACATATCACCTGGTGGTTTGGTCTTGGTTCCTTATCTAGGTTGCTAACAAAGCTAACATCTAAACTAACATTAAAAAATGCAGGTCGAGAAGGACCCCTTCATCCTTAACCAGGAGGATATATTAAAAATAACTAATCATTCAAACTAACTCATTGCTGCATCCATCCACCTTCTACAGTGCTCAGTCGGAACAGGAATGCAGTGACCCTGGAGTAGTTTCCAAAGTTTGGAAAATATGGAATGCGACACCAGTCTATCACAGGGTTCATGCACACACAAAAGGCAACTCAGAGACACTAACTCACCTCACTGCGTGCTTTTCGATTATGGGAGCAAAGCAGAAGTGCTCAAACAAAACCCACACAACTCCACACATACGGAGCACGGGTGGGATTGAAACCTCGACGTTTAGCAGATGCTTTTATCCTATGCAACATAGAACTGAGAATGCTGGTTCAGACAGTCCCAGAAGCAATTTTGGGTTAGAACCCAATGATAAAATCACTCTGCCAAATATGGGGTTTGAACCAGCAACCTTCTGGTCACAGAACAGCCATACAACACCCCGTATCCAATCAGGGCCATCAAGCTGCCCCCTTTTCTAAACTTCTATTTCTAAGCTTAAGTTTAAAATCAGTTTTTGCAATGAATTTGAGAAAAGGTTTGCTGAAAAAGCCATAAGACACAGGCCATCGTGAATGGTGATCATTTCAATATGAACCTCCAGCACGTTCAGGCCGGTTGTGGTTTTGAAGACCAGGGAGCTGGCAGGGGGTATACTGTCGATAAACTCCTGGTGTAATTTAATCAGAATGAAGACATAGCTCGGTGAGAGATGAGAGCGGCCGGACCATTCCGGAATCAGAAGCGCACGCTCTGGGAAGCTCAGTCTCAGGCTTTGGTTTCTGATTTAGTGAAAATGGGAACTGGATATTTTCCTGTCTCCTCCATTTGCCCGGCTCACAGCAACTCCCTTGTAACCAAGACACGCTATGGAGGCCCCAAGCAGGCAGTTAATTTTAACCTGTATCCTTTGCTGGTCTCCCTCCGTGTAGGAGCAGGCCGGCGTGAAAACAAACACACACAGATTCCTGCAAACGAACAGCAAACGAAGGGCTTTAAAACTGCGCTATTTAGCATACCCTTTTAACACAGACAGATACATATGTAACACACGTACACACACAATCAGCCTAACCAGGCACTGCACTCGTCCAAAAGGCCTTCTCCAAGCACATAAAAACACATACTTCACTCAAAGATGCACATAACACAACACAAGATATGGTAAACAGTTGTACTTAAATGCATCCACAGGCAATAACACACACACTCATGCACATTCAGTAAGAAGAGTAAACACAAGCAGTGTGGGGGTTGGGCTGAAGACCAGGTCAGGGATGAAGGAGCCCAGAGCACCTCCCTCAGCACCTCCCTGAGCTCCAAGCTGAAGGTGGAGCTGACCGGTCAGCTGAGCCGCACCGTATTAAAAGCAAACGTTTCACATCCTGAGATTTCAGCAAACACTACAGGTAGCATGAGTAGTTCCTCTGTCTAAGGCGGGTGCGGCCTCTCAAGAGACGAGCCACGCCTGGGATGTGAGGTGGTGCGGAAGCAGCCAGCTGACCCACTAAGTAACACAAGCAACCATCACCAAAGAAAAGTCCCTCTTTGTCTGCGGAGCTCACGCCGCTCTCTGCCACTCGCAGGGGTAACACGGGCATCGAGGCCAGCTGCTTCCACTCCACTAACTTTAAGGTACAAAGCTGTGAAAACTAACCCTCCACCATTGGCTAAATGTCTGGCTAAGTCTCTTTATCACCTGCTTAAGTCTGAGTGTCTCATGAGGAAGTTCAGACTGTCCAGCCTGAAGCCCAGAGGTCGTTCCCAGTGCTGACACTCCTAAATGGGCTCACCGTGAATGTATCTGGAAGTACTTCACAGTGCATACGTGTTAAATAATGCTGCTTATCATCTGTAACGTACATGTTAATAGAACCATTAGATATGAATATTGCAGCCCTTACGGCCCACTGAGGATCCGTTTATTCACGCGGCACAAAGTCCCCTTTACTCAGCATGAGAGGGTTGGGGAGGTTTACACTGAAAAGGGAGCTTTGGCAGATTTTATCGACAATAATTATGGCCCGTAAGAGATTTCACAATTGGACACAGCAGGCTTCTTTGTTTTGTCTGGAGGAACTGCGTATTAACGCAGCAGGCAGGGCTGAGTTATGAGCAGTCCCGCTATTGTTGACACGTGGGGTCGTGACCTCAGTCACCTGCTCACAGCGTGAAGCTTCAAGCAAGAGCTGCTTCTCAGGGTTCTCGTCGTAAACAGCTTCCACGTGGTCAGACACATTTTTTTCCCCCCAAAGCTTACAGAAGCTGAGAGATGAAAAGGCTGTGTGGAAGTAGCAGAGACATGGGTGGGTGTTTAATCTCTCACCAGCGGCTCGGCCATGACGATGCGGATCTTGCGTTCGGCCATCGTGGCGAAGTTGGCGAAGAGGCTCTTGAGGACGTACTCGCCGGGCCGACTCTCGGGGTCCACGCTGAGGGGCAACATAGCGGGAGGCTCCTTCTCCCCCGGGACGCTGGATACAGGGATGGGGGGGGCTTTGGCGTATCCGTTCCCCACTGGTGATGCTGCGGATGCAAGCACCCGTATACAGACAGACAGACAGACACACACACACACACACACACAGAGGCAGATGTCAGTCAACATCTCAGAGAATACATTTCCAGTTAACATCAATCACCCCCCACCCCCACCAAACACTGGAATTTCAGCTATCCTCCTCTTTTTAGTTTACATAACTCGCCTGATGACACAAATAAACTCTCCATAGTTAGGTACAGCGAGTTAATTTTGAAAATTTATCACCAAAACACAAAATGCAAAAATAATTACCATCAACACATGCACTTCACTAAAATAAAAATAGGACCTGCATTTTCAATCATTAAAATAAAAAAATGTGATTAATTTATAAACCTGACTCACAGATATGATTAAATAAAGCATTATAAAGATTTAAACCTGATTCCTAACCCTCCGGCCCGAACACTGGGCTCATTCACTCGCAGGTTGTTTTCTGACATTTCTTGAGTTTTCAGACATTACATTTTTCCTGCCCTCTGCCTCTCAGCTGCCCTGACTGCCACAGATCATTCACAGCCCACATGCATTAACTAAGGCCTCATAGTCAGCAGCTGCAGCAGCTAGACTGACTTATGCGGGGGTGGGGGGTGGGGGGGCACATGTGACAGCAGACACAAAAACGGTAAACATCCTCATTTCTCAGGGGGTGACTGCATGGATTTCTAAACAAAAGAAAGAAAGACACAAACCACACCTTAACAGTGCATCACATCCTAAAGAGACCAAAATCATACTAAACGCACTAAAGTTACTCAGATACCTGCATCAAAACACCATCATCGACAATAAAAATAATACTTAAAAAAATCTTGGATTGGGCTGATACCAAGTTTCACAGCTTACAAATGATACATTTTGGGTGTGCAGGAGATAAGCTTTTAGGCAGAAAACACCCCATCAATTAAACATTCCAGCCTCAGTGAGGGAACAGAACATGAACTGGACCTGTGACCCAGGAAACCTTTGACCATGACCGCCTGACCGTGACCGCCTGACCACCAAGGTCTCCTCAGGGGCCAATATAAGTCAAACCATCATCATGCTCATCTCATCTAATGATTTTGTTTGCAAGATGCAACAGGCAGGAGACTGAGGTTATGCGCTGGAGAGGAGAAGCAGGGAGAGACCCCCCCCCCCCCCATAAACTCACAGATTTAAACAAACAGAAGCAGACCAGCAAGATTCTCAGAAGATGCAAACACTAAACCAGCAGCAAGTCACTTCACCGTGCTGCCATAACCTTGTGTGTTATTTACTGTAGAATGTAAAAGCACAAGGACACTGAACACTGCAGGAAGGGAAGATTCATTAAAAGTGAATGACTCCGCTTACGGTTAGTCGTGTTTATTTTATCTGGAATCTGCACCATTCGTGCATCTGTTTACAGTTAATCTCTGATGCAAACAAGAATGTGGTTTTTAGGAGTCTGTTCTGCAGCTCATGGTGAAATTCATGCGCGCACACACACACACATACTGTATACACGCACACAGTCTCACACACAGAACCACACACACACACACACACACACACAGAAAAAGGCACACAGAACCACACACACAGAACAACACACACGCGCACACACACACACCCACACACACAAAGGGCAGAGCCCGGATCAGAACTGGATTTAAGCAGTAAGAATGAATGAGGTTGTGCCAATTGACACCAAAAACAGTAGCTCCTTTAAGCAATAAAAGCCGCATTTCCTTCTGTCCTGCCACACACATCACTGGCTTCCTGTGGCTCTCTACAGCACCCAGTGTGCATTTCACTGTCATGAGGCACAAGCGATGTCATCCTTAGAGAGCCCTGTTGAATCATGGGAAAAACTGCGGGCTGCAAACTGGAAATATATGGCAATCCAGTCTTTAAATGAGGACAAGAAAATATGCAGAGTATTATTTGATAATCAACTACAAGAAAAATTAGGAATATATTTGCATATATACACACATACAATACAGACAGTATATTTTCTAAAAATAATTTCATATTCCTTTAAAGTACAAGTGTATCCTGCGTCACTAATGAGTATAGCTTATAATTCACAAGTCTACACCCACATCTCTAAAAGTCAAGATGTTCACTGAAGCAATCCTGGAATCCTGGGTAAGTGATTCTTATCTCTGCGGGCTTCGCTGTTAAACGCTCCTGACTGGATGGAAATGCCTCGATGTCATCGAGTGCCATGAGTGGCAAGATGCCCACCAGATCGGACGAGTCAGGTGTCTGTGGGATGCAGGGGACAGAGGGGGAGCGGCGGGGGGGGGGTCCACTCCCTGAAAGCCACCCATCTGGACCCCCCTGCACTGCTGATGGCCTCCATGAGAAACTGGACTGTCCCGACGATTAAACAGTTTCTGATATTACAAAGGCTAAGCAGGCAACACTTTACGTTGATCACAAACCACTACAAGCATTTCAGACTTCCAGGTCCTGTTGTCTTTGAACATGAAAACTTTAAATAGTGTTTAATAATTTTATAGCTACAGTTCTGGCTTTAAATACAAGCTGTTTTCTAGACGACTGGATAAAAAAACATCACAAAAAAAACCCACCCATTTTAGGATGGGGGAGGTTAGTTGTTCTAGATCAGGGATTCCTAATCTGGTCCTCGAGGATCCACAGACAGTCTATGTGGGAGCTGGGAGGGAGCAAAAACACGGACCGACTGTGGGTCCCTCAGAACCGGACTGGGGAACACAGCTCTAGAATCTTAAGCAGGGACCCACAAAGGGTGGAGTGTGGCTGGGGGGTGGTTAGCATGCTTCCCACCCCTCCAGAAATTCTCACTGCATACGCCCGACCTGCGCCCCCCCCACACACACCTACCCAGGTCCTTGATGAAGCTGATGAACCTGGCCTTACTCCAGCACATGGTGGTGCCCTCCATGCCGGCAGGCGAGTGACGGCCGAGCCCCCAGTAAACGTCCATAACGCGGCGCCGGAGGGTCTCTAGCTCCTGCTGCCCGGGCATACTGCCGCCATGGCGGAGGGCGGGCACGTGGCGCACAGCGGGAGGCGGCGGAGGCACAGCACACTGGCACGGCTCGACGCCACGCCGGTCTCTCCCAGCTCCGTCTTCGGCTGTCTTCAGCCTTGTGACCGCCCGGCGCCTTCCCCGCACTGAAGGTCAGCCGGCAATTTTTAGCCGAGCCACGACGCGCGGTGACGAGAGCTGACACGCGGGGGATGGCATAGCCCAGCGCCTATATTTATCCCTGGGTGCACACTACACCCACAGTCTTAGCCCCCCAGCAAGGCCCCCGCACCCTGCAAAATAGCTCCGTTACTGCTACACATTTAGACAAATCGCTTTAGCAAATGCTCTGACATACGATATCCTGAAATACGTGTTTATGAAAGTAGGGTCACTACCTTTGTCAGCGGTTACTAGTACGGTTAGTGTCCACTGGTTTGGTACCTGGCCCGGCTAGGAGACAGAGCGTGCTGCACAATAAACAGTGCCAGTCGTGAGTACCCTGCTACCCAACGACAAATAGACCTTATTGAATAAAACATAGCTGAGCATCTGCGAAATAAAATCTAGCAGGCCGTTTTGGAGAAATACTGAAATCTACCCACGATTTCAGGCATTATGGGAAGTTTTGGGAGAGTGAGACAAAGTATTGTAATACGCTTTTGTTGTAACGAGTGTGTCTGGCAGACGGGGGCGCTATGGTGCAGGGCCCTCATGCCGACAACAGGCCGACAGATGCGCAGCTCAGCTGAGGAATACGGTATAACACCTGACGGAGCAGTCGGGATAAAGCGTGCCTGTGAAATGCCTTCTGAGCAAAATCCCACGGGAAAATCGGCAAGAAAACTGCCGGGGAGCCTGTGGATCAGAAAGGTTCTGCAGTGTGACATATAGCATGCAGTGTTTCTCTGATATCTGAAGACATCAGGTGAGCAGCAAGCTATTAATCATTACAGATTTTTGCGAGCGTGTGGATGCATGGGAGGGTCAGGGGAAGCTTCTGGCCCGGACACTGTAAATTGGAGCCTCGCTGTCAGCCGCTCGGGTTGGGGAGGGCAGCTGGGGGGGGGCGGGGCTCCACGTGCCCCTGGGCTCCGGTTAAGGCTGAGATGCTAACATGTGACTCGGCAGACAGAAGACAGGCCTGAGCACAGGGAGCGTGACATCATTGCTGTGCTGAAAAGGCTTGGGGCGGGGGGGGGGGCACTGCCCTGGCAACAATGCCTAAGACACACACACACACATACAGAAATAAATACATACCCACAGGCTCACTCACACGTACACTAAAAAACTTACGAGCACATGTGAACACAGATTTCTGACTTTCTGGTGATGTGCCAGAACATCAATTTAAAACCTTTAAAGATTTATAATCCCACTCAGATTCGACTCAGAAATAGCTGCGGGTGATGTCTTGATGGCAGTTACTATTTCTGTAGCGACATTACAGGAATTTATCCCCACAAAGTTAGCAAAACTGCACAAAACCACAGAGCCTGTCACTCACTCCCACTCACACACTCACACACACACACACACAGAGTTCTCAGTGAATCCTCACCCCCATGGACTCAAACGTGAAGATGCTGCGGTTGCCGTGGCAGCACACTGACCACATGCCAGTGAATCCACGTGCCATGTGTCTGAATGTGTAAGGCAACGGCACAGCCTTCCACTAACACAGGTACAAGTCTGTATAATCAATCCTTCTGGTAATATGTTACTGGCCCCAGAGCAACAAGGAAACGCTCAGGTTATAATCAGATAACGTCTCCGGTGTGAGGTAGAGCCCATTATACTGATTGCCCATTTAAAGCACCATCCATAAAGCAAAAAGGGGAAATTAAAATTACAGGAAAGAAAAAAAATTGACCATGCAAAGTCAGTGATGGTTGGGGGGCACCCCTTCCTTGTGGGCTGAGCAAACCCCCCCCCACAGCAGTGCAGTGGCCCCCGGTGAAAGCATGTTGAGCAGATCTGTACCCCACCAAAACCAGGAAAATTATTTGATTTTTATACCGTGGCCCAACTGGCAAAACACGCTGGAGGTGCGTGTTCAGGCAACATATGGAAAATAAGGAGGGAGGAGGGAGGAGGGAGTCACGCAGCCCGAGAGTCACCCAGCCACTGCGTAGCTGATGTCTGTCACACCATCTCACAGATAAAGGCTTTGTCTGAAAGCAGAGAGGACGGTCCTTGTGGCACCCCCCCTGGCGGGCACACTGGTGGACAGAGGGGGCTATCGGGGGAGGGAGGGGGGGTGCAGAGAGGCGTGTGTGTGTGTGTGTCTGTCTGTCTGGGTGGAATTTAGGAAGATCGTGATGGAAAAGTAAATAAGGCACAAATCAACAGCCTGAAGAGCAAGTTCCTTTGCGGCGTTTCTGCTCGTGGCCACCAACCCCATATCACCTCCTCTGCCAGGAGAAACCTGGAGATTACCCTGCTGACCCCCTCTCCCTTCCCACTGGGCTCCCCTCGCCCATGAGAACATGCGGGTGGTGGACACGGCGTCCCCCTGGAGGACTCGGAGGGGAATGCGCCCCTGCCCTCCTGGAAAGGCGTCTCCTGCTGCATCACTGGCAGTTAGCTGGGATCTCCTAGGCATAACTACGGCACAGCTGTGCACCACTATCATGCTCGATAGGCTATAAGCGGGCAGCAAGGCTGCAAATGAGGAACATTTCAGTCTTTTTTTACTGGTCTATTACAGAGCAGCAAGAAGTAACAGGAAGAAACAGGTGAAAACTGTCATGAATGCAGAGAGAAAGAAACTGCCATTACGTAACAGCACTGTAGTCTGGGGCAAGTAACTAGGAGCTGGAACGTAAACAGAGGACCCCCCCCCCCCCGAATCACTAGCGCTCGAAAGATGTGAGCCGGTACCCACACATCCTCCACAGATTCACGCAAAGTGACACATCGCTGGCCGGTTCGGAACTTACACCTGCTATCGTGGGACGCTAACACTCGTTTCAGCAGGGGGTGCCAGCGGAGGTCGATCCATCTGAGCACAGCTGAGCTGAGCCCTCCCTAATCCCATTACGCTGTCCCCGCGTGCAACCGGAGCTATTTTAAAACCGGGACGAGATGGTACCGGAATGTGTAAGGTGACAGGGTGAGGCAGCGCGATCGGCGGGGAAGGGGACACCGATCAGAGGAGTGCATGGCTGGGAACTTGTGCCCAAGACAAGCGGCCGACAGCGCGACCCCAACTCCTCCACCCCCCGGACTCCCAGGATGTTACTCCCGGGCTGCGAACACAGACATAGGTACTCACTGCCACTCCAGGATTTCAGCAGCGACTTGATGCTGATCTCGAAGAAGCCGGAGTCTTGCTGGCTGGCCATGGCCCCGGGGGGAGAGTGAGCTGGCTGAGGATGGGGCAGGCTGGGGGTGGCAGCCAGGGGCGAGCAGGTAGCGGCGCCTCTGTGGACGAGGGCCGGGATGAGGACGGACTGCGGTTGCTTTCCCTGCCTCCTCCTCCTCTGTCTGTTAGTCAGCCTCCCTCTATCTATCTCTCTCTCTCTCTCTCTCTCACTCCCTCTCTCGCTCTCTCAATCCGTGGTAGGCAGTGGGCGGTGATACAAGCTCCCTTTAAATAACCGCATACAGGCCAGGCAGCTCAGGAGACAATCCTCTTAGCGGAGAGAGAGCAGGTAATAAAAACCAGCACGCGTCTGTGTGCCGGGGCACCGGTGATGACACTCCGGGGAGGTCACTGCCCTCCTACTCCTCCCCAGTGTGTGTGAGTAGGGTCACGAGGTGGGGGAGGATGCAGAGGATGGGGTTGGGGACGAGGAGCGAAGAAACTGGACCTACATGCCGGGCTGACACAGAGCAAAGGATGCTGGGTGACACTCCATTTTTCACAGGGATCCTGGAATTTCGCAAGTATCATGACACAGGGTTGCTAAGACTCCCCCCACTGGAGTCACAAATACACCCCCACCCAGCACTGTCGTTTATGGAGGGGCATACTACGCTGTGACACTTTTCACTGTGGTCTGAAATGAAATCGGCAGGGCCAAGAAATGGCTAGATAAAAGGGGGGGGGCGGAATGAATGATATGACAGATATACAAAAGTAGAGAGGTCCTCACAAAATGGTCCTTTACAGGTTCCACAAAAATTCCGATTGATTAAAATTATGGGTACCCCCTGCTCCGACCTGGCCAATCACTGCTCCCACTCTTCCAAGCGACACATCCCTTCCAGTGACATCCTCTCGCTAACTAGCTGTAGAACTCAAACCTCTCAGACCAGTGGAAGGAGAAGTTCTCTGAACTGGGTCGCATTTCCCCGTTTGCCAGCCGAATGCAGATATCAGCTCTAGCATGGGCTGCGTTGTTGGGCCAAGGGAGCGGTGAGACATGGTCATTTCCTCCCCTAATTAGCTAGGAGAAAGGAGACGGTGCATGCTAGACATCAGCGGATGCCTCGCCTACGGAGAATATCCTTTCCGAGCTTCACAATGAAACTGAGAACACAGTTCAGGCCGGGCTTTACATTGTTCCCAAGATGCCACAGGTGCCTTAGAGTCGAACGCGCCGCCTCCACCCGGGGGCAAGGCAGGGACAATAACGAGAATGTCTACTTTTTGAGGCAGGTCCTCCGAGGTGTCAAGAATGCCGGCAGGGCTAATTTGGGTCTCGTCGGTTACTGCAGCATACAGCCCTCAGCTGGAAATAAGCAAACTCATCCAAAGAACAACATGAGGCGGTACTTGCATTTGCACCCGCGTGTGGGCTGAATTTGTCCTTACGAAAACGCCAAATAATGGAAATCTTTGTCAAACAGAATCAAATGCCCCATTTACTAGCAATCAAAAATCAAAAGCAGTACTCGTTAAATAACCCTGCTGTGTTCTAAATAAAGTCGAGGGAATATTTTCACAAGATTTATTTATATATATAAAAAAATCAAGTGACTAACATCTAGGCTGATATCAGCTACGAAGGCGGGACAGCAACAGGGTACAAGAAAAGACTGAAGAGCATGTTAGCGTCTTTAGCGCTACATTATTTACAGTAAGTGGGGCTAATTTGGGCTAAAAGATTCTTAAACTCTAAAATACAGACTACAGCCTTTTGTCGTCCATGAGCGGGACTTATAAGAGCGCACGATTATCCAGAAATTGCATTGTCGAGCACGGCGTAACATTAGCGCAGTAGACGCGCTGACCGCTTTCCACACATCCGCAAAAGGCACCTCGGGGTGCTGTGTCAAAACAAGAGGAAAGCGCAAAATGAGCACAGTCTCTCCCGAAGGGCCGACACATCTGAAACGCGAACACGCCCCAAGCGCAAATAAACTGATCACCGAAACATTCCCTCTCAGCCAGACACGATTTTAGCTACATAATTAGAGCTCCCTTTGTCTTCCGTCTGTTTCCAAAGACCAAGCGTCAGAAAGCCGTTCGTGCGTGTTCTTCGCAGAACCTGCACTTCAGGTCTAGTCATTTATTTTTTTTTGTCATCCCTCCCATGTTTAAGGACACGAGAAATTAAGAAAGCCAAACCGCACTTAAATGGACAAAGACTCTGGACACGTTGTGGGCAGAAGGTTGTAAAGATGAATAATTAAACACACAAACAAACAAATACATCATGCATCATGTCAAATTCTACTTCACAACCACCAACACAACAGACACTGATGAAACAGTCAGTCATTATAATATATCTGCATTATAATTTCTTTTGTAAAGCTACAAATTTTCATTGGCAGACAATTCTATAAGTCTTCATTACCCAATGCCACTGCTGGTCCCCCTTCTTGCTGGAATGACTACTGCCAAAAGAATTGTTCCCATAATTCTCTACAGTAAATATGTAAATTTAATGCCAATTCTGACTCAATAATATGACTAAAGAACAAATTAAAACATTTTGGGAGTCAGCAATAGTGTGAAACTGATAGGACTGTTCTTCAGAAATATAGGACTGAAATGCCTCTTATAAACAATTATTTCATAAACCAGTAACTGAGATATTGACTCTGACTGAGATATGCAGGTTCCTCCCAGGGCTTTGATTTCCAGCTACGGCTCCAAAAACATGCACTGAGAATTGGAAGCCCCAAAATGCCCACAGCACCCCATCCAGGCTGCTCCCCGCTTTCTGCAACATGCCCCCAGGCCGCTAGCAACGTATTGTACGGATAACTTGTGGCACAGCACAAATACTACACGCAGTATATCTGTGCGGCTGTAGTACTGAAAGCATACAAAAAAAAACCCATCAAAGGCTGATTATCCGTCCGCTTCAAGAAGACCACAAGCCTAATAAAATGTTAAATGTTAATCAGACTCTACTGCAAGTGACGAATATGAGACTGGGCAGTACGCAGATGGCAGAGAGACTAGCCCCCGGCTGAGGTCACCTGCTTTGGAGGTGTCTCATCGGATGATGTCAGATTCTGTAGACGATTATGCAATTTCTAGGTTGGACTGTTCAAACAACAGCAATGAACAGTAGGAGAGGGGAAGATTGGCAGACGGCCCCAAGTAGGTGTACAGAGAGTGTGTGAGAGAGGGCAAGATCAGGGTGTATCAATATATAGATATGCATTCATCCATCTGCAATCATGGTGTACTGTCCCCATAAGCACAGACAGGGGACACATTAGATGGGATGTCAGGGCACAGACTCACACACCACGGGCAATTTACAGTAGAGACACTGATTCACCTCATAGTACCTCATAAAGCTGCAGAAACACAGAGGAAGCAAGCAAAGTCAGCACACATATAGCCGGGGGGGTCGAACCACCTTAGGGGTGTGAGGCCACCTGACCACTCAGGACATATTTATCATTTTACCGTTTTTTCCCCCCACATTTTGGATAAACCATCAGGAGGGCATGCCTTATTCACATCCATACCTGAACTAACAGAAAAAGAAAGTGAGCGAACCAAGTAAATTATTTCCATCTACCTTTAAGTAATAATTGTACCACTGAATGACATTATGCACTGCCTGTACTAAATCCATACAATCTGAAGCTATAAAGATTTAAATGGAAGCTGTAGCTTCACAGAACAACAAAGGCACAGTTTTCCTACAACCTTAAAGCACCAATCAGTCACGTCATTTCTCGGCTCTGACATGGAGGCAGAGTGAGCAGGTGTTGACAGGACAGGCAGGAGCAGGAAATGTAACAGGCATGTTTTTTGTGAATTTTCCTCAAGATGGTGGTGTTTCATGAGGACAAGGCTTGCAGGGAAGAGCCACCCTGTTCCAACAAGCTCCTTGCGGCATGAAATATTTGTGGAGGAGTAGCAGCTTGTCTAATGGTCCCCCCCCCCCCTCCCCGTCCGACACTGGGCAGGACCTGTGCTACTCCTCACAGTGAAACGTAGCTTCAGAAATATTCCAGCTGTCTCAGCTTATCACTGCGGACGTCTTTGCTGCCTGACACCATCTCACTCACTGCAATGATAAATACGAATAAATAACTACAAGTGAAGGCTGGGTCCTGAAGCGCAACTTCACTGCTGATGATATAGAAAGCAAAACTGTCACACGGAGATCATACAGACCAGCATTTCAGTATAGTATTCAGGCTAACCATAAACCTACAGTGCCATATTTACATTAACAACTCAGATTAAGGGATCATATTTAATGACACCTAAAGAACCAAACTTTTGATTAGAGGAATTATATTTTTCTCAAATGGAACCTTGAGTAAAACATAATCACTGGATCGTTCTAGTAAATATTACCATGCAGACTTCTTTTAAAAGAGCATATCTCCGCTAAGGACTGCTACTCGTTGCAGCATCCCCAGTCCTTCTAAGTCCACACTAGGTTCCACTGCACAGACAGAGCTGCATTCAGCCGGGATTGGCTGGATGTTGTGCCGAGACCGTTTCTTACTTCCTATTCGCTTTTATCACTTCTCAGTTCTACTGAAGTATCTCATTATTTCTGCAGCGTTGTAAATGTCATCCGAAAGTAGCATACATGGGCTATACATATACAGATTTCTTTCTGTGGAACCAGTGCCAGTACGTTGAAAGCTGTCGAGCACATTTCACCTCCCTTTATGTTGTTTTTTCCTGTGAGTGTGGTGGGAGAGGAGGAAGAGCAATTACGCAGCCAAATTAAGTGCATATTACCAGCACTTTCTGGCTCCGCTGAAGGGCAGGAATTTAAAGCATGTCCCACCAGCTCCATGCTGAAGGCCTCCAGCAGTCTGACCCCCCAGCACTTGATCCCACCCCCCTCGCTCTTCGCTGCCCCATCCTTCTCCATCTCCCTTCCTTTTCACATCTCCACTTTCTTGTACCCTTGCAGACGTGTATGCGACATGGGTACACATGCAGCCGGGCACACAGACACTCAAGCACAAGTCCTCTGCTAAAGAGCCGCAATAGTTAACCTCTGACCCCAAAGGATCAGACAACAGTGGCGATAAGCAGAAAGGGTCAAGCCCTGGAGTCAGACCGGCCGCTACTGCCACTGGCTCGAGCTCAGCGTGATGGGGCACACCTGTGATGCATGGACAGCTGGAAGGAAGTGTGAGGTTTGCTTTACCCAGTGAGGGGGCCAAAAGAGCTGAGGAAAATGAAAGTAAAAAGCCAGCAGAGCAAAACAAAGTACTCCCCCCCCCCCCATGCCCTCATCCTAGCACCCATCTGAGATCCTTCTTCTGCTTCATGCTCGCTTTCGGAATCGGCCGTCTTCCCTCTTAGTCCCAGGTTTCAATTTCTGGTCACAAAAGCTTACATTTTCCCCCATTGTTCCCCAAGCCCACCTGCATTCGTGTAGCAGGTAAGACTCACCAAACACCAACAGAAAGGTGCATCTCTGAAAAAAAGGTTTGCAAGGAGCCACATGACCTCAGGAGCCACTTCTGCTGACTAGCAGGCAGTATATGGAAACAGGTATGCGGCACCAAATCACTTTTTTGTTAACGACTTGCCTGCAGGTGACACATCGACTCCCAAGAGCCTTTAATTCTGAATACACAAAGCATCCAGGAGTCCGGCACAGGAGGCTCGGACGCTGCCTACCTTCCAGGATGGTGGGTCGTTTCCACTGCCTTATCATTTTGACCTTCCCTCGGAAGTCCTCGGGCCGGCCGACCATTTGGACCCTTCTATCCTGTCCCGAGCTCAGCGCCGGCACCTTCTCCATGCCGTTCCTTGGAGCGCAGTCATTGAAAAACATCTCTAAACAGATCCAGGTCCCCCTCGAGTCTTCAGGATCCCTTTCCCGGCAGCATCAGGGCAGCCTCCTTGGAAGGAGCTGGGGGGCGGGGGGGGTGGGGGTTCTCCTCTCTTGTCTTGCCTCCCCACCTCTGTCCCAGGGCAGTGAGATGAAATTGAAGCGACAGCGAGCCGTCCGCAGCCACGCTTGGCACGTTCTAACCCCCGCCCGGCACCCGTCCGGGCGGTTTAGCGAGTCGCGGCAGCACGCATGAATGGGGCAGGTGTAAGATTACTGGGCGGCCGCTCCTCCTTCCAGTGAAGGCGAGCAAATGGAGAGAGGTGCAGCGAGAGCGAGAGAGCGAGCCAGAGGGAGGGAGGGACAGAGACCAGTGAGGGAGGGATCTTGGAGTTTAACAAGGAGCCCAGAAGTCATGGTGCAAGAGCAACAGGACCGTCTGGCCTGGGAGGAATCCACAGCGGGCATTATGCAGACGGTCCGCTCCCCCTGCTGGCACGCTGTGCTTCAGCTTCCCCTTCACCACCGCTGACCGGCTGGCTGGTGACCCCACCCTTCCTGGATCACCCCCAGCGGGAGCTCATATTGCGCCTCCGTCCATCACGTACAGCAAGTGCACACACCTCACACCGAAGGCCAGCTGCTCTGTACCATGTCGGCTGGCAAAAGCCAGTTACACCTTCACCCTGAGGCCGAGACGCAACTGGGGCCGCAGTGCAGCATCCAGTCACTGAGCTCATTTATACACTGCAGGCCAGAAGTTTGGGCCCATCCTCCCATTGTTTTAAAATAAACCATACACTGCTTTTTCAAATTTTTATTACAAAAAAAAAATAAACACTTGTTTGACTGGTTTTGAAGTGTAATGTAACAATTTACTGTGCATTGTAAATGCAAGTTAATGAATGTAAGTGCCTAAGTATGACTTTCATCAAAATATCCGCCCTTTGCCTTCATCACAGCAGCACAGATTCACAGCATCCTTTCCAACAATTTTTGGAAAGAACTTGTCCAAACCTTCCCAGCACATCTTCAAGCATGCAAACAATTCTGTCTCATTTGCTAGATGCTCATTTTGAAGTTGTTGGTTTATCTCGTCCCACAGAGCACAAGACCTGCTGCTCCCAGTCCTGAATACTCCAGTGTTTGTGTTGTTTAGCCTATACTAGTCTGTTTTTCTTGTTAACACTTGTTAAGTATGCAGTCCAGCTGCTCTCAGTCATTACTTGACTGTATTAAGAGATACCGGCTTCCCTCTGTTCACATTAATCGTAGCCCTCAGACCATTACAGTCAAATTCCAATTTCTTTTGCACGACACACCAAAGTGTTGATCTTCAGCCTTTGATGTCGCTTTCCTTGCCCCAGTTTCCGGTCGCTACTGCTTCCTGTTGTTTCTCTGTAATCTCTAGGTCACTCATTGCTTAGAGACATTTAACATTCTGGCTATTTGGCGATGAGAGAACCCTTCTTTACTCAAAATTTCAATTTGAGCCCTTTGTTTAATTGTTACCTGTGCCTTTCTAACCATTACAAACAACAAAATAAATATTAATCAAAAATTCTGACTTATCAGTGATACAGTACAACAGAAGATTGAAATGAGGAGCAGAGAGTGCATTAAACCTCACAAACTGATCTGGGACCAGGCAGACAAGTGGCTATCATTTAGTTCATTAAGAAACAATCAACAGACGCCAAGAGAGAATCAAGTTCTGACATTAGTAAATAGAATTCCAACAGAAAGTGAATGTCAGTCTACTAAAGACAGAACTGATATGTCTTCTACAAAACCTGTAGTTTCAGCCTTTGTGGCTAAATAAAATGCTACTACAAGCTATAAAATACCAAAAACCAGTCAGTTACATTTGTTTTAAATATTTCTATTTTTTTGTAATAAAAGTTTTGAATCGTTTATTTCTTTAAAAATCAGAGAGTGTAGGTGCTTGTGACCAATACAGTTAATAAGAGACAAACACTCCAGTACTGTGTGACTGTGTGAACAGGCAACAGGACCCGGGGGGGCAGGGTGCTGTGCGTCTCTTCAAAATGTTGCGGCCGGCAGAGTGATGTCACCTTTGGGCCCCTGAGCACGGCCCTCACCCCCCATCTGCTCACCCCCCATCTGCACTGGCTGAGCGTCAGCCGTACCTCGCTATTGGTTAAAGGGTCTGGTGAATAAACAAACGTAACAAAACAGAAACAGTACAAAACCCAGGGTCCAACATCTCCGAAAAACTCCCCCGTTTAAAGCCCACAAGAATCAGCTGGTTTGTTCTTTCTTAGTCTCAGTCAGCGACTTTGCAAGCAACAGATGCAGAAGTGAAGCTGGTCAGTTTGTACAAACAAGGCAAGCTGGCAACTCCCAGGAAAAAAAGCAACGTTGATCCTGCAAACAGGAAACGTTGTTTAAAATTTAATGAGGCCCTCAGATAGAAATCGAAACAGACAAGGCCCTGTTCAGAAGGTCACCCTTTTAGCCCAAAAGCATGAACAGTTACAAGCACTATGTTTCACTTTATCAGTCGTCTTCAGTATGGGGAATTTTATAATCATTATTAAGCAGTATTAAAAACTCATTAATCTTGCCAGACGTATGCCTTCATTTTTACACTTTGAGGTTGCTCAAAACTGGAAGACAAAACACCCTTAACCGTGCTTTTGTATCCGCAACATCCCCTCCGGGCATTATTTTAACAATGACTTCACCTGCCAAAGAGTAAAACACAATATACCGTTGTTGTCCCTGCCAAAAAACACAACATTAGGCTGCTTAATATACTTCTGTTTTATAAAAGAAGATGCCCCCATCATAATAATAAAACACACAACACTTTTACGATCTTTTCAACAAAACAAATATTTTGAGCGATTCTGAGTAACCACAACATTCAAAGTTTACAATGAGTTAGTGTGCCGTAAGACGCGGGATCTTAAACGTACTAGTAAGATAAATTAGGCTCTGTAGCGTAAGATCGCCCTCTAGTGCCGGAAGATACACTCGGCCGAAAAGGGAAACTTTAAAGCGATCGTTCAACTTTAGATACTACTGAAATTTTGTTCTCCGTTATCGGTATTGTAATTTAATCGTCCCCGTCCCCCTACCGTGTCAGGACACTTATATGAGAAATTTATTTAAGTAATTATATTGACTTCATAAATACAACTGTCTATACAAAGAAAAGCAATTTAGTCTTACTGGCTGAAATATCATTTATTCATGACACATACCAAGCACATTTGTCAATCTCTACTGCACGTGCATAAAGCCTCTTTGCTCAGTTTTCTCGATATTCAGTACGTGTTAGAGAATAACCGAAAAGAAAACAGTAGTAGACTGAGGTTTACTTATATAAAAAAAAAAATCATATCCCATTGAAACTCCATTTTGGTAAACAGTTTTGACTAATTTGTAATGAAGCATGAAGAGATGTGATCAAAAGATCGAGAACTAACTATAAAACTATAGCCAGCATCTATGTGTTACCCAAGTCCATTTGAAATCTACTTTTTTCATAAATGCATAATGATGTATGTGTATCTTTCCACAGAAAACTGTAATGACCGACATATCTTCATTTGCCACACTAAACGGTGCATCAGTAAGGCGGTATTTCTGATGCACGTTTGCAAACCGCAGCCGCAAAGCTCAAGGAAAGCCGCCTACAGGAAGCAGTGCAATCCGGGAAGCTGTTGCCATGGTGAGGAGCATTCTGCTGTGGGTGGGTGCTGGGGGGTCTGGTAAATAATTGATATACATACTTGAAAAGCGCATTTAAACTCATAACTCATTACCAGGCACACAGCACTACCCCCGCCCCAACAAACAAAAATATCAAACGTATTGGAGCCGAAGAGACTTCAGCTGTTAATAAGACTATTAAAACGATTCCGACCACAGCTACAGTATGTAATTACCAGGCTGTCTAAGCTCACTAGCTGTTACGTAATCGAGAAAACACTTGTTTTTCCATTAGATCTTTTAATCTACTCTTTGATCTCGATTGCTACATTTCTCCTCACTGGATATTTCTTATTCTGAGACGTAGTGCTTGAATTCAAAGTAATACAATATATCTGAACCATGCATTCGTGCGTATTATATGCTTATCTATCCACGGAGATGAAATCTGCTGCTTCCGTGCAGGGCAGCTTTATCTTACTGACTGCTGCACTGTCCTTATAGTTCTGTTTCATGGCCCAGATACCCTCCTGCTGAGCCTGTCCTCCTCAGCTTACTCCTGTTTGACCTGGCAGCCCGGATTTTGTTTCTCTGACTCGGCAGAAACATTTCAGGCCACCTGTACGTGACTCCATTTCGGGCACCCCCGCCCCCCCGTGACTGGTCGCCGGCTCCCCTGCAGACCTGTTTGTCTCCCTTTTTGCCCATTGATCTTCTCACAGTGGTGAGTGTATCTAACCCTAATATCATTTTTGCTACTTATAGATGTACCTCAAGATTACTTGTAGCTGCAGCGCATGCTATCGGAACTCAGTGTTCAATGTCGCCTTTTCCCATTCTCGCAATTCTTATTGTCACTTTCTATCAGCTTTTAAGTTATTTTACTCCTATCCCTTTTCAAACAATTTTTCTATTACAGTCAACAACATCATTTTCTTTGTACACAATATTTGCCGCATTAGTTACAGCGCAGGACCTATAGCTTCACAATCAAGTAAGCTTTGGTAGTCATTTTACTACCAAATCGGTTGTTAGCTGAAAAGAAAATCTATGAGCAAACAAAATCTAGTTTTTTTTTCTATTTTACCGGGATTTTGACAAATCCCGGTAAAATAATACATGCATGTCCATGTGGCTAAAAGCACCCATACCGTAAGTTCCTTATCCTTCCCCTCTAGAATTAACATGCGGCTGTACCGCTTAAAGACCTCAAACTCCTCCCTGCAAAAAGGGCCTGTGTCCCAGCGAAGGACGTTTTCCCCCCACAAAGCTGGACCGTTCGGTTTTTTTTAAATCAACTACAAATCAGAGTGGGACGAACTTCCAAATGCCGTCGGCCGGCTCGGTGCTGGTTCGCTAACTGTAAACCTTGTCATGGTGCCATGCAGACACCGCAAAAAGCTGTGCTGATAAAGAACGTGGGCCGGAAATCCGAATACTTGTGGAAATGAATTTGTAACAAATTCATGCGTTCAAGGGTATCTCATGCAGTTGTATGTTCTGCGCACAGTACCAGAGAGAAAGATTTATGCAAATAAATTCAGGTTAAACAAGAAAGTGTAGAACTGAAAAATAAATTAGGCCTACGATCAAACCAGAGAAGGCAATTTTCATTGGTTGGCTTCACTGCCTTTCACAAACACAGGAGTTACTCTAGTAGCAGAAATTTGGTTTTACATGACAGGAGAGTGGCAGTACGTCCTGTTAAGTGCCATTTGGTAAGTAAATAGCTCAGCTGTGGTTAGTTGGCTTGATCAAAACATGTACAGTGAACAGCCAGGACCCTGACTTTGGCAAATAAATAAAGAAGAAAAAAAAACATTCAGACTGCGCCACACCACTGCTTTATTTCTATATTTTATTACTATCCACTTAACAGATTTTGTCATCATTAAATATCAGCACCTTGTTTCTCTTTCTCCTTGACCGTTCATGTTTCTGTGTATTGATTTAATGTATCAATTCAGCTGTGTAAATAAAAAGTACAAATACACCAATATACATGCAGTATATGAATTATTGAAGTTTACTAGGAAAATGAGTGGTCCCCTATTCCCAACATTGGTCATAGTTGTGAAATATTTAGAATAAAATAAAATCTTTAACCTCATTGTTGTATCCTAAAAGATTCAATGAGGCAGGTCACTGCACCCTGCTGTGCATTATATTACAGTTCAGTGTGTGCCTGATGTATCCTACGGTTGCCATCAATATTGCAACAACTCATTAAACATAAAGTATATATCCCTGTACCCATCCAGAGGACCACAGGCTCTGAAGACTTATCTGTAGCTCCTGAGCTACATGCTTCCTAGACCATCACATCTGTGACTTTCCCACAATGGATTGCAAATAGTCTTGATAGTCAGCTTATACCAGTCATATGACTGACCATCGTAAACATCCAAAATAATGATAAATGATGCTTCAGCTGCTTAACCCATCTAGTTACTATGGTCTGACAGTCAGACTGCACTCAGGAATAACCTTCATGGTGTTTTTTTTTTCTTTTTTAATCACAGGATATCCCCAGCAAGAACCATTACTCACTGTCTCGACCATATAAAGAGGGCAAGTGAGCCAAATATCGGTGTCCCATTGGGGGGAATCCAAGATTCTGCCTGACAGATCTGCCTGAAACTTTGTAATAAATGACAAGCACATTTCAAATTCTCTACAACCCGGCAGCATCTTGTCAGTATGTTGGCACTTTGATACCAGATAAATGGACACGAACCACACTAGCTTAGCACCACAATATGACCATTATTTAATGCTGCTGGGGTGTTTACACAGCTGAATATACATTGGGTCTAGCATCCCGCTGAGTATCAACAGAACCCTGCTGCATTTATACACTTATTGTTTCAGAATCAACAACAGGCCTTAGACTCCTGTACCTATCTTGTAATCTATATTTCAGTGTATCCTTCAATAAATCTTACAACATGTCATTCATTAAATGTGTCAATAAATCATGAAAGATAAATTGAATGATTTATTGACATTTAATTACTGATGTATTTATTGTATAATAGATTGACACATATAATTAAAGACATGTCACAAAAAAAGCTCCGTGTGTCAAAGGCCTCCTATGTGGACGGTCCTGCCCACTTGCGGTCCCATTCTTATTTCACACACATCCTCACGCCTCACGTGTCTCTCAAGCTGCCAGCTTGGCACAAAGGGGGGGTTGGGGCGGTTGGGGGGGGGTTGGGGTGGCTGGGGCTGAGCACTGACGCACACGCGATGTGCCTCCAGTTACCACAAGCCAATTATGTTGGTTGGCTTCTCATATCGATACTCTTTACAAGCCCTCATTGTCCAGCCTTTTCAGAAGACATTAGGGAATCAGTCATCAGCTTGGACTCGACAGTCAAACAACAAGTTTTGGGTGTTACGGGGGATCGGGTGACATGACAGGACAGCAGGGCTTGGCCGGGTAGGCCACTGACAGATCCATTAGGTCCTAGATAAATGTGAATTTCTAATGTCAATAAAGGATGCAAATTAATTTATATGCAGGGTCAAATCATGGACAAAATGGTGCTTAATTTTCTGATAGTCAAGTTAGCATAAATGACCAAAGATTTATTTTCATTTCAAGTACACAGCACATAAGGGCAAAATAAAAATTAGCATAAAATATAAGGCTTGACCATTTTTTAATGCTAATTAAAGTTTAAAAACTTTCCTAAATGACTACTGCTTTTGCTTCCTGTGAAACCAATTACCCCAGTTATAAATAACCATGAACATACTGTGAGGCTTTGTGGTGGCCTAGAGAAAGCTGATCTGAATCAAAACGACGGATAACATCCATTTCATGTAACTGAAGGTGTTTGCACTGGTAGCCATGGTGAAAAGAGGCATGTAACACTATGCCTGGACAGAGGAGTCCCCATCGATTAGTCACTTTTACTAGACACTTCTACGACTGACCATCACTCATCAGTTATGATGCAAACCTATGCAGTTCCATGCTTAACACTGCCTAATAACTAAGACAGCAAGGAATTACAGATACAGACGTTTCAATGACGTGTAACTTTTTCCTAATCAGTAAATATCATGTATCCTTTCTTAACAAAAGTTGACAAAAAAATATAAAACAAAGGCGCGCCCTTGGATTAAGCTCCCATTAAAGCGCAGCCCTTCAGCGCAAAGTCGCATCGGCATCAGTTACACAGCTGAGGGCTGGTTGCTTTGCTGAACACATTCACACATTATGACAAGAACTCAGTCCACTAATGACCTTTCCCCAGTACTACTGGGCTTATTTTACATTTTAATCAACTGGATGTCAAATAACTTAACAGTTGAGAAACAATATGGCCTACCTGTTACTTATTCAACCGGATTTTAATACATCTCCCTTCTTTCACGAATGACACCGCTTGCCAATAAAAACCAAGTATGTAAAGCTAAAAAGCATCCGATTGAAACGATGGTTGATTTAATACTGAAGTAGACGGGGTACATTTCTGTATCAATTTGGAGCAGTGCCGTGTGCACGCAGGCGTTTTAGCAGCGTGTTACAAAAACACATACAGTAATCCGACTAACCAAAAGTGTCAAGTGCACCTTTCACTTCAGCGCAATGAAAGTCGCTCGGAAATATGACACCTTTAACTTTCCGGCACAAGGAAATAAGAAGTCAAATTCAATGTAAATCTGCGCGTTGGTGCATTTTGCGCAATTTGTTAGCTGTAAATAGTGAATTTAAAAGAGTCTACAATAGTAATTTGTGACCTAGCAAAATTTATCTCAACCCCCTCCCACTCCGATCGATTTTTAATCCCAGCCGTGCCTTCCGCTAATTTTATAGAAGACGAAAAGGTTTAATTGAGAAATAGCTAATTAAAAACACTAAACACCACTGTTTTTATATCAAGGATTTAAATGTACCACATATATGAGTAAAGTTAAATCCTTAATGTAAAAAAATAGTGCTTAAAATAAGTACGGTTTGAATTTCATATATATATATATATATATATATATATATATATATATATATATATCCCCAGTAAAATGACTACCTAGATTGTAGACTGATGTGAGTGAAATTCAAAAAGCGTTTTTTCCCCTTGCATTACTGAGTCAGCTCTTATTTGGAGTTTAATGGCACAGAGCCGCAAAAAGCTTTTTCTAAGTCCCACTGCAGAGAGGCATTAAATATTCACACGAGTCTCAGGAGCAAATGAACTCGAGAAAAATACACCAAAATTCATAGATAATTACAGTAACTGGGTCAGCCACGAGTAACCAGAAAAGTGACATATCTGTCTCAGTGACCACATCAGATAATAATAATAAGAATAAGAATAATTATTATTATTATTACTATTATCCATATAGATGAATACTTTTTGCCAAAAATTTTGCCTTAAATTTATACCCACCTTGATTGAGAAAATGATTTCAAATATACAGATAAATGTAAACAACAACAGCATATTGCAATAATTCACTGACAGAAAACATGCCGAGAGCATCTTTAAAACACAGACACCTAATTCCAAATCGATAAACACAAAAAGATGGCTGAGCTTATCGTAATGTGTACTTAGTCTTAACGGCAGTCCTTGTTCAAACAAGAAACTACATAAGTTTAGCGCTGTATTACACTAGGGAATTTATTTATTAATAATTTATTGACGTCTTACAGAGGCGAAGTTAACCACTGAAGCAATGTAATATTGGCTAATAAGCGCGGCTTCAAGACTTTTTCTTCTAATGAACTTCCTCTCAAACGGATAAAAAGTTTTTATGAAATTTTAAGTAGCACAGCACATATATAATACAGGTGTACAACACACCCTTTGGAAACTGCTGTGAGAGGATGTCAACTTCCTAAATGTTTTAGCAATAGGCTGCATTAATTTTAAAGGGTAATGTCGGTCGTTTAATGCACAGAGGATCGCATACAGTCGTATTTTGGTAGTGCATTGCCAATTGCATGTTATTTTAACGGCTAATACTCAGTTTATAATGCTTCTTTTTAAGTGAGCGAGCCAACTGACCAGCTCACATAATGACGTCACTGAAAAACATTATGCGGGAAGTACTGTAGAAAGGCGACAAGGCGCTTCATTGGCAAATTAATATTTAGCCCGAAAGTACGCCTACAGGACAGCAATTAATCCGTTTGCTAGTACATTGCCAGTTTCAGGCACAGCCAGTGAACCAAATGGTTGTTAACACAAATAACAGTAAGCATATGGTTGTAGCTATAAGTGTAATAGACAATCAGATCATTACCGCCTGTACTTATGGTGTGAGCTTCAGTCCTCTATCCCACGGCCAAACATCTCACCAAAGTCCAAGCGATCCTTCAGGGTCCCTGAGTGCACTTGCTCAAGCGGCTGCTTAGCGCTACAATAGTTTTCTCCATCAGGTGGGCGGGCTGACGCCGCGGGAATAAGACGCCGCCCCCTAGCAACGGCACTGTTTCCGTCTGTGAGCGTGGTCAGATTTACATAAGGAGCGCGCCCACGGTGACGGGCCAGTCATCATAAAAAGTAGGTATCAAAAAAGCCCGCGCTTAGCAGGTCAGTGCAATTAATGCATTACTGTTACTGAAAAGATTTTATAGGTTATCTGAAAATGTTCCTACTTCCTCTATAATTTAAAGCAATACAATTGCATATGTATACAATCCCACAGCAATTTCAAAGAAAGAAAATAAAATGAGTGAGCAAGACTGATTTTCCCAGCCTAAATTGTGCCTCAGTCAAAATCATGACCATAGAGAGATTAGCAGCTTGCTCATCTCCTTTGGCATTTTTTTTTCTTCACATTCATGCTGTGATGCATTTTGCATAAGGCTCATGAATCCGAGTATTGACAGAAGGTGAAAATTGTGTGGGTCCTGTTCTGACGTTGCTTGCATGCTAGATGTGTCAGGGTTGTTCCTGATAGCACTCAAAGATCTGGCAAAGTACACTCTGACACAAGGACTCAATGTTCACATGTTCTGTATGCCAGACTGTGATATTTCTCATCTAAATTCTGAACACAAACATGGTGTTTTGTTCCTCGGCATCAGTGTTCAGTATCCAGAATTTCACCTGATAGGGCTCAAAGTCTGTTTAATTATACACATTAAAATGTGAATCGTAACTTTTTTGTTAAACCTACAGACCAACCTACTCCATCTGAAAATTCACTTCTCAGTGAAGGAAAATTAAGCATTAGCCTCTATATTGTGCTTATGGGAAAAGAGGTTTTATCTGACAGTCAGACAAACTAGACGTCTAAGAGACTCAGCATGCAATCAAGCAATTTCAGCAGAACCCCTTAAAACATAAACGATCTCAACAGTCCAGTAATGGAAGGCATAGAGACAAATTCACAAACAAGCTAATTATATCCATTTTCCATAACCATGGAGAGCCTGGAGCCTATTCTAGGATGCGCAGAACACAGGGCAGGAAACACCCTAAACTGAATGCCAGTCCATCACAAGGCAAACACTCAAACACAATAACATACTGGGGGGTAGTCAGAGGCGCCAGTTCACCAAACCACATGTTTTTAGACGGGGGGAGAAAATGTACAAGAACACATTGCAGAGGGGTGGCAGTCTGGTGGGGCTGCAGTGTTACCCACTAAGCTACCATGGTTCCTCAACTCAGTATATTCTACTAAAAATGTAAAAAGTAAATTTACTGTTTAAAAAAACTCTATGTAAACAACACTGACTTAGTGTAAACTAGGTTAATTGTGTGTGAATGGAACAGATGTAAGGAAGCCTAAGGAAGTAGTATGCAATAAAAACTCTGCACTGGGAGTTTAAGCTTAACAACCAGACAGAAGATAGAAGATTGTGGAGGAAAGCCATGTATATGCTCACCAGGAATTAGAGAATTCTTAAGAATAATAAATAATCAGGTTTGGGATTGAAGGTTTTGATGGTCTAATTTTGATGAAGGTTTTGATGGGTATTCTGTTCATCATAACATTGAATGACAATGTTGCATATTGAGCAGGGAAATGTGACATTGCATGGATAGAGCGCACTACCCCTCTGCTCAATAGTATAGTGGTGAGTATCTCTGCCTGTATGTGGGAGAGCAGCGTTTGATTACCTCATGTGGGGAGTGGTGTACTATTTATTTACTAGTGGTGGTATGTGGCTTAGTGGGTTAGGCCTCTCTGCTTTTGACCAAAGGGTCATAGGTTCAGATCCCATCATCAGCAGCATAGTCATGTTCCTGCTGGGCCCTTGAGCTCGGGTCTAGATAAATGACTAACCCTGTGCTCAGACACCAAGCTCACTCTTGTTTGTGTGTGTATCTACACACACACACAGTTCTAGCCAACATCAAAAATGTATCAACTTTGTATGATCAGAATATTTCCTAGTATGTCCAAAATAATTCAGCAAAAAATATAATGTTTCAACTTGTATGATTTCAGCGGGTAGTGATTTCACAGAAATAAAAATACAGACTCTGACCTGAACAGCATTACAGCCACACTTCCCTAATATTTGATTGCACTCCCTTGGTATCAGTGACATTTCTTGTAGCTGTCGGGGAGCTTTCTGCATTTGTCTGCAGGTACTGTAGTTTCTCTCACTTCTTCAGTCGTCATTTGCTCCAGCCCTTTAGTGTTTGCGGGATTCCTTTTCCCAATGACAGATTTCATCTCTTTTAAAGATTTAAGTGATTAAGATTAGTACTAATTTCTGGCCAGTTTAAAACAGTGCAGTTTACTTTTTCAAAAATTCCTTTGTCCTTTTTGACATGTTCTTCAAACCAGTGTCCTACAGGAGAGCCCATGATTTTCGACCCAATCCTGGTTTCCTGACACTGGGTTGCACATTTCGCTCTAAAATGCCTCAATAATCCTCTGACTTCATGATTTCTTTAAAACGTTCAAGGCCTCCAGTACCAGTCGCTGCAAAGCAGCCCCACAGCATTATGGATCCTCCACCATATTTACCTGTAGGCAGGGTGCACGTTTCCTTATCTACTTCATTTTGTCGCACTTAAACTAATTGCTGAAAATCTGTACTTTGGATTCATCCATTCATGGAACATTTTCCCAGAAGGATTGTGGTTTGTCTTGGTAGGTTTTTGGCAAAGATCAGTGCCTTTAATGTTTTTCTTTCAGTGCTGTCCTCCTTGACTTCGCTCATAAAGCCGTCCTTGGTGTAGCGTGCGGCTTACGCTATACAGTAGGTTAAAACCATCACTCTAGATTCCTGCAGGTCAGCCTTAAGCTCTGTGGAAGTTTTACATGTTTTTTCCACAGTCTGTATGCTTCTCTGATCTGTTTTCCTCTTCCCTCTATGCACCACCATGTCTTGGTAGTCCCACCATGTCCTTGACAATTTTATGAACGGAAAGTGTTAGACACACTGTCATTCAGTGTGTGTCTCAAACGAGAGTAAGATGGGATATACGAAAAGAAGAATTCCAATGTTCCTGTACTTGCATAAATGGCAAATAAAGCATCATTTCATCCCATTAAAGACTTGATTTGAATGGCCCATTAATAGTATGATGCAGACTTCTTACAACAGTCTCATCCGGTAATATCAACCATTATAATATATATTAGCACCAGTCTTCTGCTGGTCTACTGCTTACAGGAACATCGATACAAAATCAGTGAAATATTTGTTCAACAAACACTAAACATTAACTATGAAGTGCTTGCCTTCTGATAAGGGATAACCAAATTAGATTGATATGTAACTTTATTATTCATTCAAATGCAGTGTTGCCAGAACTGTATAAAATTAATCAATTTATCTATCCTGCTTCTGTAACCACCTCCAAACAGACTGGGTGCTACTGGTGCCTCAGTTTTTTGGTGGTGGTTGTTAAAATACTGCTTCATGCTCTCCTGTCGCACAAGTCTCCTCCCACAATCCAAAGACAGGCAATTAGGCTAACTGGTATCTCCAATGGCCTGCAGTGTGTAGGCTAACTGGTATCTCCAAATGGCCGGCAGTGTGCCCGAAAAAGACTGGAACCAGGACAGGGTGAAACCTTGCCTTGTGCCCTTTGCTGCCTGCCATCCAATATAAATACCCATCTTCTAACCAACAATGTTAGAGATCACCGGCAGTGCAGGGCACATGGCTGGGGTACACCCTGCATGAGGGGCACACTCACCATAAGGTAAAAAAAATGGGTATTCATCACGTTGTGGGGACATTTGGTCCCCACAAGGTAAGGTATACCTGGACCACACATACACACACACATACACACACACACATACCCTATGACATGCCCTATGACGGTTAGGTATAGGAGGCAGACAGAGCATCAATCCAACACAACTCAGGGAGAACAAGCACCACCAGGTCACCCCATGCTACACACAGTGAGGTGGGGAAGACGGCTATAAGCGCGCAGACAATAGGGTTTATTACAGGAAAAACATACAACAATGGGTAGCTGAGCAACTGCCCCTTTGTCCCAAACAATTGAAAGTGCCCCCTTCTGATGTCCTAAATGTCCCTCTTTGATAACTGACGATTATGCAAAATCTACAAAGGGGAATACCCCCTCCCTCCTGATCGGGAAAATTTACCACAGGCACCCCCCCCCAACCCAGCTGGCAAAATGTACCAGTTGGCCACACTCCCCCATTCCATCACCTGCCCCTCAAAGTCTCTGTCACTGGCTAGGGGAGACTGTCACAACGCCTGGTTGGGGGAATTACTGGCCGCCAGCCATGTCCCTTTGGCCCCTGACAATGAGGAAACCACAGTTACCGTCAGCCTGCTTGGTGCTGATCGCCCCCTACTGGTGCATTGCAGATTCCCGGCAGGCTGCAGTGTCTCAATATAATACATTGAATTATATATAGGACAAGTGAGTATAGAAGATGGATGGATGGATGGATCATCACAACAGGGTAGGGAATATGACACACAAACATCTATTAGTAAATAAACTGCAAAAACTGCAGGGGAAGGGATGCAGTGAACTGATGCTACTATTTAGGTTTCAGCTACAGGCTCTTTTAGTGAAAAGTGGCTCATATTTAATGGCATCAGACTCACAGATCTCAGTCTGCTTTACCTTTGTCTGTGCAGGGGCTCCATCCTCACTAAAGTAAAACATACTGCAGGCATCACCGTCAATTGAAGGGCATCAAAGTGAGAGATCAGCTGCTGTATCTGCTGTTGCAAAAACATGGAGAGGAATTTTTATTTAAAAATTGGGTTGCAAGGACAATTATTTATTTTTTTTGATAGCGATTAATTGTCATTGTTGACACACCACAGCACACAACAATGAAGTGTGTCCTCTGCATCTAACCCATATGTGAGGTCGTGACATAGCAGGGGGCAGCTAATTCAGCGCCCGGGGCGCAGTTCTTGGGGGCGGTACCTTGCTCAGGGTACCTCAGTGGTGCCTCCATACTCACTAAAGTAAAACATACTGCAGGCATCACCGTTAGTCAAAGCTCATTTTCTGCATCTCCTGTTGTAAAAACATTACAAAAGTATTTATGTACAAAAAAATTCCCTGGTAGAGTTCTGTGCTACTTGGGAATGGCTATGGGCCTCATCCGAGATCCAGTTCAAGATAAGTGGTTGGAAGATGAGTGCATTACACATCCAAAAGCATGGTTCCTGGACCTTTGGAAAATCAGTTTGTCTGTAATTTAATCCACCTAGATCTGATTTGTGTCAGATGAGCTGGATTTAAAAAGACAGAGGGCACTTCTGACGAGACGGACAAGATTTTAAAGTGTATTTATCAGCTCTGCATTCTTGGCTGTGTCCTCTGTTGAAGACGATGCTGGGTGAGAACATCTCTGGTGAAGACAGGCATCATATCTATGAACATTTCGGTCTCTGGTAGCAGACTGATGCTGCTTGACCTTATATTACTGTTACCCGGTGTTGAGGCAGCGTCCACACAGGAAGTCTGGTTGCTGTGTATTGAACTGCATGCATGATCTGCCTGAAAGTCATGAAGCTGCACCACCTCTGCTGTGCCCTTTATACATGTGAATTATGTTTTACGGATGCAGTGGTTATTTTGGCCAGGTCACGGTGCATTTTGATTCTAAAAATGAATAAACCTTTTTCAAAGTTTCATGTGAAATCACCATACATCACCGTATTTGCAAGTAGGACTACCAAAAAAAAAAATACAGGCCAAAGTAGAACACATTAGAATTATTTCCCACGTGTCACTTGCCTCAAATACAACACACACTGGGAAGGTTTTGTCACATTAGCTATCTGAATAATAATGTTTTAGGTTAAACACTTTGCCCATAAAACAAACATATTATCTAATAATCAAGATTTAGTGCATCATGCTCATTTTTTTTGGACCAGAACCTGTGACATGCTGGAAGTCAGAGAGGAAGTTAACACCTTCTGCCTATAATTTCAGCCCAGGCCAGTTGCCCAGTCAGCTGCATTAAAACACAGTCCTGTTTCCTTTTACACTGCATGAGTGCTGCCAGAGGACTGTCTCCGCCCATGACAGCCTATTTTTGGCATCATTGGGCACTACTGGGGATCACCCTGGACAGGATTCCTGTCTATCACAGGGCTCTTCAATTTTTCTTTGATACAATAAAATGCAAAATAAATCCAAAGCAGGATTTAAGCAGCCAAAACTCTATCCGCAACAAGTTTTAAAATATTACATACATGAAACATAACTGGGCATGAAGTTCTGCGGTTAATATCTGAATCATCAACAGGCAGGACAAAATGAAAGTTTTGAAAAGGATATATTTACTGACAATTTCTGGAGGCTTGTGTTGAGTACATTGACCACTGCTGGTTCTGTCTGTTTGTGGACCAGGAAGAGAGCACCTGTCATGCCCTGCTCCTGCCGATCCTCCTGTGTGCCACGCCCCCCTCGCTACCTCCTGTGTAATCCCTGTGTTATCAGCTGTTTCTAGTTGTATCTAATTAGTCCTGTTAATCCTGTGTATTTAAGTCCGCATTAAAGTATGTTTCCCCAGTCTGGTCATTGACGTCGTTCCATGTAGATGAGTGTGTTTTTCCTAATCAAACCCTGTGTTCTCCCGACTCCTTGACTCTTGTGCATGCTTCCCCGCTGCGTGCATTATGACACAACCAAATACTCTCTGTTTTTCACTTCTTCCCCAGAACTGTAGTCTCCATAGAGTCCCCCCCATCACCCTAACCCCCACAGAACTCCCCACTAGCACTATGGTTTACTGAATACCTTAGACACAAGTGGTAGATGCTAGCCCATATTTTAGTCATAATTATAATTATTTTAACTCACTCATTCTACTCACTATTATTGGAATGATTATTTATTCACTTTATTTATGTTTCCACCCACTGTGCCGTTTCCATAATAATCTCTGCGATGCAGAGTGTTCTTGTCCAGATTGCTGCTTTTCTGTATGACAGTTGCCATACAGAATTTCATTGTTTGGTTTTACAATGTCAGTAAATGTGTCATGTCTTATGTAAAATCCCAGAAAATACCCACTGCCCTTGTATGCCATCCATCTATCCATTTTCTGTAACCGCTTGTCCTATTCAGGGTCATGAGGTCTTGTATGCTATTATATGCTAAATAAAGGAATAAAAATATGTAAGCCTTTATACGGCTGGTTATGATAAAATAGGATGTATATGATCAAATTTGTTTAATAAAAAATTTGTATTACAATTAAAAACACAACATTATAAGGCATTTTTCACCTAGAGTGGCACCGAGCAATGATCAGCCTGTCATGCAATTGGTCACTTTGCATTACTTTCAAATAATGCAAAATTTGCACAGCGGTTTGCAAATGCTGGCCTGATGTTGTGCATTAACACTGTGTTCTTTGTCCCAGGCAGTTAATTATTGCTCACTGGTTTGACAGATATTTGTAAAGGGAGGTTGCTTTCAAATGTAAGCCTGTCATTCACACTGATGTCAGTCATGGCCCCTCTTTATTCTGGGTGCAGGGACAGCAATCCCCCACCCCCAACACCACCTTTCTATCTCCCTATTTCCCAGAGTGATATATAGCAATGTTTCCCAACCCAGTCCTTGGGGAACCCTGGACAGTCCACGTTATTGCTTCCTCTCAGCTCCCAGCATACCTGTACCAGGTATTCTGTGTTCCTGATTGGCTGGGGGCTGGGAAGGAGCAAAAACATGGACTGGGTTGGGAAATACTGCTATATAGGTTTAAATCCTGTAGCCAGCAGAGTAACCCTTTCACTGTTAGGCCCTTAACTACAGGGGTGCTGCATACTGGGTGACCCTGTGCTCTGACTCTCAAACACTCGCTCTCACCTGTATATACATGTGTGCCTGTCATATAGAGCAAGATGTGATTCTTAGAAACAGCCAACTATCCCCACAGGGATGAATGAGGGACCTTTGTACTTATTTTAACCATATTTGTCATATTTGTCATATTTGTCTGGTCACAACAGAAGCTTAACAATACCATATATATTCAGAAAAATAACCCATATAGCATACTGAATGATGGTTTCTGGACTGTTCCATTTTGTACAGTATATAGATTCAATGAACCTACAGTACATGCAAAATGCAAGACTATACAAATTAGACTTTGATTAAAGTTAAATTTAGACAGGTCACAAATCTCAGGTTATAGTTCTGATGTTGATAAAATAATCATGAGAGTTTTTAATATGGGTCAAGGTACCATTAAACAGACTGCTTCTAGTTCATCATTAGAAGGATTAACACAGTTTGTTGAAACTAGGCTATCTTGTTCCGGAGTTATTAAAAAATCTGACATATGAGAATGTGCCAATGGTGTCAAGGTCACTTCTGCACACAGACAAGCACAACTTTGCCTGTGGAATCAATGTCTTCAGGTCCTATTTGGTTTGAATTGTTTGTTACTGAATAACCTTTGTTGTTTTTTTAACCATATTACTTAAATTAAACTGGCAATTCACTGAACCTGAACTCGATTGATATTTTCCCCCACGCACCATTACAGAAACTTCAGTTTTAAGGAGCAGTCTTAACTTTTTATTATCTGCAAAAACTTAAGGTCACTTAGATAGATCACTTAAGGTCACTTAGATAGATCACTTAGATCACTTAAGATCCATTATAAAAAAGACTAAGACAGGGATACACTCTGGACAGGAGCCAGTCCATTGCATCACACATACTCACACTCTATGGGAAAATTAGAGACACCAATTAGCATAATTGCAAGTCCTTGAACTTTGTGCACAACTCAAGGAGAGCCTAAAAACTAGACATTTACAGACCAGAGGCAAGACCCAGACATCCTACCCTGAAGGACAGGCAAAGAATGTAACTTACTCACTCAGCAAGCCACCCAGGCAATATCGCCATAATAATAATAATTGATCCTGTGTGATCCCCATGGGGAAACTATTTTTTTTACACCTCCCTCAACTTGCTTTTTGTAGAGCAAGCTGCCCACAAAGGACAGTCACCTGTTGGGGTGTCCAGGGAGCTGGGGGTTAAGGGCCTTGCTGAAGGACCCACAGACATGCTGAGGCTGGGGTTGAACTGGTGACCTTGCAATTACAGGCACAGCCAACTGAGCCACACACTCATCCATCCAACCATCCATCCACCCATCTTCATCATCCACCTTTCCAGTTCAGGGTTGTGCGTAAGCTCAGGCTGAGGTAAGCTCAGCATGGGACGCCAGTAGCCACACAATAGAACCTTCTTTAGGTAATGCAATTTAAAATGAAAGGTTGCCACCTGCTGGTGAATAACCTGTAAATGATTTACTTGACTTTCAACCATTCAGCAGGACAGCCAAAAAAGTCACACTTAAAAAACGTTTTTCTGTTTTATTTGAATCAGTTATTCACATTCAAATATGACCACGTAACAAAAGGAGAATGTCATAAAATTCTTGGTCCAAGAAGCTCTCTTGTGTTCGGATGTTATTGAGGCTACAGCGAGGTCCCAGACTTGATGATCAGAAAACAGGCCGCAGAGTTAGCCTTCATTTGCAGTTCTAAGACGTAAATCCTTCACAGGTGACAGTAGTCTCAGATAAAACAATATGGATACGTACTTCTCTGCCAGAAAGCCTCCCCGAATTCATCAGAAGTATATGGCATCCTGC